>NW_008352648.1:973598-1002536 GCF_000622305.1 Nannospalax galili
GGAGGGGATCTAAATTCTACCAAATTATATTGTAGTATATTGAAAATAAAATAATTCAATAAAAGATAATCTTTCAATAGTAATTTTAGTCTTTTTTGGAAAATGAGGACTTTTTAAGGACTTTTAATGCATTACAGGCTAGGTGGCTAGAAATGCTTTATGATACAAAGCTCATGCTAATATAAATCTATAAAACTTGGAACAATTTCTTTTTTTATTGGACAAATGCCTTTTCAGTGCTTCCGACTGCTGCAGTGTGAACTGTGTGCCCTCACATTCATATCTTCAAGGCCTAACCCAAATGTGACTATGTATAGAGATAGTCAAGATTATAATTAAAGTTAAATCAGCTTATAATCGTGGAACCCTAATTCTTTAAAATGATAGTTTGTATTATTTTATTTTTTAAATATTGTATTTATCATTTTTGTCTCATTTTATGTGTATGCATGTATTGTCTACATGTATGTTAGTGCATCCATTTCATGCAATGCCCACAGAGGTCAGAGGAGGGCATTGGATCCCCTGGAACTGGAGTTATAGATGGTAGCTAGTTGCCATGTGGGTACTGGAAACCCAAACTAGGTCCTCTGCAAGAGCAGCCAGTGCTCTTAACCACTGAGCCATCTCTCCAGTTCCCCCAAATAATTGTTTTTAGGAAGAAGACAAGATGTATGAGTTCCTTATATATTTTGGACCATTTTCAAATACAAAGCTTATATAGGTCGCCTTTTCAATCCCTTGATATCTTTCTGTGATGCACAGCATTTTGGCTTAATTTAAACTTATTTGTTTATTTTTGTCTGTGCTTTAAGTGGAGAAAGAAAGAGAGAAATTAAAGAAATGAAATAAAGAAATAAAGAAGGAAGGAAGGAAGGAAGGAAGGAAGGAAGGAAGGAGAAGGAAGGAAGGAAGGAAAGAAGGAAGGAAGGACGAAGGAGGGGGGGAGGAAGGAAGGAAGGAAGGAAGGAAGGAAAGAAGAAGGAAGGAAGGAGGAAGGAAGGAGGACCGAAGGAAGGAAGAAAGAAGGAAGGAGGGAGGAAAGAAGGAAGAAGGAAGGAAGGAGTAAGAAAGGAGGAAGGAAGGAAGGAGGAAGGAAGGAGGACCGAAGGAAGGAAGAAAGAAGGAAGGAGGGAGGAAAGAAGGAAGAAGGAAGGAAGGAGTAAGAAAGGAGGAAGGAAGGAAGGAGGAAGGAAGGAGGACCGAAGGAAGGAAGAAAGAAGGAAGGAGGGAGGAAAGAAGGAAGAAGGAAGGAAGGAGTAAGAAAGGAGGAAGGAAGGAAGGAGGAAGGAAGGAGGACCGAAGGAAGGAAGAAAGAAGGAAGGAGGGAGGAAAGAAGGAAGAAGGAAGGAAGGAGTAAGAAAGGAGGAAGGAAGGAAGGAGGAAGGAAGGAGGACCGAAGGAAGGAAGAAAGAAGGAAGGAAGGAGGAAAGAAGGAAGAAGGAAGGAAGGAAGAAGGAAGGAAGGAGGAAAGAAGGAAGAAGGAAGGAAGGAAGAAGGAAGGAGGAAGGAAGGAAGGAAGCAGAAGGAAGGAGGAAGGAAGGAGGAAGGAAGGAAGGAGGAAGGAAGGAAGAAGGAAAGGAAGGAAGGAAGGAGGAAGGAAAGGAGGGGGAGAAGGAAAGACAGAAAGGAAAAGAAAGAAAAAACATGTCAATGTCTGAACTGTTTCCTTGAGCTGAGCTCTCAGTATTGTGGTTTAGATCTTCCATCTGATGGGGTATGGGGGATCTGGGATGATTTTTATATTTTATAGAGTGCAATTTGGGGTTATAAGATAAATAAACACTGGAGACCCAATCTTGAACATGGCTAACTATAATTAACTATGCTGCATTCTTTCCTTGAAAACTGAGTGGATAGTAGACCTTAGATAGTCTCAGTGTGCGTTAATATGGCATGTGTAATGTGCACATGAACACACACAAAATGTAGCTATGTATGTAGATAAGTACATGAATAAATTTGTGATAAACATTACACAATGTATTGCATGCTGTGCACCTTGAATCTTCATCATTTCTGTCAGTTATCTCTCAATAAAGGAAAAAAGAAAAGAAAGATAAAGAGACCTCTATCTACTTCATGAGGACATGTGCAAAGGCAATAGTCTGTAAGTCAGGATGTGAGTCCTCACCAGATAACAGCTCTGCTAACACCTGAATCTTGTGACTTCTAGTCTCTACAACTGTATAAACACAAATTTCTGTTGCTTAAGCCATTAAGTTTATGGCATTTTGTTATGACACACTGAGTCAACCATGACCCCAATCCGCCCACTTTTCTAAAAATGATTATTATTTCTGAAGTAGTAATAGATTCCTAACTCATTCAAAATTAAGAACTGAATTCTGATCTATTATACAAGAGTAAAATATTATCAGTGGAAATATTCTATTATTTTAAGGACTATGAAGAAGCATCAAGATGATCCCCTGGGCTGCTCTAGTCTTCTTGGTATGGATTGTGCTTGCTGGTACATCCCTGGCATGCCGAGCAACTAACAGATGCACATAAAGAATCTGCTAAATGGTAAAGAGTTATAAAAGAACAAAAACTTCTGAATACGTTGCTTTTCAGATCACTCATGAAATGAAATTTTTACCAGTCTCTAACACCTCTTGTGCTTCGTGTAGACCGGCATTTCAAGAAACAGAAAAGTCATTTGTACTTATTTTATTTTTCTAATTAACTGTCAAGAAGCAACTGCCTAAGTAAGTAATAAGATTTTTTTCTCTTGGATCAATGAAAGCAATCACATTTTAATTCTATTGTCAACTTAGGTTCCAGAAATTTAGCAATACTTAATGTGTGCCAGCCCATAAAAACAAAAGAAAACGTTGATTATGCACAAGATAATAGAAGTACTAATCCTTACTCCTAGCAATTCCTGTGTTATTTCAAAATTCTAATTATTAGTTGGATTAACAAAATTCAGCTGCTCCTTTTAGCTGGATGATTTTGTGAGAAAAATCATGAAATGTCACAACCATAAAGTGAAAAAAAAATATTTTAAAAACATTTTATTTTGCCAAGCTTTGTGGCTACATGCCTTTAATCCCAGCACTTGGGAGACAGAGGCCAGATTGGTATACACAGTAAATTTCAGGTCAGCTGGGGTTACAGGGAGACCGTGTCTCAAAACAAAGCAAAACAAAACTACAACAATAAAAAAAACTTATATCTGTTCTCCAACCAGTTGGTAGATAAGAGGCAGAAAAGCCATCTCTCTGGAAAAGGGTCATGTTTTCCCCCTTCACTCACTAAGAGAATACAGTTTTAGTTCCCACTTCTATAACTCCAGATAGCATATTTTTGCACTTTTATTCTAGAAAAGAGACCTGGACTACTTGGCTCTCACTAATGAAATTTACTAGTACTAACAGCATCAGTGTAAGTGTCCTGGACCATCCAACTAGAAAGAATCTGTGACCCTTCCATGAGAAATGGCATGTGCCATGTTTTCCATTTATCTCTTTTGTCTGTGGTGGGGGTTCGAAGCAGCGACCCCTGGGGAGTGATGATTGGGATGAGTAAGCACTCCGTTCGCCAGCCCATGCTGCCCCCAGTACCCGGGACACTCAGATGCAACTGGGAGTCTAGTCAAGCAGGGACTCATTTATTGCAGGTGTTACAAAGCTTATAAAGGCACCTGGAAATCTCTCCTCCCCCAACCCCAAGGGTGTATCTTAAGGATGGTCACACGCTGATCATGCACTCCTCAGCAGTGCGGAAGTATTCTTCAGAATTTCAAAGCAAGCCAGGCCGCGCCCCCAGTAACTTCCTTTTGGACCTGTGCAAGGCGGGGCCTTTAGGTCCCCACAGTACGTTTCTCCCTCCTGTGGCAAAGCAATGGATGCTGTGTTCTCACAGGGCAGAAGAGAGGAAGAGCAAGCTATCCAGCTCTGCCCAAAACCTCTTCTTAAAGCCTTAATCCTACTTGTGAGAGAAGAGCCCCCATGACCTTATCACCCTGTCTTACTATCACATTAGCCATTAAGTTCCAACACCAAAGGTTCAGAAGGGACACATTCAAACCAGAGTCCTTACACCATCTTACGGCCAGTTGATGTGACCCTTATCATGAAACAGAAGCTCCAGTGGGCAGCCAGTTGCTGGTAGAGCTTGGTGGCCATGGAACAGAAAACAGGGAAGAAGGAAGGGAGGAATGCAGACTAAAGTGAAAAGAGGGCTGGGTGTTCAGGAAAAAGAAAACAGTGAGAAGAGCTGGGCAGCATCAAGGTGCTGGGGAGCTGAGTAAAGGAAGAGAGGAAAATGCTCCTGTGGATTACAAAATTATAGTTTTCGGATATTCTACCAATATCGGAATTCCTCTCAAATCATATAAGCTTTAGAAGTGCATTATTATGCATAGATTTTATTATATAAAATTCCAGTGTGTTTTTATTTATTTTGTTTTTGTTTGCAGATTTCATTTATTTCCTGATTTTATACTCAGTCACAATTCTCATCCATTCTTCTAAATAACAAATCAACACAGATGTTTGCCAAGGTTTCATTTTTGCCATGATTGCCACACCACTGGATACAGGGTGTGTAAGAGTAAGGCTTAATTACATGTGAGTTATTATGGTTCTTGGAACGTTAAGTACAAAGTCAGTAGTGAGAACTTACAGCTTTAGGGCATGATGCTGTGGGCAAACAGGCTTGCACAGCATTTTACAACACCGTAAAGTTGAAAGAAATATAAATTTGAATTTAAACACCATAGAACCTTGTTTCCATAAGATATCCAGTCCTTTGGGGATGGTAGGAAGAGGTTGATGTCAAACACCCTTGAATGGCTTTAAGTTACTGCTCTGCTGTACCAGGGGAGGCAGGATCCCCTGAAGACTTGACTGATACTGTGAAACCTCAGTGGAACAGACTTTTAATCCATGGGTATAAAGTTTTTCCACAAGACACTGAATATATTCTCAGGATGGACCAAGCCAAAGGAGCAGGGAAAGAACTTTGAGTCATGCTTTATATATACTACTAATACAGTGTCAGGATTTAAATCCTCAGAGGGTAAGAAATGCTTGTGCCAAATGAAAGCTCACAGGCCCAGTCATGGAGACTGTTTTTCCCAGCCAATTATTCCCAGAGATGACTGTCTCTGTGGAGAACTATGACCCTTCTTAGCACAAGGATGTGGTGGGTAAATAGCGGCTGGGACGCACAAAGCTAACTTATGACCAGGTACCAGTGGACGAGGTAGAAATGTTGCACCTAAGTGTTAAAGGAAAATAACTGCAGTGATGAATTCTCCATATATGCTATAAATGATGCTCAGAGATTTAAAAGATTGAACAAACGCATAAGCAAAAAACACAATTTGTAGCTCGTGGTACTTCAGAGAGAATCTGGAATTCCCCCTATAAGGAAAGCTAATCAGGGACCAGAGACAAAGGAAGGGTTCTACATCAGTACTTTCAGAACAAGGCAAAATCATCGAGCTCTGCACAGCATTGGTCAAGAACACCCAGATAGCTGGAACAATAGACGGAACTATGCCTGAAGTCACTTTCCCTTCCAAACAAGTTCTGGGTCAGAGCCCTTGGAAAATTCCCTGATCCCAAGAGAGGGAAAGGATTCTGGAAACTTCCCTGTAGTCAAGTTGGAGGTTGAATTCTGAAACTTGTCTCCAATACGTTTCTGTTGCTATAATAATTCCCCTTGAATTTCCATTGACATTGCATGATACAAGAAGCTAAATAACCATGCCTAGGCTCTGCAATTTTAACAGTTGGAGATAGCACTGCCTTGAGTTAGAGCCATGATAAATCACTGGTAACCTTCTGCTCATGACAGGGAGAGAAATTATTGCTCACCTTTCCAGAGTCACAGACATTTGAAAGGAGAAAATTGAAACTTTCCATCATCATTTACACAGGCAGGAAATGCTCCACTCCCTAAATCCAAAACTTAAAAGAAGAGATCTTGGAGCATCAGAACCATGCTTCTCATGGATTTCCCAATGCTCAGCCCTGGAAAGGGGTAATGGAATGTCAAAGAAGACAGAATATCCCTGAGTTCTTGACATTAT
The DNA here is from genome assembly GCF_000622305.1 of Nannospalax galili. Taxonomy (NCBI): domain Eukaryota; kingdom Metazoa; phylum Chordata; class Mammalia; order Rodentia; family Spalacidae; genus Nannospalax; species Nannospalax galili. The sequence continues at coordinate 979,645 of NW_008352648.1, forward strand.
CTCATGATAAACCTTAGCCCTCCCATGACAGAAGAAATTCTGCAAGCTTGATGTGGATCAAAATGAGAATGAATATGACTGTGAATATTTGGAAGCTCAGGCGAAACCTCAGATGAATCATTCAGGATGTCTAAGAGTTTATAAAATCTTTGTTATGTTATTAGAGATACTTCATAAAACTGTAACTACATTGGTACACAGTATTTAGGACAATATGAATCTGTGTGCCTGGGCCATTGTCAATCGTATTTGTCTCCACCATAAGTTATCCCGTCCTCTTTGATGTGAAAAATGAGTTTTTGAGGAAGACAATGCCTTGGAAGAAGCATGGAGCAAAAGTTAGATATTTCTAGATATTAAAGTAGATATAGGGGGAGGACTGAAAATGAATATTGCTAGGTTAACAACACCCTTAGAGTATGTTGGACATCAGGCAAATATATTTGCAGGTTCCATGAAAAAATATTGATTTAAATAAATTACAGTGGGTTGGGGAGACTGCTCAGTAGATAAAGCATTTGTTGTGCAAGAATGAGGATCAAAGTTCAGATCCCAAAACCTACATAAAAGCCAAACAGGTGTGGCAGCTACCTATAATCCCAGCACTTGGGAAGCAGAGACAAAGGAACCCTGAGGAAAGTTCATTAACTAGACTAGGCAGAATTAGTGAGCTCTGGGTTCAGCAAGAGAGCCCATGTCAATAAATAAAATGGCGAGCTAGCACAGAAAACACTTAGCGTCAACTTCAGGCCTCCATACACATGCACATACATGTACAAGTGTACCCCCACATATACACACATGTACACATATACACACAAGCATGCATACCATACACACATACATACACAAGCAAAAATAAATAGATGAAGTAAAAGAACAGACAAAAGTGATGAACTTATGTGAGGGGATAGTACTTTATTCCACATTGTCAAAAAGCACCATTCCTAGTTTCCTCTCACTGCTAAAAACCCCCAAATGCCTTGTCTCTTAAAGAACTATTTATACTGATACACCACAGGGTGTCTTTCCTCTGAAATCCCCAATGCCACATCTTTACTCTGACCATATTAGCATTCAGGATTCTTCTCTATCCTATGTGCCACCTTGTAGATACTGGCTTCTAATGAACTCTTGAAATTGTTACTATGCTTCCTTCATAGTGACTACCTATTCAAGTCTTACAGAGGAAACTGTAGAAGATCATTTTCTGAACATGATACATTTATCAATAAGGATATTATGGTAAAACAAGACATCTTTTACCTTTGTCTCTTCTTGGACACTTTAAGTCATAGCCATTGAATTCATAGAATGTGATTTTTCTTTATAAATTATGTTTCTACCTCATGTACACTACCATAAACAAGAAAGAAAGACTAGGGGTCAGACAGGGGCATTACTCATATAAATAATGGCTGTCTCTTGTCCAGCTCAAGGGTGACCCAGGAAAGCACAATGTCACTATTTGGGTGGGGACAAGAGAGGACATGGATCCAAAGGACATATGCATGTTGTCACTATGAAAGCCCTCAGATGAAGAAAGGTCAACCATCTGTGTGAGCTAACTGATAGATAGCATGGAGCACATGAAGGGAGTGGTCTGGCAGCAATAGGGTCACACAAGGTCAAAGATACCTACCACTACCACCCCCACTATGCTCAGGTGCTATATACCAAGGGAAGCACCACAAGAGTTAACAAAGTTAGCAGTCTATATATACAATTCAAGCCCAATTTTCAGCAATGACTGTAAATAGCCTGAAGTTCTGCAGCCATTCTGTGTCTAGGATGAAGACAATCACCTAAATCAGCATGTCAGCACCCTTCTAGTAGCTCATTTTCACATAATTATGCCAAAGAAGGATGATCTGAGCTAGCAGAAGTTAACCGCCAGTCCTGGGACAACTCCCAGGCATGAGTGTTTGATCTTCTTGGGATGTCTGAGCAGCTTTATAGGTAGAGTAGAAGGTTAGAAAGCACCTAGAAGAGGAGAGATGTGGACCAAGATCCACATTGGTCCTGACATGATTGCAAGTGTACGGTACAATTGGTGTTCTTAAACTCAGCTGATCCCAAAAATTTCTAGGAATAGACTTAAAATTTTTCAAGGAACTCTGAGAAACAATGGTCTTCCTGAGGCTCAAGGCAAGGTGAGTCCTCTCACTGGCCTCACTGGTTTATGAGCAGTACTGAAGGTAAGCTAGGGACAGCCTGTGGAAGAGCTTCTAACACCAGGCTTGACTACTTATACTTTATCTGCAAGTTAGAGCTTCCAAAGCCTATCTTTCATGCAATGACTACTATTGGATAAAATAAAAATCAGTGGTATGGTCAGGTAAGCAGGAAACACTGGGCTTCTGATACTCTGATAGCCTTTAATGCATCAATCTGTAAGAGTGTTGCATTTGTTTTTTGTATCTCTATCTTGAAATTAATCCATGAAATTATTTATTTGCTATGAAGTTTATTCTTTAATTAGTGTACCACAGAACACATTTTGGAAAATGCACGGGGTTTCATTCAGAATAGATTTCTATTTTTAAAAAATCAGTATGTACAAGAACTCCAATGGCAAAACAAGAGAAAAGGAATGAGTGTAGAGATTAGGCACTTACTGCAAGGATGAGTCACATGACCATGAGGACTTAACTCAGTCAGTGTTAATAGGTCAGTGAAGATATTAAATATGGTAAATTAAACTATATGCATCTGGATAAGAACTAAATGGGGAAACAGCCATGAAATTATTTCAGGCTATTGCATCTGTTACCAAATGATAGCTAACCCAGAATGTGTGTGAGAATGTCTCCATGAATTTCTACTTATCAACTACATTTTATTCACGAGTAACTGGCCCCTATGGGTATGAGTCTTGTATTTGAGGATATATATTTCCACAAAACATTGCCTTTAAATAAAAGTCAACCGCTTCACTTCAATATGTTCCATTGCTTCAGGGGAAAGTGGCCATTTTTGATTAACTGAGACTCCATATGTCAGGTTCTAATGTGATGATTTCCTTGGCTATCTTCATGAATATTTTTGACCATGAATATGGCTTTAGTAGCCATCTCAGTGTAGGTTATAACTTTGATCACATAGAAGAGCAATGAACACATATGACTTTCTAAATTTACTCAACTGATTCTAAAGCACCAACTGCAATTAAGTATACTTGTACCCTGCAAAGCAGTGAGAGTTTGGATAGTTTCTAAACAAAAAAGGAAACACTCTGCGTATTAGACACTGAAGGGATAGAAATTTTGTTGATTTTCTGAAAGATTAAAACTGCTCAATTTTTGGATAACAAAATAAAAATTCACTGAAACTGTTCAATTCTGATGTAATATGACAAAGCTGAGAGGGGTAAACCAAAATCTTAACCCTTTACAAAAATGCAATCTGTAGTGACTATAACTATCTGACACAGAGCTGTCTAATACTCTATTAAGATCTAGGAAATGAAATAACTGTAACCAGGAAGGAGAAAATTCCAAAGTTTTAGAGATTTTGAGGCCTTGGGTCAAAAATGAATTCAAAGTAAACTGCTTTGGTCTATTAGTGGAAGATGATGGAGAACAGGTGCTGAGTGTCAATGCCAAGATCACATTAGAGTTATCTTCTCAGTTTCCAAGTATCTTGTCCTATTTGACTTGTTGCAAGGAATACCATAAACTATGCAACTTGTGAACAACAGAAATTTATTTGTTATAGTTTAGAGGCTGAGAAATCAAAGATCTGAGCACCAGGAAATTAATGTCCTGTGAGGGTCTGTTTCTTTATTAGTAGATGTTTCTTCTCATTGAGCCTTAAAACTATAGAAAGCAGAGAAGGCAGCTCCCTGGGGTCTCCTTTATAAGGGTGCTCCTCATGAGGAAAGAGCTGGCATGGCCTCTAATTATTTAAACAGCCTTCTCCTCCTCTCCTAATGTCACTACCTTGGAGATTAAGATTTCAACATAGGAATTTTGGTGACACAAACACGTTCTGATCATTGTTTGAGCAAATAGTTTATATATGTCATAAAAGAACCTGTACCTTTTTCTCTGACTCATGACATTATTATATCCCTATGCCTGACCAGCCTCTCTTCTGAAATGGTACAACTAACCATTATAGGATATAAAGCACTCATGAATATCATCCCACTTTAACTTCAGAAGGACTTTGACAGATTATTAAACTATGAGAGAATTTCAGTCATTTGCTTACAGTTGATTACATGTTTAATAAGAATCATTTCAAATATTGGAGGCTTTCACTCACTATACCACATTTTTACCATAAATTATGGTTCAGAGTTTGGTTTTGTAAAGAATGAGTTGGGAAAGTTGACTATGACTTTTTGAGCTTTTACTCTTGTGTTGTGGAGAACTCATTCATTTTGACTAGAATGAAGTGTATTTGAAATCAAAGATCATATTTTAAAATGCTTGATGACATTTTAGACAACCAAAACAATCACACATCTGGCAAAGGCACAGTTAATCATTGCTGACTTGAACTGATAGGTGGAGACGACGTAAGGATATCAACATAACCAACTATTCCTGTGCATCTCGGTATAGTGCCTTAAATCCCATGACTTTTCAAGTTTTTCCCCACAAGCCTGAGAACATTTCCATCACAAATAGCCTTTTCCTTCTAGCACTTAAAAATAAATTATTGAATTTTTGCAACTTTCATACACTATATTTTGATGGTATTTAGATCTTCTCCCCTCTCTACACCTCCCCTTTCTACTCCACCAGATCAATTATATATATATATATATAGTGCATTGTACCACTTATATAATAAATTTTGTGAGTTAGAGATAAAGGTACAGATTCTTTTATTCACACACACATGTACATATATGGATTATGGAGTATAATTTGTGCCCAAAAATGTCCTTTGGTGTTGTTTCATCCACTGGAGTCTGGTTAACCTACCAAGAGTCATATCCTTGAAAGATATTAACTCTCCCCCTCCCAGAAGCCATTGACTGCCAACAATTCTTCAAGTAGGATTGAAGATCCTTACCCACTTCCCTATGTCTATTCTGGGATTTTGTCTGATTTGAGCTTACATGGGTCTTGCAAATGCTGTCATGATTGTTGTGAATTCATATGAGTAACTGACCAGCTATCTGGAAAACTATATTACACAGCTATAGCCATAAAACAGCATGTAGATCAATGAAACAAAATGGAAAAACAAAATGTGTCCATCTAATTTCAGCCACCTGATATTTTACAAAGATGCCAAGAATATACACTGAAGGAAAGACAGCCTCTTCAACAAATGGTGCTGGGAAATTGGATTGCCACCTGAGGAAGAATTAAATTAGACCCCATCTCTCACCCTGCACAAAAGTCAACTCCAAATTGATCAAAGACCTCAATGTGAAACCTGAAACTCTGAAATTGTTACAAGAAAACATAGGTAGTGCCGTAAAAGACACTGGAGAAAATGTTTGCCAGTCATATATCTGATAGAGGATTAATATCCAGAATATACAAAGAACCCAAAAAAACAAAGAACCCAAAAAACAAATGACCCAATTAAAATGGGCTGTGGATATGAACAGAAAGTTCTCCAAACAAGAAATAAAAATGACTAATAAATACCATCAAAAGGGCTCAACATCCTTAGTAATTAGGGAAATACAAATTAAAACTACTTTAAGATTTCATCTTATCCCAGTCAGAATGGCAAAGAGATGAGAACAAATGACATCACACCAAATGCTGTCAAAGATGTAGAGAAAGGGAAATTCTCTCACAGCTGGTGGGATTGCAAACTGGTGCAATCACTGTGGAAATCAATGTGGAAAACTCTTAAAAAACTAAAAATAGGCCTATCATATGATTTAGTTATAACACTCTTTGGCCTATACCCAAAGGGCTCAATACCATACTACAGAGATACTTGCTCAGCCACTCAGCCATGTTTGCTTCTGCTCTTTTCACAGTAGTTAAGAAGTGGAAATGACATAAATGTCCCTCAACTAATGGATGAATAATGAAAATATTGTCCATTTACCCAATGGAATTCTACTCAGCAATGAATACAGACATAATCATGAAATTTGTAGGTAAACGGAACTAGAAACTGTTAGACGAAGTAACACAGAATCAGAAAAATAAATGACATATGATCACTCTCATTTGTGGACCCTATTCAAAAATCTTAGATGTAAGTATATCCTGATATACCCATAGGAGCCAGGAAAATAGAAAGGAAGCATGGGGGTAAAGGTGGAAAAGAGTTCAAGAGAGTGGCAAATAGGAGATGGGTATTATTAAGGAGTAAATGGGAAAAATGGTGATACTTTAACAGGGAAAGAATAGGAAGGGCTATTCAGAGAAAGAGACAGGAGAGAAAAATAACACTTAGGTTGTGTGAAAAGTCAGAGGGAAATGTATTAGATCAAAATCCTAAATACATGTAATACATATCTATGTATACACACACACACACACACACACACACACACACACACACATAAGCATGTGTGTAGCTGAAGATTATATACCAGAAAACAATGTGAGGCAAGGAAAACCTCCCTTCATGTTGTTGTTCAGAATAGTCCAAGAGACTCCCAAAATAACACAGGCTATTGCCACAGTCTCAAAGATCTTGAAGGTAAGACCCTATTGTTGAAGACACAACATACTTCAGACACAGGACTTGAAGCAATGGAGCTAGAACTTACCTGCTCTGTGAAGACTAGCTCTGATATTATCAGAACATATTATACAAACTGCCATGGGAGAAAACCTGTCAATAATCTAATCAAGCTGTTAAATCTATGAACCACCACAATGACTGGCCCAGCAAATGATCTCTACTGGTGTAAAAGTGATACTTTTATCTTGGGGGTAATCAACAGCTGTCTAATTGAATTCAATGCCCACTCAATGGGAAGGAACTCATGTGTGGTACTGTAAACATGTAAACATAGCAAAATACACATGACTATAGATGACATAGACCCTAGAGAAAAATCTACTTTTGTCAAATCCCTAGACCAACATAATTTCTTAATATATTCGAAATGTTTCCTTATATTTACAGACAAGCGTACCTCTTACCACTCATCCAAGGTGCCCCCTTTCGCAACAGATGGAGACTATTACAAAGATCCCCAGCTGGACAAATGTAGAGATTAAATGTCTGTGAGGTGGCCAGCCCTAAGTGACACATGTGCAATGCAACCTCTACACCTAAGCCTCAGGGAACAATGCAGAACAGGGAACAGAAATAATGTTAACACATCCATCAACTCTCACCAGTGAAGTAATCATGAAAAAGATGGTAATTAGGCCAGAAAGCCACAACTGGTCAAAGTGCAGAGAACAAGAGACTATAGAATGCTTATCTCTGAGTAGGACATCTATATCAAATTTCTTCTACCCAAGGCTCACAGACTGTTGTGGAAGAGGGAGCAGAAAGATTGTGAGAGCCAGAGGTGCTAGATAACCACAAGGAAACCTATATTTCCAGATAGCTGGAAAGTTACTCATAGGAACTCACAGCAATGGTGACAGCATGCACAAGACCCAGTCAAGGTCAAGCCAGACAAAATTCCATCATGCAAGTGGGGAAGATGGGAAGAAGCCCAACCTTATCTTTGGAGCTATTTGCAAAGTATAACTTCTGGGAGAAGGGGAGTTAGTTTTCTTTAAGGGTGTGATGCTAGATAGGCTGACCAGGTTCCAGAGAATGGAAACATACCGAAGGACATCCAGGGGTCAACTTTGAATTGATAGATCTTAATATATAAAGTACATTAAATCTTATGGAGAGGAGCTAGTGAGGGTGCAGATTTGAGAGAGGGGTCAAACAATGATCAAAGTCTAATATATGAAATTCGCAAAAAATTAATAAAAAAATAAATGTAACTCGGTATTTTCATTTTAAAGTAGCCACTGTTGGTATCAGACAAAAATAGATTGCTTTAGCATTATCAGGATAGGAGGGCTAATAAACTATGAATAAGGCACTCCTTGTTAGAAGAACTCTGAGAAATGCATATTTTTGTTCTTTTCTCTCAAGAATAAAGATACCAGGGGCACAATTCAGGGGAAAGACTAATGGGTTTCCGATTTTGTCCATAACAACAAAATTTTTAAATGGGTGTCATTGAGTTTGGGGACAAAGTAAGCAGATGTATGGTCTGTGTTTCATGTGAATGTCTACCTACAGCCACCCACTAGTGAGAAAATGCTCAAATAAATGATCATCATTCTCTAGAATCATTGCCCAAACTCCCAGTGTTTCCCCAATCAGCACCTTAATAAAATACCTATGCGGGCAGAGACAGCAGATCTTCATAGGCACAACTATATTAGTGCATAGCATAGGAACGTCCCTGACTCCTACCTCTGCTGAGGGTTCAGTTTTCAAGGATAGAAGTTAATCTTAAAGTTTGTAATGGTGTACTATTAGAGAAATAATGAAATTCCTGAAACTAAGTGGAAAAAATTTAACAGAAAATATTCAAAATGATTGAATGTATTCATATATAAAAAGCCATGTTTGCTGATTTTTTAGAATAACTCAGAGACAAAGAATGAATGAGTAGGTGGCATAACAGAACTGTCTGCAATCTTTCAGCTAAAAGTGTAAAGAGGAATATGGAAAAAAAGTTATATCACAGCTCACTCAAAAACAGCTTCAGAGGGACAGTAAGATGGCTCAGCAGGTAAAATTACCTACAGCACAGGCCTGACAACCTGAGTTTGACCCCCAGAACCCATGATGGAAGGAGAGAAATGACTCCTGAAAGTTTTTTCCCTAACCTCCACATATGTGCCATAGTTTACACCACACACACACACACACACACACACACACACACACACAAAACACGAACATACCTACACAATATTTTTCTGCTTTAGACAAATATACAGTTTTAGTAACAATTTTAAATAAAGAAAATTTTCAAAACATACAATCATTAAAAATGATGGTGATGCAGATGGCAGCAACAGAAAAAGGTGTATGACATAATATTAACCAGAGAAGAAGGAGGACAAGAAGGAGGAGGGGGCGAGGAGGAGGGAAAGAAACATACCTACACAATATTTTTCTGCTTTAGACAAATATACAGTTTTAGTAACAATTTTAAATAAAGAAAATTTTCAAAACATACAATCATTAAAAATGATGGTGATGCAGATGGCAGCAACAGAAAAAGGTGTATGACATAATATTAACCAGAGAAGAAGGAGGACAAGAAGGAGGAGGGGGTGAGGAGGAGGGAAAGAAAGAGCAGCACAGCACCATTCCTACAGCCTCTGTGGGAAAGTAGGACGGGGAGGTGCATAAGAGACACAGAGGACAGGGCTGCCACAGGGCCCCATGCTAACCACTCTCTGAGGTGACCGACCACAACTCTAACAGCATGCAGGCAGGTATCAATGATCATCCTGCAGGTGACAAAACTGAAGCCCAAAGGGCGTGAAGCAGAAGCACACCAGGAAAACTGCTGGTATGAAGCATGATACAACCAGGACCCAATGAGAACCCACATTCCCTGTACCTCGAGACCCTAAAAGCCAGGGTGCAGGGAGTCTGGAGGTTAGGGTTTGACACTTACTATAATATAGTTATTCCTATTTCCAGAACCTAAAATAAATGCATGGGTTAAAAAGACATATTAACTGTTACAGACTGGCTTATCTCCTTCAAAATGTACACAGTGAGGCCCTGGCTCCCACTGTGGCTGGAGTTCTTTCACACAAGGCTCATAAAGGGGAGCCTGAGACTAGATGAGGTCATGAGGGCAGGTCCCCAGTCTGACAGTGCTGGCATCCCCACATGTGGCTCACTTTCACCTGCCTTGGTACTCACATAGGCTTCCTTTCTCCTCTCTCTCCATCTCTCATCTCTCTCCTCCCTCCCTTTCTCTCTCCCTCCCTCTCCTACCCTCTTTCCTCCCCTCTCCATCTCGATCTCTCCCTCTCATCACCCTTAACTCCTGTCTCTCTCCTCACTCCCTTTCTCTTATCCCTCCCTTTTCTCTCCCTTTCTCTTGTTTAATATCTCTCTCAGTCTTCTATTTCCCTTTCTCATGCCCCCTCTTTCCTCTTGAACATGCACAAATGCTAGATCATGTGGGGACATAGCCATAAAGTGTCTCTACAACCCAGGGGGAGAGTCCTCACCAGAAGATCAATCAGCTGACACCTTGACCTTGGAGACAAATCTAACCACAGTCTTGCTGCTGCCTGTCACAAAACACTCCAGACTGGGTGCATCTCAGGATCCACATTGTTCTCCAATAATAATAATAATTTTTAAAACTGCTCTGAAGCATTAGTGCTAATATTTTACTAAATTTTCACATGTCCATAGAGCTTATCCATTTAGCAATAGCATTAGAGCTAGATAATCAAGAGAAATTATATGTAATACATATCTAAATAGATACATGCAAATATGAGCTTATGTATAACAACAATTTATTTAGGTGTATATGTTTATAGTATGTATATGTAAAGGTCTACATAAAGAATTAGTGTATGTTGAATAATTAGAGGTTATTCTGATGGGTCTGCCTTTATAAATGGCATGACCCTTTACTCTTACATTTTCCAATATCCTTTCTTTATTGTTTCTTAATATATGTATAATAATATACCATGGAGTTTCTTTTCTCCTCCTGTTTATCTAGAGCTCTGTAGGCCTCTTGTATGTGGACAGGAAGCTTTTTCTCTGGGTGTGGAAAATTTTTTTCTATGAATTTTCTTAAAACATATCCTAGGCCTTTGGTATAGTTCTATGCTCATAATTAAAAAGTTGGGCCTTTTTATGGTGTTCCAAGGCTCTTTCATAGTCTTTTGATGGAATTTTATAAATTTATCAAATAATTCATTTCCTCCACCTCGTCTTCCAGGCCTAATACTTTGTTTTCCATGTGATAGGTTCTGCTGCTGCTACGGTTTTCCACTGAGGTTTTTATTTGGTTTATTGAGTTAATTCTGGCATCATTTAACTTTTCTTCACTAATTCTATTTCATATCCCCCAATGATATCCTTATTTCATCCATATCGTAGCTTATGTCTTCTTTGAGTTGTTTGAAAATAGTTATAATCATTCCTTAGATCTTCACTGGAAGTTCTTTGAGTTGTTTCTCATTGCAGTCCATTATTATGGGATTAGTAGTTTGGAGAAGAGACATATTGTCTCGGATTTTCATGTTGTTTTTGTTTTGTGCTGGGATTTATGCATTTGTGGTTAGTTGGTTGAGTGGGAATGGGCCTGAAACTGGACAGAGCATCTTATCACTATTTTGCTAAATGGTGATGCTGTTAAATTACCTTCTAAACATTTATGATTTCAACCTTGGTCAGAGAAGCTTCTTCTTGCAGTGGATTTCAGTCAGTGAAGAGATGTGCAACTGATCCAACTGCTGGAGAATAAGATCTGAGTGCTCAGCCCTAAACTAGACGTCTATATTAACTCTATCACCACCACCAAGGCTCAGAGAACACAAAGAAAATTAGATAAAAAGAATGTAAGACCCACAGGATGGGGAAGAGTGCTATGAAGACCTGTACAAGATCAAGTCTGATCAAATCCCAACATAGATGGAGTAGATCATTTCTAGACCTTACCCCATACTGAGCAATTATTGGATAGTTTTCAGGGGGACAGGAAAATCAATCTTTATTGATGATATGGCAACTGGTAGATTTCCCATGCTCCAGTGGATGGGCCCAAATATATATACACATGGAGAGCACTGACTGTACTTAGTGGATTATCAAAAATAAAAGACATGAAGTTGTGAGGGGGACCTGATGGAGATATGGGAGGAACTGGAGGGGAAATGGGGGGGTAGATATGATCATATTTCATTGTATATATGTATGAGATTCTCAAAAATAAAGAAAAAGTTTTAAAGTATATATAGGGAAAAAATTATAATAAGAAAAGAGTATTTAGACTAATCCACACAATCTCATTACTTTCAACTTAGGGAACTGTAGGAGCACATGAATGCTTTAGACAAAGAAACATGAAGGCAAGACTACCACACACACCAGCATAAAGCTTTAACTTGATCAGGGTTCTTGGGATACCATTCAATGGTTGGTAACCCTCAGCATCTCCAGGTGACCCTGTTCTTGTCTGTTTGTAAAAATGCATAGAGATACATGTACACTGACCTCACCTCCTGTTCACCATGTCAGCTTTCCTGCCCAGATGAAACCACGAACTGGGAAAGGGCACAAGCTGATTCTTGCCCTTTGTAAACCGGCCAGATAGGGGATATGGTGCATGGGATTGCTTTCTTAATCCTCAGTTCTTTCAACTTGAGTATAGGCATATGAATTGTAAATCAGTTAATAGGGTATTATTGGGACAAAGAATTTTCTTGTATTGCCAGAGGGTTCATAATTGACTGAGACATTTGCTGGGAGCCCAGGTTTCTTTGGTCAGCAAACTGAGGTGGCTAGAGTGGAAGGGGGCTGTAGAGGAAAAGACAGCACAATGTTATGGCAAATTTTCTTCAAAGTTACTAAATTCACCATGTGCTGAGGGAAAGAAATCCTGTTTCACAGGAAACAGTGAATGGTATGAGTTTGATGCAGGCAGAAGACAGGCAGCAGGTTATTTGGTGGGTAGGGATTTAAACCACAAGGACATAAGGTAGAAATCATAGAATGATTTTTTAAGTCAGATGAAGGTTCCACCTAAATATAACCAGTTATCTGTGATTCTTTACAATCATCTAAACCAATATTCCCTGCCTCATCCTATTGACCTGGCTGAGCAATCTTTATCAAGTGAGCCCTTTTCCCAAATCCATCAGGAGCGTCCTGATGTCCAGGGCAAAGGAAGATGAATGGAGATGAAAGCTTTCAATAAATTTTCTTTTCACATAAATGTCCTACTGCTTTAAAAATAAATACCTACTGCTTATTCACCTCTAGTTCTGAAAATCACAATGGTCCATAATGCTCAGGACCATTTAAGTCTTTTGGTTCTTTTCTTTGTTTCCCTATGGGCCTATTATCAATACAACTTATGTGTCTTTTGTTATTTCCTAAAGCTCTTGGCTCCTCAGATAGGAAGTTCTCCCAGATATTGTAGCTTCATTCTTTCTACATTATTTATTTTCTTCATTATTTATTGTAATCCCAAGGGATGGATGCACTGTATGGATGCACTCTTTCCGTTCACGGAAGGATACATGCATTTGCTGATCACACATTGTATTGAAGGCACTACAATACAGTATTTTTTTGCATCTTCTTATCAACCTGCTCTAGCTGTATAGAGTTGACTTAAGTAGGACACATGTGCTTTGAGTGAATAATTAACTACAACAGTTAAAAAGAGACTCAATCGCACCAAATTCTTTTCATGACTCAAGTTACCTAAAAGACAGTAATTCCTATGGAAAAGTTAGGTGATCTTAGTCTAGGCTTTTGAATAAGTTGATAGGATTTATGTTTGCTATCTTTTCTTCCTACTGTAACCTCTGTCTACATCCTGTCATCCTTTCCCAAATCCCTATCATTCCTCACATTCCTAGTAGCTTTAAGCTCTGTCTGGGTGTCAAGGCTTTGTATTCAGATCCGATTTCATTGGTGACAATTCATCTTGACTTTTCTCCCATTTTGCCTATCTCTTGCAGAACTAAGTGAAAAATCCATGGAGAAAGAATGTACTAACAGTTGCCTAAAATGTTTTAGGGGCTTTAAAAAAGTGTCTTTTTATTTGGTTTTGGAATGGAATTTATGTGAGAATTTCCAGATTAGCATTGACATAAACCTGAGTATTTAAAAAGGCTATTAGGTCCACGCAGGTGATCCTGAGCTTCTTAGTGGGGGAAGATCTCTGAAGGAGTATTTGTAAACCTAAATTTGCTTCCCAGAAACCTTTCATCTGTAAACACCCAGAATCTTTGGAGATTTTGTTCAGCTAGAAACAGGTTCACAACAGTCAGGGATTTTCTGAGGAATTTTCAAGTCTAAATTTTCAGAGAACATAAACCAGTCAAACATGATATTTTTAATACATTTCACTGTGGAAAACAGTCAATACATTTCCAAGGTCATGCCCTTCCATTCTGGAAGAGACTGTGCAGAGGTTGGCAGCTTTCCCACTGTGGTGGTTTGAATGAACTGTCCCCCATGGGCTCCAAGTATTTGGACATTTTGACCCCAGATGGTGGCGCTGGGTTTGGAGGTCTTAGAAGATGTAGCTATCCTGGAGGAAGCACGTCACTGAGGGTGGGCTTAGAGACTTCTTAATCATTGCCAGATCTCCAGTTGCTCTCTTGTTTCCTGTGTCTGTTTGAAGATGTAGATCATAGCTTCTGCTCCTGCTCCAGCCACCTCCGGCCACCATGCCTCCCTGCCATGACACACTGTAATTCCTCTGGAACCATAAGCTCAAATAAACTCTTCCTTTTATTTAAAAAAAAAAAAAAAGTGTCTTCTTGGATGCTGGCGAGATGGCTCAGTAGTTGAGTACTTGCTGTTCTTGCAGAGAACCAGAACTTGGTTCCCAGTTCCCATGTCAGGCACTTCACAGCAACTACCTATAACTCCAGATCCCAGGGATCTGATGCCTTCTTCTGGCCTCTTTGAGTCTCTCTCTCCTCTCTTCCCTTCTCTTCTCTTCTCTTCTCTTCTCTTCTCTTCTCTTCTCTTCTCTTCTCTCTTCTCTTCTCTCTCTCTCCCTCTCTCTCTCCCTTCCCTCTTCCTCTCCCCCTGCCTCTCTCTCTTTCCCTCTGCCTCCCTCTCTGTCCCCTTTCTCTCCCCCCCTTTCTCAGCAGACACACATGCATAGATGTAGATAGAAACATTAAATAAATCTTAAAAATGTTCTGGGTCTGGGGATAAAGCTCAAGGTATAAGAGCAAGTATGCATGAGGACCAGAGTTCAGATCCCCAGCATCCAAAGCTAATTATAGCTATGCACACCTGTAACCCCAGTGCTGGGGTGTTGGGGGGAGACAGGAGGCTCTCTGTGGCTTGTTAGCAGGCCAGCCTGGTCATAAAACAATGAGCTCCAAGTTCAGAGAGAGATTCTGTCTCAAGGACGTAAGCAGGGAGTGATAGAACAGGACACTTGACTTCCTCTTTTGGCCTCCACATGTGTGTGCATGGATGCACACAAATGCACCACAAATGAGAGAGAGAGAGAGAGAGAGAGAGAGAGAGAGAGAGAGAGAGAATAAAATAAGTTTTCTGATGCATCAATATGCTTTGGAAGAGAAGAGAGTGTGAGGTGGGCCAAGCATGTCAAAGACAGCAGAGTGTTAATGAGCACTCACAAGAGAAACAAGAGAGGTCGAAAGAAGAGAAAGAAAGGACATAGCTAGGAGAAAATTTTTCTTACTAAGATTAGTGCTTGAATTTCATGTCCAGTAATTAAGACAATGTGGAAGATCTCTAAGCAGGAGGAATCATGTAGTCAAGAATTTTTTACTGCAAATTGCTGAAAAATCTATCAAAAGAGTTTACATTTTAAAATAGAAAATGTACAGAGTTTTATAACTGAAACGTTCAACATTTGGTTGAAAATGTAGCTGGATTTTGGGCTTTGACTAAGAGTGTCAGGACTATTTCTAATTCTTCCCTTCTTCATTGTCTCTATATGCAGGAGAGAAAAGACTGAGGCCACAGTCTAGTAGCATCATCAACTCCATGGTCCCAGTGGAAGATGTAGTCTTTAGCCATAGGCTTGGCCCACTTTGGACCCTTTTACTCACTGTTGTGGATGAGGCTTCTCCATTAATACACAGTGGGGAGCCGTCAACTGAAAGGCAACATTACAGATACATACTGAAATATAACTGATGAAGGGGGTATTAATAAACATTGTTAGGATACAGAATGGGTGGCCACAGTAGGAGAATCTGCACAGGCAGGCCAACAGAAAACCAGTATCCTCAGTCCAATTCATGCTGTATTACTGATTACTTACCATGGAATTGTGACATGGGCAAGGCATGTCAAAGACAGCAGAGTGCTAATAGACCAAGAGTTTGAATCAGGGAGAAACAAGAGGGGCTGAATGAAGGAGAAGAAAGATAAGACTAGAAGGGAATTTTTCTTACCAAGATTAGTACTTGAATTTTTTCTCAGGTAATTATTCTAAAACTCTGTGACTTAATATAATTACTTCACAGGTTCTATGGGCCAGGAATATAGGTGTGATTTAGCTCAAGCTTCTACTTCTGGTTTCCTCACAAGAATGAATGGTGCTGAGCATGAGCTTGCTGTCTGACACACGGAGAACAATATATGAGATTGGGCTTTGAAGAAGAAAGTTTATTGCATAATCAACTAACAAGGAGACCAAGAGCTCAAATATACCTCTTTGGTCTCTTAAGGGAAGAGATACAGCAAAGGAAAAGAGAGAAATCTCCTTGTTTGTTTGGGGGACAGGAAGAAGTTTTAATATTCATTTGTGCAAATATACTGGTCACCATGCCACTCCACAGGTAGCTTGTTTCTTTCCGAGGAAGTAAAAATCTATACTGGAGATTTGGAACTTGAGACATCAAAAGTCATTGAGAGATTAGAAGTTGTCATCTATACATGTCCATTCTCTAAAAGCTAGTTTCAAAGCATCTTTGTCGTGTGACTCTTACTGAAAAAAATTACTTAAGCACTTTGTAACTTAATGAGTTTATTCTCAGATTAGTGCAGTTTTAAGTTATTTCATATTATGGTTTTGGGCCAAGCCTAGGGTTTGACCTGGGAAAACTCCAGTTCCAACTGTATATTGTTATTTTAAGATTCAGATTCTTACATACAGGCAGATCAAAAGTCTCAGTTTCTTGCTGGCCATTGGTCTTCCTTAGTTCTT
Source organism: Nannospalax galili (assembly GCF_000622305.1). Classification (NCBI taxonomy): domain Eukaryota; kingdom Metazoa; phylum Chordata; class Mammalia; order Rodentia; family Spalacidae; genus Nannospalax; species Nannospalax galili. Next base: position 996,479 of record NW_008352648.1, read on the forward strand.
TGAACTGTGAGCCTCTGCCAAGAACAGCTCACAATATGAGGGCTTGATTCATGAAAAGAATCACAGAAAGTGTCTCCTAACAAAGTAGATGATCCTATTGCATCTATCAAAGTGCTGTATCATCATTGTTTTGGTTAGCTATAAGTCACAAGGCCTTCCCACATTCAAAGGGAATTTAAAAGTGACAGTATAAATACCAAGAGGTATGGATGACTAGGGGCCATCTGATGTCTGAGTGCCACGAAAAGACTTACTGAGGATGTTGCTACTACTGAACTTGGGGGTCACAGCCTATGCCCCAAGCCAAGTTTGGACACTTGTCCTCAATAAGCCAATTGCAAGAGTCAGATTAATAGTGAAAAGAAGAAAAGTAACCATTTATTCATTGTGGCCACATTGGAAAGTGTGTCAAAAAGATTCGGTAACTCCCCCAAGACCTTTTTCTGGTACCGAAGTGAGATCAAAGTTAAGTAGAGGGACAAGGATATGCACATCTAAGTAGTCCTCTTCAAGTGTGGTCCTGGTTGCCACTGGCCCATAACATTGTCTGGGCTTTAGTATATCCTATAAGGTTGTCTGACAAGTCATTAGAACCATGTGAAATTTCTATCCAGGAGACAAGTTCCCCCTTTGTCTGGAGCCTGTTCTTTCTTTCAGGATGAGATTTCTGGGGAGATTCTCATTTCTTTGGGGTCCATTGCTTCTATAGCCTGATAGGCAGATTTAGAGACATAGGTGTCTCTTTAGAATACCTTCATTTCTTCCAGACTGATTACAGTGCCTGTGTGAATATAGAAAAACCTGGGGAATACCATGGCATTTAGAACATAGAAATGGGCCAGATTTGGTAATGTGAACATATATAGGGCCTAAAAAAATGATGAGTCTTTGTGGATGTATTTTTACATTTATTTTTTCCTGGGATTATATTTTGGTTTAGTTACCTCTTCGGTTATTGCAACACTGAGCTTTTGGCATTAACATTTTAAACTGTTTCCCAATTCTATTAAAAGCCATGTCAAAGAGATGTTTTCCATTTAACTCTTCCAGCCTTAAAGATTATCATATGATATATTAGAATACCTAAGATTTCTTTATGCATTGCATTACTTCCCAGACATAACTCCATGCCTTAATAATTGAGTCTTTTTATAGATCTTCTAGCTGCTTAATTTGTTTTTTCCATAATTTTTTTCCTTTTTTTTTTACACAGATGCCAAATGAGTCTGCATTACAATCCGATTCTTACCTGTCTTCCCAGACAGAGTGTTTCTCCTTTGCATTTGGAGAAAATGTTAATTAACACATTAGGAATATATTTGGTACATTTTGGTTACAAATGCAAACAGTCTGATCTTATATTCATTAGAGCCCTTTGTCTGAATCACTCAAGTGAGTAACAGGTTGCACTGAGACATCACCAAAATGATTCAGTTATCCTAAAAGTGCTCTTTTTGTTCCCCCAGAAGAGTTACGTAGTATGAATTGCATTTTCATTTTATTGCCATGGTAACCACTATGGCAACACTTGAAAGGATGGCCATGTTAATTACTTTACTGAATAAGAGATAACGGCCAAATTTTCTGTACTGAACTTAGAAAAAAATGTTAGCAGCAGCCACAGGAACTAAATAAGTACCCTGGGGGATTTTGTACTGTGGAGCTTTTATATAATGTTGGAGGAATACCAGTGGAAAACTGAAGTAACCAGACTCATTTTTCTTTATTGGATTTGTTGCCTTCCCCTCTCCTTTATGTTACTTCTTAGCTACAGGAACTTATCCTTTGCTCCTGGCATTAATAAAGGAAAAATCATTTATGGGATGCCTACTGTTGTACAAAGTACCTTTTCTCTAGGATCTGATCCAATCTTTCCAGCAGTCTGATGGAGTGTTGTTTTCCTTCTTGACAAATGAGTAAATTGAGAACATTCCACATCCATCTGATAAACAGATATTAACTGTTTCCTTTAAGCAGCATGAACCAAACATTAAAAATAGAATTGGTATAACTAAGATTTAAACAGAGCCCCCTGACTCCCGAACTCATGACATCTGCATTAAATGATTTTGTCTCCAGTCTGTTGTCTCTGCTCTTAATATTAGGTCTTAACTAACTTTAGCAGAGAATTCTCCCCCATCTCTCTCCCTCCCCCCCGTGTGTGATGTGGAGAGAGAGAGAGAGAGAGAGAGAGAGAGAGAGAGAGAGAGAATGAAAGAATGAAAGAAAGAAGAGAGACAGACAGAGGTAGATAACTGGTTGCATGCTTTACATGGAGGACAGATCTTTATATATTCTTACGCACAAAGCAGTATTTGAACCTACTCTACCACAAGGAGTTATAGCTCATGGTGATACACTTATTGGAGTGGCAGCAAAGTTCCATTAAAGGGAAAGTCCTTCAGGTCAAGAGAATATAGTCTCTGGTATAGATGAGGACCTAGCATTCCAGTTGGGCCCAATCAATGACCTAGCTAAGAGATGATTCCTTAAGAAAGTGTGCTCGCCCCTAAGGAGGTAGGTTCACCTTAAGTTGTACTAAAGAGACAGGTGGAGTAATTATCCCTTTACTGACATATTGCACTTTTCCTTCCCATAATTCGCCTCTCAACTCTCTAGTACAGTCCCCAAAAACCACCTGGAGGTTGCCATCAGGCTCATTAGGTCATGCACCTTCCTTAGTCCTGGCTCAGAAAGGGCCACTTTTCCTTTTCTGTCCCTTTTGGGTACTGACCAGAAGCTACGAATTCTTTTTCTGATTTTTTGGACTTCCTTACTCTTTCTCGAAAGACTTTCTCCCCACCATGTGGCTGCCTACTCCCTTGTGGCTGGTCTCTATGGCTTTATTCTCCATTCTCCTCCTCTGGGAAGTTACTGAGATTTACAGCTTGCCTGCCCTAGAGTTTTTCTTTTAAATGCTAATAAAATTGTCCTGGAGATTTCACTTTGAATCAGTTTTTAAATTCTTTTATTAATGGGACTAAGCACTCCCAGAGGGGACTTTTATTCCACCAGTATCATCCAGCAACCATGAAGAAACTCCCCTAAATTCTGGCAACAAAATGTCATCTACAGGGAATTCTCTGTTCTAAAAGATGATACTTTTCTTCACCTTTTAGGGCAAAGTCTTCTCAAATGAATGATACCCAAAGGGTAAGATATGAGAGTCACATAGAAAAGAAACTTATCGAACATTTTTTCTTTCATAAATTCCACTTTTGAAGGATAGCAAGGATATTAAGACTAAAGGTAACACCAAGATTGATTAGAGGATTGATTAGAGAAGCCTCTGAGCTCCCCCAAACAATACCAGCATTTGCCAAGTTAGTTGTTGCTCATTAGAACTAGAGGATAAGACCTCGATAAATATATACTTTGGTCATAGAAAATAGAGAAGCAGGAACTAAGATGAAAGCTTCCTCCCTGCTGGCTAGATCACATAGTATGGGAGAGAGCTGTGCAGGCCACTGAGCAAGAAGAGTGAATTGGCATCAGATGTCTCCCTCAGCTGCAGGCTCTTCATTCTTTACTACCGATATTCCAGGGCAGAACTGCACTGGGGCAAGTGTGGCAATTCAGTAATGGGGTAACCAACTGCTTTCTGATTGCATTTGAGGCTTGCTCCACAGATGGGATCCATGTCTAGTACTATAAGCTTTGTCAAAAGCCCATGGCTGGGGAGGCATAGGCCATAGTGGGGAAGCTACTGCTGACATTTTGATAAGTGGACCTGATATGTCCATCAAATTGCCTTCTAAATAATTGTGACACTGTCAGATTTGGTCAGAGAAGCTCCCTCTTACAATGGGCAGCAATATCTGCAGGTACTTGTAACTGATCAAAATGCTGAGAACAAGGGCCTGTTGAATGCTCAACCATAAATACGACATCTATATCCCTCCCTTCACAAATCTGGGGCTATTGTAGAACACGAGTGAAAAGAATATAAGAGTCTGAGGAAGGAGTGGTGTGAGACAGCGCACTGTCTTCGGAGCACAGCATGGCCGATACATTCTTGCTCTCACAGTACTTGTGTTTACAGGCACAAGACATGCTCAAGATTGGGCCTGCCAAGATGTTACCATAGGGAGATGAGAAGGATCATGAGTCCCATCCCTCTCTGAGGACTTATAGGCAGATGTGGTGTCTTAGGAGGGGCTTTTAAGACCCCACTCCTCCACAAGTACCGAAAGGAATTTAATAACTCCATTTATCTCCAATTATCTTAAACTAACTTCCCAGATCTTAGTTTTCTGTTATTTTCTCTCTTCAAAATCAAAGACCTAAAAGTAAGCAAGGTCCCACAAAGCACCTGCATGAAGATTCACCTCTCATACTGGACCATTTTTGCTTGGCTTTCGCTTGGAATCCCTAACTAGAGCATGAATTGACTAGAGACAAGAACCCTTTATTTTCTTGATTTCCACTGTATCCCCAACACTTGGACAGCCTCAAGCTCGTTATAATTGGTGATCATTTGCTTGAAGAAGAAGAGAAAAAGTTGAGGTAGAAGAGAAGGGAGAAATAGTTAAAAGGAGGGAAGAAAGCAGGGAGGGCAGTGGGAAGGAATCCCAGGCCTCTTTAGTCTTTTCTTTCAAATTGATTTGACTTGGTATTACAGGACTTTCTTCATCTGCTTATCAGCATGATACAATAAAACATTCTGCAACAGTAGAAATATGTGTATTGGCCATAAGCGATATCATAGTCACTAACTATGTTGGGTTACTGGGTACTTGGTTTGAATGGGGAATAGAATTTTTAATGTGATTTTATTTTGAGTTTAAGTAGTCAACTTGTTTGGTGTATCATGTGCCTAGAGAAGTCCCTGCGGCAAGACCAGCCTGCCACGGACTCTGCATGACTCTTATATTTTCTTCTCCACTATTGCACGATATATGTTCTTCATTGCAATTATATTAGTGTGTTTAACAATTCCTCTAAACTTCTTCTTTCCTAGGCTGGGCAAAAAAAGCCAAATAAATACAGCACATGCACTGCCATTTATAGCTTTATTTTCAACAGCCTTAATGAGGGCTATTTCAATCTTGTAAATACTGGTGAGAAATTTCTATCTATATCAAGAGCTGTATTTTTCCAAGCATTTTCTATAATGACAAAACAGTGCAATAAGCAAAATAGTCTCTCAGACTATTAAGAAGAATGTCCCAAAATCAGCTACAAAAGCAATGAGGTTTAATTTGAATGTTGCTTTTCATTCCTTTGGCATACAGAGATATGCAGGATGCAGAACAGCAGAAGGCAAGCAGGGAAGAGGCACTAGAGGGAAAGTGACTTCATAATCTCCCCTCCTCAGAAAGTATAGCAGCAATTGTTTGTGGCTGCAATCATCCCCAGAAGACAGCTAACAGGGCAAAGAGGGTAGAGCACTGGGCCAGGAGTCGGAAGTTTTCTTTCACACTGTACAAAATTGCTTGGGAACGCTATATGCCTGTCTGAATCTCAGCATTTTTATCCAAATATGGAAAATACACCCACTCTTTTCTGACTATCTTTTGGTGAGTTTTATATGAAATAAAACATGCACTATACAAGGCTGGAGAGATGGCTCAGTGATTAAGTGCATTGCTTGATCATGCAGAGGACCCAAGTTCAACTCTCAGTACCCTCATAGTGGCTAACAACCATCCATAACTCCAATTGCAGAGGCTCTATGGGCATTGCACGACACAGGTGCGCGCATATATATATAGGCAATATAATCATATGCATATAATAAAAATAAATACAATATTAAAAATTAAAATAACACATGGGCTATAAACTCTTCTTAATGTTGTACAAGAGGGGCCAATTTCAAAACTTCACCATTTTCTGGCTTCCAAAGAAAATTTCATGAAAAAACATAAACAAGAGTGTGTCAGTCCCAGTGTCCCAGTCTTGCCAGTCATTTTATCCTTCTGCCCATTGAAATTGCCCTGGAAACATTTTTTTAATCTAACTGGTATTTATTTGAAAGGAAATACTTATTTCCATACTTCTTCCAAAGCCTGGAACTGTCAAATATCTTCATTCCAAGGAATATATATATACATAT
>NW_008352648.1:1002559-1005486 GCF_000622305.1 Nannospalax galili
GAATGGGATAAGGACTGGTAACAGAGCAATGGAATTCAAAATAAGGTGTTGTCCACAAAGAAAATACCTTTGGAGCTGTCTTGTCTCTTATCTATCCTCTATCCTGTATCTCCTTAGACTTCCATATTAGTCCTCTGCTAACTAAGCAGATGTCTATTTTCTTTTAAATACTGTAGTTTAGTTCTTAGACTGAGGATGCTCCTTATCCTTGAAAGCTGTTCATCATTCATTAAGCTTAAGTAAGCTTCCAGTATATGCATAGCTTTGTCTTAGATGTTCCATAAAAAGGCTGGCAAAACCCTTCAGATCTGCAATTGAAGGTGAAATTCCTGTGCCTGCAGATGACACAAGGAGAGAGTGCTAGAATATTGAAGAGGGGGGATGTTAAAAGTGCCACTGCCTGTATGCAATACAAAGTTCCTAGGCTTTCTAATGGTGCCCTGTGGTAGTCATTGAAAATGCCTGTTTTTAATGGTAGTACTACTTTGAATAGAAATAATATTGATCTTCTTAGGGAACATTTCTAATCTGAAAATTTTATTTTTATCATACACAAAACCACCTGAAAATGGCAGCCTACAAACTAATTATCTAAGGGTGATTATATCAAGTAAATCAGACTAGGTAAGAGTTTTGTTTTTTTGTGTATGTTTATTATGCAGTCCCAGCCAACCTTGAAGTTCTGAAACTCCTCCTGCCTTAGCTACCTAAGTGCTAGGATTGTGGGGATAAGCCACCACGTCCAATTAAGTGAGAGATACTCATTGTATGTTACTGTGTGAGGAGACTAAAACTGTTTTCTAATATATTTACATTATAGTAATATAATTCCATTAAGAAGGCCTAGCATTATTAAAATATCTATACACAAATTATCACCAAAGTGAAATTCATCCAGTTTTCATCAGGCTTGCACTAAGATTATACCCACTTGATTAACTGTTATCAATGCACACATGTACAGTAGCATCCTATGCATACCTTTACAGCTGTTCAACATCCATCCACATATCATTTATCCACTGTAGAAGAACCTCAAAGTAGAGAAAGTTCAATGTGTTTGAAATCAGATAGGCATGGGCTTGAATACAGACTCTAGGATTTAGCAATAATTATTCCTCTGGCTTCAGTTTCTCATTATAAAGTACAAATGAATATGTACTACAGAAAATGAATGATTTCTGATAGTATTGTATAGTAGTTTTATAAGGATACTCTTAAAATTTAGTTTACAATGATCGCTTCTTGGTAGTGATAAGAAAATTAACCTTGTATTACTACTAGTTATTACTTATTATTCATAACCATTAATAAAGGATTATTAAACTTGCAAGGAGGATCTTCTGCTATACAGTGATTAGAGTCGCATATCATTTTAGAGCAAGAGACATACAAGTCATGTTAGCTGTCACAGCTCAGCTAGTGAGCACTTTAATTTATCGCATACTGCGATTCAGAATTCATTTTAGACTGCTCAGCATAATCTTACTAGTTAGGCTATCTAACATCTAGTACATCAAATACTGTCTGGAAAAAGTAGATTGCAGTTCTGAAAAATAAGTATTTATTTTTAAAATGCTAACTCTAGGGGTACCACTGGGAAGGGAGCCTTGTTCTGGTGAGGAGCAACTGGAGTATCAGAACAGAGACCTCACCTCCAAGGACTGTCTTGGTATATGGGTCTTTCTCCATATATGTCTTCTTGTTCATCTGATGCTTCGTGAGCCAATTTAATTCATTTAGATTTATCTTTTCAGAAGAAGAGAAGCAATTAAATAATTGGAGTTCAGAAAGCAACCAAGTGTCAGTTCCAGAGGAATCCTTAGCATTTATTCACTGTCTGCCCTAAGAGAGATAAAAGACAATTTGTGGCATTTCTCCCTTTTCTTATATATATATGAAGAACAAACCAATCAGACCTTTACCCAAAGTTAATGCATAGGTAATTCAGCAAAGATGTGTGATGGACTAAGGAGAATTGAAACTGGCATATATAAATAGCTTAGGTTAAACTCAGAAGCCAATTTTGAAAAAGTAGAAAATAAATATTTTTCAGAATTCCTGATACTCAGTAGATACAAAGGGAGTTACCTTCATTACCTAAAGCCCCAAATGTGTGCCATATAACATCTACCCTTGGTCAAATAAAATTACTTTGTCATTAACTGATGGTATGGTAGCACATGCCTATAATCCCACTGTTTGGAGGTTGAGACAGGGTAACTCAAAGTCAAAGCAAATCTAGGCTACATAGTAGAAAAAAAAAATCTAGGTCACTCTTTTTCAGAAAACATTGGTTCAGTACTAGAGGAATTCTCTGAAAGACGAATACAGTCACATGCTGCATAATATTTAATTCAACGCTGGACAGCATATTCAGTGGAGATCCCATGAGATTATACCAGGTACTAATGTCATAGCCACATTAGACCTGTGTGCTCCATGATGTTTACACCACAATGAAGCTGCCTAACAATGCATTTCTAAGAATATCCCTGTAATTAAGTAACTCATATCAAAGTGAGTTCAGTAAGTATGATGACAAAGACACAACGCACATGGCCTCAAATAAAAGGCAGGATCCAGTCATTGTGGCACATACCTTTAATCCCAGCACTCAGAAAGAAGAGGCAGGTGGATCTTTGTCAGTTCAAGGCCAGTCTGGTCAACATTGCAAGTTCCAGGTCAGCCAGGGCTACATAGTGAGATCCTGTCTCTAAAAACAATAATAATCAGACAGCATGTTCAGCAAATGGTGCTGGCAAAACTGGATCTCCACTTGTAGAAGAATGAAACTAAACCCCTATCTTTCACCCTGCACAAAAGTCAATTCCAAATGGCTCAAAGACCTCAATGTAAAGCCTGAAACTCTGAAACTCTTAGAACAAAACATTGGGAAAAACCTACAAGATACAGGCATAGGAAAG
>NW_008352648.1:1006625-1007054 GCF_000622305.1 Nannospalax galili
GAAAACCAGAGGGAACCATATTATTCCTACAATCTACTGACAAATTATACTTAATAGACCAAGAAAAATATCTCTAGATAAGGTTTATCTGAGACCAACTGGTCATTACCCAAGACTTATCTGCATGACACACAGTTATTAAAAATGCCAGAATGGTGGAACTAAACTTCTTGGATGTTTAACAGACATACCTTGAGATCTATACTAATTGGGTCAGAGGGACACAAAGGACACTTTTTGCTCCTTGCCCCCCTAGGTCGATTAGTTCCCAGGGACTATGAGCATCTCGCCAAACATCCTGTAAAGGTGGTGGGTCATCTGACCTCGTGATCAAAGAGGGCAAGGAGACCCCACCAGATGGACTTGAACCAGTGTCCAGTCTATAAAGAGGAGGGTCAACATGGAGGAATCATTTCCTCCATGCTTCCA
>NW_008352648.1:1007754-1034121 GCF_000622305.1 Nannospalax galili
AAGTTCATAATGAGTAAAAGACTGTGCAAGCATAATAATTCATCTGTAAACCTAAAAATGTACAACCAATTTTGAAAGAGATGTACCCTAGCTCAGAAAAATGTTATTGAATAGGTTAATGCTGTTGTAATGAAATGCTTCTTCTAATAAAAAACAATAATAATCATAAATAATAATAATTAATAATAATAATAATAGGTAGGAATCCACTCAGATGACACAGTGGAGGGACATTCATAAAAGTGTGTAGTTCTCTGAAACATGAGACTTGGGGCTTGTCAGGTTCAATCTGCCAGTCATGAGCTTGACCCTAAAAAATACTGGGATTTCTTATGAGTAGAGCAGTTGGGAAATAAAACAGCAACACAAATCCTGGTATTCCTATTTTTTAAGATGCTCCCATCCATTTATTTTCTCATTCATTGATTATTTCATTTTTATCAAATATTTCAGAGTACTTATACTAAGCATTCAACAAACATTATTCATAAAACATGTTTTTTCTATTCTTGTTGTGCTAATTATACCTCAGTCAATTTCCTGTGCCTATCACAGATTATAGACTGTAATCTATAGAGAAAATAAGTTTATTTGTTTCACAATTCTGAATGTTAGAAGACTGAATGTCATAGTAACAGTGTCTAGGGAGGACCTTCAGTGCAGCCTCAGAACATGACAGAGTATCATATGGCAAGACGGCAAGAGAGCACTGCCAAATAACTCACTTTCACCACAAAGTCACTCCTAAAAGGATTTACCAGTCCATGAACCCACGAAAGAAGAACACGAGGTTCTACCTGCACAACTAAACCACCATCCATTGGGCTCCTAACACTGCATTGGGAGCTAGGGTTCCAACATATGAACACTGAGGGGCACTTTAAAGCCACAGCATAACAATAGATAAAAATAAGAAATAACAAGCCAGGCGTGGTGGTGCACGCCTTTAATCCCAGCACTCAGGAGGCAGAGGCAGGTGGATCGTTGTGAGTTCAAGGCCAGCCTGGTCGACATAGTGAGTTCAGGTCAGCTGGGACTACAGAAAGACCCTGTCTCAAAAACACACACACACAAAAAAAAAAGAAAAGAAAAAAAAAAAAAAAACAAAAAACGGAGGTTAGGGAGATGGCTCAGGGGTTAAAAGCACTGGCTGCTCTTGCAGAGGACCCAGGTTCTGTTCCAGCACCCGCATGGTAGCTAATAACTGTTCATAGCTCCAATTCCAGGAGATCCAATGCCCTCTTCTGATCACTGTGGGCGTTACAGAACATGGGTACAACTACATTCATGCAGGGAAAACACTCATACATATAAAATAAAAATAAATCTTTAAAAAGAATGAACAAAAAGCTACAAACTTGCTTTTGCAAATTATAACACAGGACTATGGCAGAAGATAAAATAGAAGCCCTGAAGGAGATCAGTGGCCCGAATGCAGGCTTCGGCACACCTCTTGAGAGGCTCCTGTTTACATGGAAAAGTGAAGGAGGAGGAGTGAAAAGTCAGAAACGTGGGGACAGAAGTGGTGGGGAGATCATTTGGGGGAGAAAGAAGAGAATTTGCTGAAGCCATGAGATGCAAAAATCCTTGGCACCCTCAAGCTATTGCAAGGCAGCCACTGATGGTGCAGCTGTAGTTTGGTAAGGACTAGGCAGCATCTTCTCACTCAAATTCATTTACATTTGTTTCAAAATGTTCTCAACTCAAATGAAAGTAAAGCTGAGATACTACAATGGTAGGAACAGGGATAAACATACCTTTCCCAGCAGATACCCAAGACAGTCAAAACCAACTGAAATGACTTGTATCCATCAAAACATCGCTTTTCTCACTTTCCTGTTCTGCTGGAGACATGAGGCCAACCAGAGCCAAGGGGTCTAGATTCAGTATTTAGTTGCTGCCCTCTGTCTTCAGGCAGACCTGTCTTCTTTGTCTTTAAATAAGGCCTGGAGTCAAGCAACATCTAGATGGTGCCTCAGTCATACTCTGAGCCCTCTGAAGACTTACCTTCTTTAAAGTAAAGGAGATATGATTTGTGTGGCTTTCAGGGCACTAGATGTGCTGTCTCATCTCTGACTGCTTTGTCTCGCTTACCTTGACCACTCTCACTCCATTTAATCTCTACTACTTTCTCATTGTTGTGAAACACCTGAGCAAAATGTGGTTTCAAAGGTTCCAGTCCACCGTCACCAGCTCCATTGTTACTGGGCTATGATAAAGAATACCATGGCATAAGAGTGTGGAGGAAAGCAAAGTTGGATCACCTCGTTGAGGATGGAAAGTAGAAAGAGAAGAGGGAGAAAGAGACAAGATAAATCTTTCCGGGACATGCCCACAGTGACTTCTGCCAAATAGGACCCACTTTCTCCTTTCTGTCTTTCCTAATGTCATCATACTGTAAATTCTTCCAAGGATTAATTCATGATTAAATCAATTCAATCAGATTTCCAAGGATCCAATAACTTCTCCAAAGTTTATAGGCTGGTATTCAGAGGCTAAGTCCACAACATATGAAGCTTTGGGGCAGGACAAACAGTGACAGCACCCAGTGAGCCCATGCTGCCTCAAAGCCTGTGCATCTGCTACAGCCTCTGCTCAAGTTGCATCCTGCCTAGACGTCTATTTCTTCCTTCACATAATTTCTATCACTGTGAGATTGCCCCAACCATCCCACTTGTAAATGCAACTGTGCTAACCCTCCCCGTACTTGCTGTTTTTGCTCATAACATGTATCATCTTCTAGTAAACTATAAAATGACCTAAAACTCCAGGAAGACACAAATTCTTTTCTGTGCATTTCACTACTTAATTTCTAGCACTAAGACTAGTGTCATAGTAGACATTTAAAGATATTTGTTTAAAAGCTCATTTCATCTATACAAGGAAACATGACTAGCTAAGAGTGATGGGGACTTAGCTTTCATAAAGTTGGGAAAAACATTTAAGTGATAAATTAAAGTCTTATATTGATGAATACAGTAAATGCCAAAAAATAAGATCAAATGTTACATTAATAAACTCTGACAGTTTTTCAATCTCATGAACCAAAAATCAATTACATAATTTATTAAAGCTAATAATTTTCCTTGCTATTAATCACATATATTTACATTGTGGCAATGTTATGTCCATTCTTATCACATTTAAATTTCAAATTCATAATTAAAACATTAAAGGTTATAAATAAGATCCAATTTTCTTCTTAAAATTGACATTTCTTGCTTTCTGGTGTTATATAAGTGATGCATTTTTAAATAAATTATGCATTCAAAGCATAATGAAAAATCCCTCACAAAAATATGCTTCATTCTGTTGCCACTTTAAATTTAAATGTAAACAAAGAGTGTTTTCCTATTCTGTTGTAAGAAGTAAAAGTGTAACACGGAGCAAAAGTGAAAAATGCCTTATGTGTCTTGAGGTGTCTAAACTTGCTGCCTTTGGTGTCAATTTATTCTCTCTCCCTTCTCCAAGAAAATACTTTATTGGGACAAACATTTCCTGGCTTCAATTTTATCCAGTTGGACCCCCTTACAGAATATAACTAGAAGAGTCAGGATGTCAATCTAGACAAACGGGCTATGGCAGAGAGTGGACTAGGTGGGATCTTGAGCCAATGCAGTAAAAGACTGAGTAGCAGTGGGAAGTGGAAAGAGATGAAATGCATTGACATTCTGATGCAGATGATGATACATATACAAGAATTCTGGGCCCATCCTTAGCAGCTAACAATACCTGTGTTTATGGAAACATTCTAGGTGAATAAAAGATAGGTTTAGACTGAAAGGACGGAGCACCATGATCAGGCAGGGCTCAGTGGTTCTGAACTGTGTAAAAATGACAAAATTAATCTATAAAATCCCAATGTGGCATCTCTTTGCCACACAATCGAAAGCCATATCAACACAATATCTTTTATATATGTGTCAAGTTCTTTGCAAGTGATACACATATTTTGCTACTGTAGTAGCTTCTCCTTAATATATAAGCTCTTCAAATGGTGCACATCTCAAAGCCTTTTTCATAGTAGCCTTTGGTATCTGCCCATTGCCTGACACATAGATGGATGACTGGATGACTAAACAGCATCACTCTCCCAGTGCACTGGTGCTTTACTCTGAACAGCAAGCAAAAAAGCTGCCTGAGAGTTGGTGCTTGGCAACTTGATTTTTCTAAAGACTTTTGAGACAAAGATCCTTGAAGAAGTTAAACATAACACATTTATTTTTAAAAGAAAAATTTAATTGTAAAATACTGATTATATTTCAATGCCACATTATTAAGTATATTTCTAAACATATAAATTGCATGAGCTTTAGTATATACCAATGAAAGTATTTCCTGTACAATGTCATCTTTTGCGATCAAGGTAGCATTTCAGGGAGACATATTTGTTTTGTTTTGTTTTGTGGGTTTTTTGTTGTTGTTGACAGGGTCTCCCTAGTTCTAGCTCACCTTGAAGTCACTATGTGAGCCAGACTGACCTCGATCTCCATCTCACAGAGATCCACCTGCATCTGCCTCCAAAGGTCTGGGATTAAAGGTACACACAACCTTGCCTGGCGTAAAGAGACATATTTGTTGGTGTTTGGATAAATCCCTTAATATCTTTGGGATGGTGTTTTGTCAAGACTTTGTAATTCACTTTACCCTCATCATCCCACTCTTAAGTTTTATTTTAACCTCTGCAACAAATTATCAGTGTGCTAATGAGCAAGTCATTTACCCACTTTGATTGGTATTGTTTCATCTTTCAAATAGGGATAACATACCAGCTTGCAGAATGATTGCTAAGACTGAAGTAAAACATTTAATATCAGTGGCCATTTCTATGACTATTATTGCTAGCAAGAGAAATTATTTGAGTGAACCCTGTATTCTAGGAACACAAATGGATCAGTATTATCTAAACAAGTGTACTCATGTCCCACATGAGCTATCCATCTAGAAAACAGGCGGCACTCACCCTAAGAGACACATTTTGAAGTTGACGTCAAATACTACCTTCCCTAGGAGAGCTTGATGAACTCCAATTTTATTCTCCTAAAACTTCTTCCTCTGCCCTGGAAAACAAATAATTTACTTCACCAAACTTTGCTCAATTTCCTGGAAAAGCACTTAACACATTATTAGCTCTTGATGAGCATGGAGTCTTTAAAGCTCAGTGGTAACTTGTACAGTTTTGTACTCAGTAGGCTGTATATGCTTGATGTGTGTTTATTTGTGGAATATTATCTGCAGAGAGGATGGACTTGGAGGTGCTCTGTGGCCTTTGTGTCAGAATCCTTAGGAGAGCTGGCATAGGTATAATACCCTGGGGTCCAGGACTTTTTAACAATCACTCCCACTTCCACAAATTTATTGCTGAGTAACTCATGGACAGTCTTCTTCAAGTTCTAGGATTCCACCATGCCATGAATCAGATAACTCATTGCTGATATGCCTTTGCTTATTTCCAAGTTCAGCTCTACAGCCTGCTTTTGATTATGGCAAAAGGAAAAAAAAATGCTTTACTTCTTCGCTTCCAAAGTTGCAATTGATTTTTACTGAGAATCAATTACCCACAGGGAAATAGGAGCATTTTAACATTCAAATTAGCTCAGGGTTGACGAAGCATCTCATGAAATTGTCTCAGAGTCTGCAAACCAGGCCATTTTCACATAGCTGTCTTAAAATGGCCAATCAAGAAGGACCTACAGGATCTCACAGCTCAAAACAGTTTTTCTAAGAAGTTTGAGAATTTGTTTTTTAGCTCCAAAGACCCCACGGTAAAACTCTGAGAGATCTAGACAGCAAATCTATGGACTACAGATATTGCTCATCAAGTCTGGTCACTTTTTTAGAAATAGTACTCTCCTTCTTTCAACCTGAAAATCAATATTGAAAGATTTACAATGTATACAAAAAAGTGGAAAAATGGCTGTTTTAAAGCTGCACTGTCAACTGTGAGGACATACATCAGAATCTCCCCAGGTTTTAAAGTGCAGCTTACTTGGCTGCTCTCCATTCTCTGCTCATCACTCTTAACCAACAGCCTCCATGGCTAGAGGACAGACATCAACAGCCAACACAATGGAAATCAGTGTGGGTTTCCTCAAAAAGCTAGAAACAAAGCTGAACGTGGTGGTACATGCCTTTATTCCTAGTACTTGGGAGGCAGAGGCAGGTGGATCTCTGTGAGATCAAGGCCAGCCTGGTCTACCTAATGAGTTCCAAACCAGCAGGGGCTACAGCTTATAGGCCCTGTCTCAAAAATAATCAAATAAAAAGAAGCCCAGAAATAGATCTACCACATAATCCTGCCAACTACTCTTGACATATATTTGAAGGACTTTATCATACTACAGATAATTATTCATCTATGTTCGTTGCTACTCTATTCACTATAGCCAGGAAATAGAAATAACCTAGATCTCCATCAACTGATGAATAGGTAATGAAAATATGGTACATTTATACAATGGACTATTATTCAGCTATTAAGAAAAACAATATTGTGAAATTTGTAGGTAAATGGATGGAGCTGGAAACAATCATCCTAAGTGAAGTAATCGAGACCCAGAAAGACAAGTGTTGCAGGTTTTCTCATATGTGGATGCTAGCTTCAAATTTTCAGATATATTTCAATTGGAAAATCCATAGAGATCAGGAAATTAGTAACGGGCCATGTGGGGACTTTCATGTGATAAGCAATAGAATGTTGTGATATAAAGAAGGAAAAAGGAATAATGGAATAGGAATGGATAAACAGGGTGGGGAATGGGAGGACAGGTTAAAGGAGGGAGGATTGAGAGGAATAACAATGCTAGCGGCTTTTAGAAAAATTCATATATAAACCTACTACTGTAGAAGCTTCCTAAAATATATGCATATACATATAGAAAAAGTTTTAATAGCGTTACCCTGTAATGGGGGACAATGCCTCTACTGAATAACACTAGCTAGCAAATAAAAAACCTAATGCCAGGAACCGGCTCCCTTTTTTAGAGTTGCTGACCAAGGAGGTCTCATAGACCATCAAATAATGCTGGCTGTTGCCATTGATCTTGATTACCTGCTATAACTGGATGGTAAGATCTTATTGATGAATATAATACTTTTTTTTCTTGAGAATCGAAACAAACATGGATAAATCAAGCTGATACTTATCTCTACTGGCTAGCTTTCATAGCGCTGAACTGCTATGCATGTCACCGGAAAAGTAATCATCAACCTTACTCCACTGTGAAACCTGCAAGTTACAGTAACAACTGACCAGGAAAGATATACCCACTGGGTGCAACAGTGGTGCAAATATGATTGGAGTATGTAATCACTTTCTGACTGGATCTAAGGCCTGCTTCACAAGATGGAGCCCAAACCTGGGCCCCAAGAACTTGTGGCTAGACAGGTCACACACCATAGGGAAGAACCTACTGCTATTATCCTGCTAAGTGGACGTAGTATTACACTGACCCCAAATGACTTATTGTTTTATCCATAGATTAGTCAATCTCTCAACTCTCACCAGAGAAACTTCTTAATGCAATAGATGATGATTAAAACAGAGACCAACACATACTTAGCATGCAAAGAATAAGAGACAGCAGAGTTCTCAGCCTTAAATGGAACACCTGTATCAAACTCTTCTCCCCCAAGGCTCAGAGATCATTGAGGAAGAGGGGCAGAAAGATTATAAGAGCCAGAGGCGGTGGATGAATTCAAGAAAACATGTTTACTGGACACAACAGTGCAGTTGCACATATGAACCAACAGCATTTGAACAGCAGGCACAAGACCTACACAAGTCCAAGCCAAACAAAAACCCAGCATGGAGGTGGGAGGTGGGAGGTGGGAGATGGGCAAGAAACCCCAGCGCTAGCTCAAGATATTGAGCCTTTGCTCAAGCTGCTGCAGAGAGGGAGAGGTAGTTTTCTTTAAGGGTGTGATGCTGGGTATGTTGACCAGACTCTGAGGGTTGGACCCACATCCAAGAGCATTTAGGTAACACAATTCAGACTCAATAGACTTAAAAAACTATTAGAGGACACTAAGTGGTGGATAGGGAGATGGGGGTGGATCTGGAAGGAGATGGAGGACAGAGTCTGAATATGATCAAAATACATTGTATAAAATTCCCAATCAATTAAAAACATTATTCTCAGAAAACATCAACCACTGTTAGTAGAACAACTTGTGCTCACCAAGAAAAAAAGGATAAGGCAAAAAAAATCTGGTGTTTGGGAAGTTCTCATTTGTGCTTGGCCCTGTCTACCAGCCAGGAAGGAAGACTGCTAGTATGTACTTCCCCTATAGAAAAGTATAGGAAAAATGAGATCAGACATTCTTCCAATACTCAGTTAAATTGCTGGCAAGCTCCGATTAATTATTCTGGGGAATCCTCTTTGAAAATATAGCATAAATATGCTACTCGACAAGTATAATTGGAAAAAATAATCAATTTAATAAACCTGCAGCAGTATTCATTAAGAATGTTCTCCTTGCTGTAGACACTAAATACTCCCTTCACCAGACTTGAAATTTGCCATTGTTCTTTTCATAAGTATTGAAGGATGTCTTCTCTTGTGGCCTGGTATTCTACTTATCTAACACCAAGCCTGGGTATCATAATGATGCAGGTTCTTTGAGAGTGGCAGGGCTTTTTGTGGCAGGGCTCCTTATCTAGGAAAGCTAGGGTGCCAGGAAAATCAGTAGCCACAGAGCCAGTGGCTTCTGAGTTTCTTATGTCACGCCCAAAAGGAGCAAAGAAATGAGGACAAATGGTGATCAGCATGAATGTAAATTTATTTTAAAAATGAGAAAACTCGAGAACAAGAGGGATTCCAAGAGGGAAAAAGTGTTGCTCTGACCAGTGGTCTTTTAGGGGTTTTATGTGGGAACTGAATGGAAACTTTATTATTATGCTATGTAAATTAACCATAATCATATCACTTGATGGACATTTTAGGTTGCCTTGAGTTTGGATTATCACAAACAATTCAATTATGAATAGTTTTATTTAAGTCCTTTGGTATCCATTAGAGAAGATTTTCTGGGGTAGCTCATTAAGCATTGATTTGACCGAGCAGATAATGTAAACACATTATTTCTTTTTAATTTTGTTATTATTATTATTATTATTATTATTATTATTATTTGAAACAGGGTCTCCCTGTAGACACAGTTGACCTGGAACTAACCATATAGGCCAGGCTGGCCTCAGTCTCACATAGATCCATCTACCTGTCTCTGCCTCCCAAGTGCTGGGATTATAGGCATGTGCCACCACACCTATCTTATTTTCCTTTCTTTTTTCATTTTTATTTATGTATATGAGTGTTATGCCTGCATGTGTGTAATGCACCTGTGTTGTACAATCACCGTGGAGAATAGAAGAGGGTGTCAGATCTCCTGGAACTGGAGTTACAGGTGGTCATTATCCACCATGTGGGTGCTAGGATTTGAATCCAGGTCTTCTGCAAGAACAGCCAGTGCTCTTAACCACTGAGCCATCTCTCCAGCCCCAATTGTTTTCCTTCCTTAAATCTTAGAGTCCAGAGCTAATCTTTAGGTCCTCTTAGGCCTCTCTTAACCATTCAGGGTCAAAGGCACTCACTATGAAAGGCATCTGCTCAGTTTACAAATAAATATGCTTGGTCTACATAAGAACATGTTTTTAATAACTAAAAGTGAGAGGCTGGAGAGATGGCTCATCAGTTAAGAATACTGGTTGTTCTTGCAGAAAACCCGGGTTCGAATCCCAGCACGCACATGGCAGCAAACAACTGTCCATAACTCCAGTCCCAGGGTATTTGACAGCCTCTTCTGACCTTCGTGGGCATTGCATGACACGGGTGCACTGACCTACATGCAGGCAATATATGCATACACATAAAATAAAAATAATAAAATAAATAAAGTGGAACTTTTTAATAGTCTCCATTTGTTGCAAAAAGAAGCTTCTTTGATGAGTAGTGAGAGGCACATTTGTCTGTAAATTTAAGGATACCTATTTAGAATACAGTAAGAAATTACATTGGTCTAGGTATGTGACAGAAGTAAGTTCTTTTCTAGATTCTGTGACCTCTTCAGCCATGTGTACTTGGCTATATTTACAGTACCACACATGGATTCCCTCTCATTGAGCAGGCTTCAAGTTCAATTAGACATAAAAGAGATACTACTACATTAATCAGCAGAGGTTATTTGCTTGAGCAGTCGTCATTGTGCTTCATAGACTTTACAGCTGGATGAGAGCATTAATTGATTAGTTTTCTCCCTTGACAGTTTGCATAGTATTGTCTGATACTATAGAAGATAGTCCATTTGGATTGCTCCAAGTCCTGTCTCTGAAGTATAATCTGCCTTCGACAATAGAGCCTTACCTTCAAATTCTGGGAGACAATCAAGGGCTGTGGCAATAGCTATTTTGAGAGTCTCTTGGACTACCCTAATCAACAACTTAAAGAGATGTCTCCACTGCCTGGTGCTATGTTTTTGGTTGTATAACCTTCAGCTATACACATGCATGCAATAGATAGATGATTGATTGATAGATAATAGATAAATGGATGATAGATAGATAAATAATAGATGATAGATAAATGACAGCTGATTAATAGACAATAGCTAAAGAGATGATAGATATGATAGATAGATAGATAGATCTATAGATAGATCTATAGATGGATGACAGCTGATAGACAATAGACAGAAGATAGATAGATAGATAGATAGATAGATAGATAGATGATAGATAGATAGATGATAGAGATTATATACATGCATTCATATAGATAGAAAGATGATAAATAGAAGATAGATAGATGATAGATGATAGATAGATAGATAGATAGATAGATAGATAGATAGATAGATGATAGACATATAGATTATGGTGTGTATTCTAGTGTGGTTTTTTAGCTAATACATTTCCTTCTGGCTTTTCACATAACATAAGCATTATTTATCTTTCCTCTTTCACCCCCTGTATAGTCCTTCCTATTTCCTTCCCAATTAAAGTATTCCTCATTTTTCCTATTTCCTCCCTGATAACACCTGTATTCTACTATCCACCTCTTGAGCTCCTCTTCCCCTTTACCTCTGTGATTCCTTTCTATTTTCCTAATTCCAGCAGTTACATCAGAATATATACTGACATTTTAGGATTTGGAGGTAGAATTCACAAATAAGAGAGAATATATACATTGTTTATTTTTCAGAGTCTGTGTTATTTCGATTCATAACAGTTTCTGGTTCCATCCATTTACCTGAAAATTTCATGATTTTGTTTTTATCACTGAGTTGAACATTGTGTAAAAATACCATATTATCATTATCCACTCATCCTCAACTGGTCAAACACAAAGAATAAGCTTTTGCAAGGTGCCCAACCTAAATGACACATCTAAAGTGCAACCTCTCTACCTAAGTGTTAGGGAACATAGCAGAAAAAGAGAAAAGAAAGAACATGAATGCATCTCGCAACTCACTGATAAAGCTTCCTCGTGCAACAGATGGTGATTAACCCAGAAAGCCACAACTTGCCAAAGAGCAGAGAATAAGACTGCAGAGTGCTTATCACTGAACAGGACTCCTATATCAAACCTCTACCACCCAAGGCTCAGGGACTATTCGATTCTGGAAGAGGGAATAAAAACATTATAAGACCCAGAGGAGGTAGAGGACTACCAAAAACAGTTTTCCAGACATCTGGGGAGTTACTTAAATAAACTCACTAATGGTAACAGCATGCACAAGTCAGCAAGCTCAGGCCGTACAAAATCCCAGCACAGCAGTGGGCAAGTGGGGAAAAACTATTGGCAACCGATAACTACTGAGAGAGGGAGAGTCAGTTCTCTTTAAGGTTGTGATGATAGATAGGTTAATCAGTCTCCAGTGGATTGGACACACACTGAAGGATATTTAGAAACAGAAACTTGATTCAATAGGCCTTAATATATATGACAGGATAACATGAAATTCAGTAGTGGGGTTATAATAGGGATGCAGACAGGGGAGGGCCTTAAATATAATCAAAATATATTGTATAAAATTTACAAAAATTCAATTAGAAATCTGATCATGGATTGGAGAGGGGCAGATATAGTTGTGAAAGGAGGGATGTAGCTTTTTATTTGGTGGTATGCCATTTGTATATTGCCCATGCCCCAGTGAATGACCCAACAGCACTGTAGATGTGGAAAGCACTAACTGGATGAATGGGTTAAAAATAAATATATACCTTCTGCATCTCTGGGCTGCCCAGCCCCACAGCTTCCTGGAGCCAGCAGCTTTCCAGAGTAAGTTTGGCAGTACCCACTGTGCCTTGACTGCCCCAGCCTCATTCACCCTCCCAGCTCCCCCACCCCATCTCTCCTAGCATGGAGACTGGCACATTTCTTATCTTGACACCCCAGACCTCCTGACTGAACTCTTGGTTCAAACTCCCCACTGCTTCCTAATCCTTTGCATCCAGACCAACCCAATTCCTCCCTCTAGTCCCCGGGAACCCCGGGGGGCCTCTTCCTATCCCCACCTCCCTTTGCATCTCTGGGAAGCCCAGCCCCTCAGCTTCCTGGAGAGAGCAGCTTTCCTGGATAAGTTTGGCAGTGCCCATTGTGCCTTGACTCCCCCAGCCTCATTCGCCCTCCCAGCTCCCCCACCCCTTCTCTCCTCCTATCGGGAGGAATGGCACATTTCTTGTCTTGGCACCCCAGACCCATGGACTGACCAAACTCCCCACTGCTTCCTGATCCTTTGCACCCAGATCAACCCAATTCCTCCCTCTCTCTTCTCACCGCACTTCCCTTTGCATTCTGGTGGCACAACCACCAGCTCCCTGAGACCAGCATCTTTCCTGGGCCCTTCTCCCATGCCAGCCAAGCCTTCAAATTTCTGAGGCCAGCATCTTTCCTGAGGGGATCCAGACCTTCGGAGAAAGCCTGAGAGCATCTGATTCTCATCTGACTTGGGCCTCTGTGGGAACTCCTGAGCAGCAAGAGGAAAGCAATTTGGCCACTCAAATAAAATCAAAAGAGAGAACCTGACGCTAAGACCAACCAGCTTTTCATGCCCAACAAGTAAACCACATAAAGTTTGCAAAAAGAAGCAGACCTAAACTCAGCAAAGGAAGAATTGAGTCTCACGCAAGGATCAGAAACTACAAAAGACATCCACATGTCAAAATCACAGAGAAAAAATAATAACATGAAAAGCCAAAATAATATATCCCCACCAAGTACCAATAGTCCTCTAGAGGAGTACAATGAGAACCCCCTAGAGATAATGCAGGACATGGAACTCAAAAGAACAATTATAAACATGTTAAAAGAATTCAGTGAATTTAAGGAACACACAAAAAAGTCAAAGAACTGAAAGAAGATAGGAATAAACTTCTGAATGAATTTAAAAAAAGAGAAATAATGAATAATAGGCTGAAATGAAGAAGGACGTGAAACACTCAGAAAGCCAATTTAGGTTTATGGGAGAAAACCTCACCAATAGGATGAATGGAATGGAAAACAGAATATCAAGACTGGAAGATAAAGTGGACAAATTAGACCACTCAAGCAAAGATTATGAAAAATTTAAGAAAAAACAATAATGGAATATGCAGGAATTTTATGACACCATAAGAAAACCAAACTTATGAATCATAGGCATAGAGGAAGGAGAAGAATCTCAGGATAATGGTATGGATCAGATCTTTAACAGAATTGCATGGAAGAAAATTTCCCAAAATTAAAGAAAGACATGCCCATACAAATACAAGAAACATACAGAACTCCAAATAGACAGGACCAGAAAAGAACCTCTCCATGGCACATCATAGTAAAAACATTAAACGTACAGAGCAAAGAGAGAATACTGAAAGCTGCATAAGAAAAACAAGTCACATATAAAGGAAAACCCATCAGAATTACAGTTGACTATTCAGTGAAAACTATGAAAGTCAGAAGAGCCTGGAGCAAAGTATTTCCAGTTCTAAATGACCACAGATGCCAACCCAGATTACTTTACCAAGCCCAAATGTCTACTATAGTTGAAGGGGAAAGAAAAATCTTCCATAACATAAATAAGCTGAAAGAATTCATGTCCACAAAACCAGCCTTCCAGAGAGTTCTGGAAGTAATACAAAGAGCTGAAGAAAGGAATGACTACACCAAGGGGTTATGGAAAGAAACTAATGAAGGTGTAACTATGGATATGCACAGCTACAGCAAGAATGTGAACAGAAATAAAAATGACAGGAATCAATACACATCTTTCATTAATAACTTTAAATATCAATGGACTGAACTCCCCAGTTAAAAGAAACAGACTAGTTGAACGGATTAAGTAACAAAACCAATCTTTTTTTGTCTGCAAGAAACTTATCTCACTTTCAAGGACAGGCACTACCTTAAGGTGAAAGAATGAAAAAAAACATACCAAGTGAATGGTACTAAGTAAAAAGTAGGCATTGCAATTCTAGTATCTGACAAAATAGACTTTAAACTAAAACTAATCAGAAGAGATAAAGAGGGCCACTTCATTCTGATCAAGGGAACAATTGACCAAGAAGATATTACAATCATGAACATATGTTCACCAGACTCTGGAACACCCAACTTCATAAAAACAGCGCTACAGGACATTAAGACCCAGATTAATCGAAAATCATGAATAGTGGGAGACTTCAATACTTCATTGTCACCATTAGATAGGTCAACAGGACAGAGAATTAACAGAGACATCTGAATTAAACAATACCATACATCATTTGGGCCTAACAGACATCTACCAAATATTCCACCCAACCACCAAAGAATGTATTTTCTATTCAGCGCTCCAAATAAATTTCTCCAAAATTGACCATATACTGGGGCACAAAACAAACTACAACAAATAAAAAATGATTGAAGTAATTCCACGCATTCTATCAGACCACAATGCAATAAAGCTTAAAATCAACACCGGAAGACACTCTAGTAACCGCATGAACACATGGAGACTAAACAACACAATCCTGAATGATGAATGGGTCAAAGGAGAAATTAAGAGAAAAAAAGTATTCCTGGAATTAAATGAAAAGGACAATACAACACAACAAAACATCAGGGACATGTTGAAAGCATTCCTTAGAAGGAAGTTTATAGCTCTAATTGACTACGTTAAAAAATCAGAAAGAAGCCGGGCGTGGTGGCGCATGCTTTTAATCCCAGCACTCAGGAGGCAGAGGCAGGTGGATCTCTGTGAGTTCAAGGCCAGCCTGGTCTACATAGTGAGTCCCAGGACAGCTGGGGCTACAGGGAGACCCTGTCTCCAAAAGAAAAAAAAAATGGAAAGAATACAAATAAATGACTTAACGTTGCAACTCAAGACACTTGAAAAGCCACAACAAATGAAACCCAAACACAGCAGAGAAGAAGAAATAACAAAAATCAGGGCAGAAATTAATGAAATAGAAACAAAGGAAACAATAAAAAGAATCAACAAATCCAAGAGCTGGTTCTTTGAAAAGATAAACAAGATTGACAGACTGCTAGCCCACTTAACCAAAAGAAAGAAAGAGCACCTCCAAATCAACAAAATCAGAGATGAAAGGG
This sequence comes from Nannospalax galili, assembly GCF_000622305.1. NCBI lineage: Eukaryota > Metazoa > Chordata > Mammalia > Rodentia > Spalacidae > Nannospalax > Nannospalax galili. The sequence continues at coordinate 1,023,321 of NW_008352648.1, forward strand.
AAACATCACAACAGACACCAGAAAGATGCAGAACATTATAAGGGAATACTTTAAAAACCTATATGCTACTAAATTTGAAAACCTAAAAGAAATGGACAGATATCTAAAGGCATGGGAACCACCAAAACTAAACCAAGAAGAGATCAACAGCTTAAACAGACCCATAACACATAAGGAAACTTAAACAGTAATACAAAACTTCCTGACTAAAAAAACTCCAGGACCAGATGGATTTACAGCAGAATTCTATGAGACAGTTAAAGAAGATCTATATCTAATACTACTAATTTATTAAGAAAGATAGAAATAGAGGGGAGAAATTCCAAATTCCTTCTATGAAGCCAGCATCACTCTAATACCAAAGTCAGGTAAAGATACAACCAAAAAAGACAATTATAGAGCCATATCCTTGATGAATATAGATGCAAAAATTCTCAACAAAATACTTGCAAACCGCATACAGACACACATCAAAAAGATCATCTACCATGCACAAGTTGGCTTTATTCCAGAGATGCAGGGATGGTTCAATATAAGTAAGTTAATAAACATCATTAATCATATAAATAGACTCAAAGACAAACCACATGGTTATCTCAATAGATGCAGAAAAGACCTTTGATGAAATTCTTTGTCAAAATTCTTGTTTGAGCAAAACATGCATTTATTCTCAAAGTCCTAGGGGGAACTGGACTTGAGGGAACATACCTCAGCATAATTAAAGCCATATACAACAAACCCACAGCCAACATCATTCTAAATGGAGAAAAACTGGACGCATTCCTATTAAAGTCAGGAACAACACAAGACTGTCTACTATCTCCACTCTTTTTTAACATAGTGCTTGAAACTCTTGCAAGAGAAAAAAGACAAGAGAAGGAACTTAAAGGAGTAGTAATTGGAAAAGAAGAGATGAAATTATGCCTTTTTGCAGACTATATGATATTATATCTATGAGATGCCAAAAATTCCATAAAAAAACTTCTAGAAATTATTAACACATTCAGTAAAGTGGCAGGTTACAAAATTAATCTACTAAAGTCTTTAGCCTTTCTATATACCAATAACAAGCAATCAGAGAAAGAATACATGGAAACCCTCCCCTTCACAATAGCTTCAAAAAATAAAATAAAATATTTCAGACTAACCCTGACCAAAGACATTAAAGATCTCTACAATGAAAATTTTAAATCTTTAAAGAAAGAGATTGAAGAAGATATCAGAAGATGGAAGGACCTCCCATGCTCATGATTGGAAGAATTTATATGGTGAAAATGACCATCCTACCAAAAGCCATTTAGAAATTCAATGCAATGCCAATCAAAATCCCCATGACATTCTTCACAGAACTGGAAAAAAAATCCTAAGATTCATAGGAACTCACAAAAGGTCTCAGATAGCCAAAGCAACCCTGAGCAATAAGAGCAATGCTGCGGGGGGGGGGGGTTACTATACCAGATTTTAAAACTGTATTACAGAGCTGTAGTCATAAAAACAACATGGAACTGACACAAAAATAGACCCGTAGATCAATGGAGCAAAACTGAATACCCAAATATGAGTACATACAATTACAGCCACCTGATATTTAACAAAGAGGCCAAAAACATTCACTGGAGGAAAGACAGCATGTTCAGCAAATGGTACTGGCAAAACTGGATCTCCACCTGTAGAAGAATGAAACTAAACCCCTATCTTTCACCTTGCACAAAAGTGCTCCAAATGGATCAAAGACCTCAATGTGAAGCCTGAAACTCTGAAACTGTTAGAAGAAAACATTGCCAAAAACCTACAAGATATAAGTGTAGGAAAGGATTTTCTAAGCTAGACATCATTTGCTCAGGAAACAAGGCCAAGAATCAACAAATGGGACTTCATTAAGCTATAAAGCTTCTGTACATTAAAAGAAGCAACCAGGGAACTGAAGAGAAAATTCACAAAATGGGAGATAATCTTCACCAGCAACACATCTGATAGAGGTTTAACATCCAGTATTGTATAAGGAGCTCAAAATACAAAGAATCAAGAAAGGAAGTAACACAATTAAAAGATGTGCTAAGGAATGGAACAGAGAGTTCTCAAAAGAAGAAATAAAGGTGGCTAAGAAGCATCTTAAAAGGTGTTCAACATCACTAGTAGTTAGGTAAATGCAAATTAAAACCACTTTAAGATTTCATCTTTCCCCAGTCAGACTGGCTAAGATCAAGGTAACAAATGATACCAAATTTTGGAGAGAATGTGGGGAAAGGGGAATGCTCATCCACTGCTGGTGGGATTGCAAACTTGTTCAACCCAAAAAGCAGTGTGGAGAACTATTAAAACACTACAAGTGAGGGCCAGGCATGGTGGAACATGCCTTTAATCCCAGCACTTGGGAGGCAGAGGCAGGCAGATCTCTGTGAGTTCAAAGCCAGCCTGGTCTACATAGTGAGTTCCAGGACAGCTGGGGCTACAGGGAGACCCTGTCTCAAAAAGACCAGAAAAAAAAAGCTACAAGTGAACCTACCATTTGACCCAGTTATACTGCTCCTTGGCATATACCCAAAGAACTCATCTTATTGCAGAGACACTTGTACATCCATGTTTGTTGCTGCTCTTTTCACAATAGCTAAGAGATGGAAGCAACCTAAGTGTCCCTTAATTGATGAATGGATAATGAAAATGTAGTTACTCAGAAGCGAAGAAAGATGAAATTATGAAATTTGCAGGTAAATGGATGTATCTAGAAACTGTCATACTAAGTGAAGTAACACAGTCTCAGAAAAAAAAAAAGATGTATGTTCTCCCTCATATGTGGATCCTAGCACAAAATCCTTATAAGTGAGAATATATCCATATATAACTACAGGAACCAGGATAATGAAAAGGAACCAGGGAGGTAAAAGAAAAGAAAGAATCTGAAAGAGAAGAGCAGTAGGAACAGGCGTTAATAAGGGAGACATGGATAAAAATTGTTTTTTTTCAGGGGAGGATGAAGGGAGGGTTATACAAGGAACTTTAGGGGTAAAGGGAAAGAAGGATCTCAAGAGATGTGGGATCATAGGAGAAGGGTTTTATTAAGGGAAAAATGGGAAAAATGGGGCACTTTAAAGGGGAAACCATGGTGGAAGGATTAGACAATGCAAGAGATAAATAATTCCTAGCTAGTTTTGAAAATCAGAGGGAACCATATTACTCCTACAACCTACTGACAAATTATACATAGCAGATCAAGAAATATATGTCTAGGTAAGGTTTATCTGAGAATGTTTGGTTGTTGCCCAAGCTTTATCTATATAGCACACAGTAATTAAAAGTACCAGGCTGGTGGAACTAACCTTGGATGTTTAACAGCCATACTTTGCGGCCTATACTAATTTGGTCAGAGGGAAATGAAGGACAGTTTTTGCTCCTTACCCTCCTAGGTCGACTAAATTCCAGGGGACTATGGAGTATCTCTCATAATGTCCTGTTATGGTGGTGAGTCACCTGTCCTCTTGATCAAGGATACCATGGATACCTCACCAAATGGACTTGAATCACAGGAATGCAATAGCAGTGTGACTGCTACTGGAGTAACTAACAGCTTTCTAATTTTACTTAAGGCCTGCTCCACAGGAGAGAACTCATGCCTGGTAAACCTGGCCAAGAATTCATAGCTGGGGAGGTCATAGGCCCTACTACTATTTAACTAATGGATATATTATCAAGTTCCCTTCTAAATACTTATATCCAGAGACTAATACAACTCTCATTCTTCATCAGAGAAGTTTCTTTGCAGAGGATGGTGGTTAATACAGAGACTCACAATTGCACAAATTACAGAGAATAAGTGACTGTGGAGTGCTCAACCCTAAATGGGAGATCCATATCATACCACTCACACCCCATAGCTTAGGAAACAGTGCTGAAGAGGGGGCAGAAAGACTGTAAAATCCACAGGTTGGGGAAGATCCTCGGGAAACAATGCCTTCTGGACATGAAGGAGGCTATTGTAGTCATGAACTCAGTAGTTGTGGCTGCCAGCACAAGGCTTGAAGAAGATCAAGCCAGTAAAACATTCTAGCATAGAGAGGGAAGAACTCATGAACTCCCAGCCCTAGCTCTTAGTCTATTGACAGTTGACCGCTCTTAGGGAGAGTCAGTTTTCTTCAGTGATATGGTCTACAATAGGATGCCCATGCTCCTGTGTGGGTGGCACCCTACACCCATGCACATATGGACAGCATTAATTGCACTCAGTGGAGAGGAGAAGGGAGAGAATGAGAATGAGGAAGAAGTGGAGGAGGATGAGGAGGAAGAGGAGGAGGAGGAGAGGAGGAGAGAAGGAAAGAAGAGGAGGAGGAGGAGGAGGAGAAGGGAGGAGGAGGGAAAATAATTGGGAGTGCAGAAGGGGGATGTAGGGAGCATCTGGGAAGTACTGGAGTGGCAGCACATGGAATGGATATGATCTAAATATATTGTATTCATGTATGAAATTATCAAAGAATAAAAGATTAACATATGAATTGCCCAAACTATACCCAACTTACACAGTGATTGTTTGGAAGGGAATGTCGTGTTGTTCTGCAGTTCAGCGTGTGACTCAGAAGCAGCACTTAGCCTCAGTTGCCTCACTAATAAATGGGAGTGAGGAGCAGATGGTTTCTGACATCCTGTTATACTTTCACATCCTTTGATTATTACTTTTCACATCTCCAGCCTGAAGGCTACTGCTTAGCATTCCAAAATGACGCTCTAAATCTAAAATGTGCTTTTATGTAGGTCATCTATAATTATTCCCCAAAGCTTTTGTGATAGTGTGGTGTGGCTATGAAAATGCCAACTTAATCTGGGGAGCAGATAATTTAAAGAGTGATTCCTGCTGATTTCTTTGCTCAGTTGTTGGTCCCGGTGTAGCAGCTTTGAGGTTGGAAGGATTATGGCCGGCATTACTGACTAGCTCTGTACAGATACTTCCTTTTCTCACTTTTGACATGTCCTCAGTTGTATTTTCTCCAGTGTGCCCAAAGGAATGACAGTAACTATATTTTCCTTCATAATTATATATAAAGATGCCTCCATCCCAGTCAATACGGCCAAGAAAAAGTCTACTGAGTACTTCTGGAGATGTTTTAACTCTCTGAAGACAGACAGAAGGAAATGCAAAGTAAGATATGACTCATTCCACCTTCTCTCCTGCTTTTACGTTTTATGTCATGGGGACATGACACAGCTGCTCTACTTATAGTGACGTGAGGAGAGCCTTCCCTATAATCCTGAACGTAGCCAAGATAAAAGAAAGAGAACCTAATGACATCACTAAACAGATAGAATTTTCCCTGGAAACATTGACCCCTACATGTTATGTTCTATAAGAGTAATAAACTCCACTTATTTGTTTTAGGCACCATTCTACAGTATTCTTATTCATAGATCCAACCACATGCTGACTCATATAAAGGTCCAAGATGCTTTAATGACACTGATCTGAAGACCTAGAAGTTTCCAGATCTAGCTTCATAGCTGAATAAAAAGACACCATTCCATAGATAAGAATGATTTGGTTTCTGGCACTGGTCTTAGGTAAGCTGCTGAAAGACATGAACTAACATAGCATCTTTCCATCACTCCTCAGTTCCCTTTCCTCATATGATAAAAAGAGACACATGCTTAGGGCACATGCAGGGAAATGCATAAAGTCATTAAAAAGTAGCCTGATTTTTAATTTATTCAGAATTTTGAAACCCTGAAGTAAAAATAAATTATTTTAATATGATACGAACACATCCCCTATGGTTTATAATACAATACAGCTTTGGGTTTGTGAAACAGCTTTAGATAATTCTAACACACATTCCCATCATATTCTGATCTCTTTCCAGGGCTGCTGCAAGTTGCCGACTGTTGAAAACTCCCATCCAATGAAGTGTGAATAGAAAGAGTTCAGAGCTACAGAAATGTTACAGATGAGTGATAAGTGGGAACATCTCTTACTCTTTTTCTTCCCAAATGGTAATGTTTATTGTAAATCATTTTTCCCTGATCCACTAATGTATTGGGAAAATGGGGCAAGATAAATTTGTCCCTTTTAGCTCATGAAATGCCACGTCTGGACATGATGTAGGTTATTATCTAGAACACCTGAAGACCCTGATCTATGCAAAGGATGTAGTTTCTTAACTGCACTGTGAGGTGTCTTATTAACAAAGCAATCAATATGTTTTTCATGAATACAATATTAACTAATTATTTGGTGATCAAAATGCCAACCTGAAATAGATTATTTGTGCTCAACTGTAACACTTTTCTCTTATCCTTCATAAGCAGATTAAAATTCCCATCCATCTGTGGTTAGGCATAGGATCCTATAGCAGTTGTAGTCAAATAACAGGGGAAATGATCTGACTTATCTTTGGGGCTAAATGTTTTAAAATCAGTGTGCCACTTTTATAGTCTTTTGTTTCCTTTATCAATAAATAGAGGTCACATGTCAAGATAGCAGCCTACAAGATAGCAGCCTAAACAGATAGAGGAGAGTACCCTCTAATCTTCCATATACTTTATTATGAGTGTTTATTCTAATGTGCTGTGCCTTTGGGGTTTTTTTTTTTTTTGAAGCAGATACTATAATGTTGGAAAGTAGAAAGAAATAACTTTTCAATACTTAGGGCAGTGATGTCCCCTTTCTAGTCAAAGTTTCTCTTCCTTGCCCAGAGACAGCTAGTTACACAATCCACCAGAATCCCTTCCTCTAGACAATCTGACCATTCCCAGAATCTATGCCCCTCTCTCAAAAACCATCCACAGTTATTGCCTCTACCTCTGGTACTTCTGATTCTATAACCTATACACTGAAAAACTCATATTAAACATTACCATTATAATTACTATCTCAAACAGAATGCTTTTTATTTTTATTTTATTTGTATGAGTGTCTTGCCTGTATGTAAAGTGCACCCACATTGTTCAGTGTCCACAGAGGCAAGAAGAGGGTGTCAGATCCCCTGGAACTGGAATTACAGACAGTTGTTAGATGCCATGCAGGTACTGAGAACTAAGTCCAGGTTATCTTCAACAGCAGCAAGTGCTCTTAAGAGCCAACTCTCCAGCTCTTCAGGCAGAATGTTTTAAGGAACAGAGTACTTTTAAATTTTTTCCCTCTCTTCCCAAGGCTTGGGGATCACTGGAGAAGCGGAAGTGTTAAGATTGTAAGAGCCAGAGGTGGTAGATGAATACAAGGAAACCATGTTCTCTGGGTACCACAGGGTAGTTGCATATATGAACCTACAGTGCTTGTGATAGCATGCACAAGACCTGTGAAAGTCTAAACCAAAAACCCAGCATGGGGGGTGGGTGATGAGCAAGAAGCCCCAGCCCTAGCTGATGATCTATTGGCAACTGACAGCTACAGAGAGGGGGAGAATAAGTTTTCTTTAAGGATGTAATGCCTTGTAGGCTGAAGAGACAGCAAAGGATAAACCTACTCCCAAGAACAATTGGGGAGATTAGATTCAATAGGCCTTAGAAAGGACAAATGATAATAGAGGGCATAAAGCTGGGAGGGTCGTAAGGTAGGGGTGGAGGAGGAGTGAAGATCTGATTGTGATCAAAATTCATTCTATGAAATTCTTGAGTCAATAACAATATTCACAAAATGTTGCTTGTTTGAGTCTCTGCTTTGAAACCATACATAAGTCAAGGCCTTCATAAATGCATTGACTTGAAATCTTATAAAAGTATTAAAAGGTTTGAGTGAGAATAACTGGATCACATTCTATAATGAAGGCTAGAGATTAAAATTATGTTTCTCTAGAAAATTATAGATATTATGCTGTCTATATCTAAGCTATCTCCACCTTTCATCTCTAAAGAATCAATGGTCAGCTTTAACCAGAGTTAATCAACTACTACAGACTCCTTGCCATGTATTCTTCTCCACAAGTGCCTCGCCAGGATCCCACCTCCTTCTCCTCCCATCTTATTTCAAGTCTCAGATTATTTACACATGGGCAGTTGTTCACATTATTATATTTTCGTATAAAAAAGAAATACATTTCAAATCTTCTTAAAGTTAAATACATTAATTATCACAGAATGTTTTGATCAGTAGCTCTACAGTTTCACTGAGAGTGCAGGGTCTTTTCTTTTTCTTCTCCATCACCTCTTCATTTCTTCATACTGTGGTTTATTCCTTTTATAGTCGTAAGACATTGCTAGCATTCCCAGAAGTCACATTCAGAAATGGCGATACCTGGCCAAGGCGGAAGAGGATGCTCAGTTCCCTGCTCCCTCACAAGCCCTTCAGCAGGAGCTTTGCTTCCTCCACATCTCACTTTCCAGAATTATATCAGACATCCATCACCAAAACAAAACTGACAATGAGAGTACATCTTAGAATAGCTGTTCCCAGTGTGTGTTAGATGGTGTCTGCACACCCAAGACACTCTCAGAGGATTCACAAATTCCACAGTTCTGACAATAATGCTAAGATCTTATTCTACTTCTTACTGTGCTGTTATTCACATGGATAATATGAAAGCAAAACTGGATAAAAGTGATGCACCTTAGCACCAGTCAACACTATACTGTGTGAGGGGTCACGATCTTCTTTATTGTTGTGACTATCAACAAATGGAAATACCATTTCACTCAAGAAGGTTTTGGATGATGTGATGACAATTAATTTTGAAGATAATAGTTAACGTCTTTTTTTATAGTAACATTTGGGGAAGAGTTACATAATTCTCTGAACTGACCTTTATCTAATGACTAACGTATGATGTTGCAAACTTACACATGGTGTAAGGTTAATGTAACAGATGAATTAACACTAATATGGTTCTGTTTTCTCTAACCTTTTGAGGAACTCCTTTTTGTTAAGTTTCAGTGTAATGGCAAAGAAATTTCTACAGCTGTTGAAAAAAATTTATTAAACTATGTCTTCTTTTTCTAAATATATGTCTATGTATGGACAGATTTTTCTTCATATACTTTAACAAAAATAACATATTCCAAAAGATTGATGTAGAAGTTGATGTTGGAACTCAGTTTTATTCTATATGCATCAAGTATTAGATAGTTATTCAAATGTGAAACAATGTCATTTTTACTACTTATTTGGCCTTGAAGAATTTGTTGATTTTCATTGAAAGCAATATTCATATAAACAAATTTTGGGGTTATTTATTTAAAAAAACAATTTGCAGCTTAATACTTCATTTTTTCTCCATTTTAGTTTTTAAAAAATTGATAAATGTTTATAACTATAAAGAATAAGACAGAAATTCTTGAAGTCATCAAATTTTTCAAAGTATAAAGTTACTGACTAAAGACATTGCCTGATTTTCTAGATGCACATAGGTCTCAATATAGAAATTAATATACCAGTGCATGTAGTAGTCTGTCAGCAGAAAAGAAAGGAGTAGCTGGTGTGATTACAGTAGAGACATTTGCCTTCCTCCCGTATCCCCTAGCATGCTGCGGACCATCTGAGTATTCATAGGAGTGCCTTCTTGATATTATGGCTCTTACTCTCTATGATTTCAGTATTCTGTATCTGTGTTCCTACCTCAACTCTGTCAGTAAATTCCAGCTTCCATAATTAGTTTCTATATCTTTTGTGGATTTCTAGCATGATTTCTTAGGGGACTATGGGAGTGTGTTGGATCACTCTTATGAACTTGGGGGTGAGCCATAGCAGACCATATTCACAGATGGTGATTCTTATTCTCAATGAAACCAGAGGGAAGAAGTGTGGGTGTCAGGAACTGAGAAATTGTCATGATTACTTCACCTTCAGGCAACAGTGGCTTTAAATTTTCTATGTGGCAAGAATTAGGAGAAGTAACTGGGTTGGAATGAGTCTACAGAGTTCTCTTGACACCTTATTTGCAGAGCATGCATGCAGCTGTTCGTGATCCTTTCTTTACACAGGTAAATTGCACTAGAAAAGTTTGGTAAAGATGCTTTTAGCCATATATCATTTCAGATTTAGAAAATGACAATTTTCTATCTCAAATAATAGGCCTCCAAGAAGCTGTGGGGAGAGACGGGTGATAGAAATTTTTAAGCAAAGCACTTAGAAGAGGACGTATCCTATTCCTAACAGTACTCTGGCATCACCTTTGGCTTGAAGATGGGGAAGAAAACAAGTAACTAGAGAAGGTAAAAAAAATCATCTGCCATGCTAGAGGTATGGAATAAGTTAAAGTCCTCAAAGTAACATGGGATGGGGTAAGCAATTCCAGCTCTCTGACAGACAGAGCATGGCAGATGCCGCGGAAGAAGGAATGATCTTTTACTGGAGACTTAGCTAAAAGGAAATTTCTGGCCACTCCGAAGATTCAGTACATTTAATAGAGTCCAATCTCCAGACAGGATAATAAGAAAAATACTACCAAAGATAGTTAAAAGCATTCAGGTTCTGATTCTAGTAGAAGGGCAGTTCTGAATCTCCAGGAAGTAGCAAAAAAACGAAGGCTAAGAAGCCTAAACACAGTTGTTCGCGGTCCATGGAGAAATCTCAAAGGTCTGGTAAGAAGGCAAGCCGCAAACACAAGTCTAAGTCCTGATCAAGATCGACAACCCCTCCCCGTTGTAAGCGCGAAGGAATGATGTGCAAGAACGCCATGATGTGGTTTTAAAAAACTTCCATGAGTTGAAAACCTCCTGACTAAAAAAAGCCCAGGATAGATGGATTTACAGCAGAATTCTACCAGACATTTAAAGAAGATCTACATCCAATACTACTTAATTTATTCAAAAAATAGAAATGGAGGGAGAACTTCCAAATTCCTTCTATGAAGTCAGCATCACTCTAATACCAAAGCCAGGTAAAGAT
>NW_008352648.1:1034579-1034981 GCF_000622305.1 Nannospalax galili
CTCTTTAACATAGTACTTGAAACTCTTGCAAGAGCAATAAAACAAGAGAAGGAAATTAAAGGAGTAATAATTAGAAAGGAGATCAAATTATCCCTTTTTGCAGATGATGCGATATTATATCTAAGGGACGCCAAAAATTCCACCCAATAACTCCTAAAAATTATTAACACGTTCAGTAAAGTGGCAGGTTACAAAATTAACCTACAAAAGGTTATACCCTTTCTATATACCAATATCAAGCAATCAGAGAAAGAGCACATGGAAACACTCCCCTTCACAATAGCTGCAAAAAAATATCTTGGAATAACCCTGACCAAAGACATTAAAGACCTCTGCAAAGAAAAATTTAAATCCTTAAAGAAAGAGATTGAGGAAGACATCAGAAGATGGAAGGACCTCCCA
>NW_008352648.1:1035062-1079658 GCF_000622305.1 Nannospalax galili
ATTCAATGCAATGCCAATCAAAATCCCCATGACATTTTTCACAGAATTGGGAAAAACTATCCTAATATTCATATGGAAGCACAAAAGACCTCGGATAACCAAAACAACCCTGAGCACTAAGAGCAATGCTGGGGGGATTACTATACCAGATTTCAAGCTGTATTACAGAGCTACAGTCATAAAAACAACATGGTACTGGCACAAAAATAGACCCATAGACGAATGGAACAAAATTGAAGACCCAAATATGAGTAAATACAATTTCAGCCACCTGATATTTGACAAAGAGGCCAAGAACATTAACTGGAGGAAAGACAGCATGTTCAGCAAATGGTGCTGGCAAAACTGGATCTCCCCTATCTTTCACCCTGCGCAAAAGTCAATTCCAAATGGCCCAAAGACCCCAATGTAAAGCCTGAAACTCTGAAACTCTTAGAAGAAAACATTGGGAATAACCTACAGGATATAGGCGTAGGAAAGGATTTTCTAAACCAGACATCAATTGTCGAGGAAACAAGGGCAAGAATTAACAAATGGGACCTCATTAAACTAAAAAGCTTCTGTACATCAAAGGAGACAACCAAGGAAGCAAACAGAAAACCAACAGAATGGAAGAAAATCTTCACCAGCAACACACCTGACAGAGGTTTAATAACCAGAATTTATAACAAATTCAAAAAACAGAGAACCAAGACAAGAAGCAACCCAATTAAAAGATGGGCTAAGGAGCTAGATACGCAAGGAGGCAGGGGCCTCCTAGTTACAGGTAGCCCCACACTCCAATAACCTCCAAGTGTCACAGCAGAGTGTAGTGTTCAGGACTGGGCCAGACTTGCTACAGGGAATTGCCACGGCAAAACAATTTGAGGGTCTGAAAGAGGGTCCTCATGGCAGAAGAGAAAGTACATAGCAACTGAACTTGTACCAGAAGATCTGCCAAACTTCTGTCTCAGCTGGCAACATTGGGAGAGGGACACAGATGAAAAGACCATCCATTTTTGTTGCTGTACTCTTCACAATACCTAAGAAATGGAAGCAACCTAAGTGCCCCTCAATTGATGAGTGGATAATGAAAATGTGGCTCATTTATGCAATGGAGTTTTACTCAGCAGTAAAGAAAGATGAAATCATGAAATTTGCAGGTAAATGGATGGAACTATAAACTGTTATACTAAGTAAAGTAACACAGACTCAGAAAAAAAATCGACATATGTTCTCCATCATATGTGGATCCTAGAACCAGACTCTGATAAATAAAAATGCAACCAGACATAACTACAGAAACCAGGATAATGGAAATGAATCAGGGTAGTAAAGGAAAAGAAAGAAACTGAAAGAGAAGAACAGTAGGAAACAGGCCTTAATAAGGGAGATATGGATAAAAATTGGGTTAGTTTAAGGGAGGGGTGAGGGAAGGGTATATGAGGAACCTAGGGGATAAAGGGAAAGAAGGAGCTCAAGAGAGGTAGGACCATAGGAGAAGGGTATTATTAAGGGAGAAAGGGGAAAATGGTGGCACCTGAAGTGGGAAAACCATGATGGAGGGGTGAGACAATATGAGAGATAAATAATGCCTAGCTAGTTTTGAAAATCAGAGGGAACCACATTACTCCTACAACCAACTGACAAATTATACATAGCAGATCAAGAAATATATGTCTAGGTAAGGTTTATCTGAGAACAACTGGTCTTTGCCTAAGATTTATCTACATGACACATAGTAATTAAAAATACAAGACTGGTGGAACTATCCTTCTTGTGTGTTTAACAGACATACTTTGAGGTCTATAATAATTTGTTCAGAGGGACATAAAGAACACGTTTTGCTCCTTGCTCTCCTAGGTCAACTAGTTCGAGGGGACTATGAGCATCTCTCAAAATGTCCTATAATGGCGGCAGGTCACCTGTCCTCTTGATCAAGGAGGCTGAGGAGACCCCACCAGATGGAGTTGAACCAGTGCCCAGTCTATAAATAGGAGAGTCAACACGGAGGAACCATTTCCTCCATGCTTCCAAGCGAAAACAACCATGGTCAAGCAGGACCTTTGACTTATCTTCACATAGGTGGAACTGGTAAGAGAAAGAAGCCAGAGGCTTCTCCCAAGCCCATGTGACCACTAAGGAACAGATCCTTAAACGACCTTAAGAGTAAAAATAAATCAGTTTATCTGGACCAACTGTGTGGCCTTAAACACCCAAAAGGAAAGTATAATCAAAGATTAAAGGGGCCAATATAATTTCATAAGAGATCATATGTATAGCTAAAGGCTACATAGCAAGCAACAATGCCAGACAGGTGATACCTCCTTCTGAGTTGTTGGCTAGTGTGGCCTAAGGGATTCTCAGAAAGTAACCCAGCAGAGAACTGGGAAACAGAACAGCAGTCCCCAATCTTATCCAAAGGAATATTGACAACTGAATACCGCTAGATGAGGAACAGCTGACCCTCCTAAAACAAAAACCTCTAGATAGGCTGACTAGATTCCCCAGAGGGACAAGTAGTGGGTAATAGCTGGGGGTGCTGACAACACAGCAGACAGCAGCAGGGATACCAGAGTATGAGGGCTCTAGTGGGGGGAGGGAAGCTATGGGAGGTTGCTACCTGGGAAGTGGGTCTATTAAAAAAAAATTCTTCAAAGCATAAAAATTTGCTCCTTAATAACTAGTAGATGTGAAAAACATTACCATTGAAATCTACCTGATGATTTTATATCCATGCTCAGATGCTAAGGAGCTCAGAAAATAACCAACTGTGACTAGTAATAATCAGCTATACAGAAATTAAAGACACATGTGCAAACATGTGTTAGTAGGATTAAAAATGGAGGAAATGACATATCTTAAAATGAAATGGAGATCTTCTTTAAAGGGTAAAAACTCATAAAAAGATGCATCTTAGCTCAGAAAATTGTTATTAAGTATGTCAATGCTGTTGTAGTGAAATGCTTCTTCTAAGTATGTGGTTATTAAATAAATAATAAACTGAAAACAAATTCCAAGAGTTTTGAGGGCTTCTCATTATAGAGGCACATTGTGGCTATGTAGGTGAAACCAGAATTTTTTTAATGTGTAAATAGGTGTACTTTTCAAATGCTGCTCCAAGTTACTTAATAGGATTTCTTTGTATTACATTTTTTTCACGAAATAGTACATAATAAGACTATAAATATACCATTCTCTTTCTCTTTCAGCTGTAATACCCTTAAAATGATTCTTGAATATACTGTGGTGTCAATAAAGCTCTTTAGTTTATTTTTGTTAAAAAAAAAAAAGTCCAATCAAATCCTGAGATGCTATCATGAAGAAACAGCAGCAATAAGAATGCAAGCTTGAGAAAACAGTTGAGGAACAGGATTTAGGGCAATGGAAAGAAAGTATTGCTGCCTGACTTTGCTCATGAGTTATCAGTATTAATATAAAAGCCCCTATTACATACTATTTGGTACATTTGTTATGCAATCCTATTCATTAGCTTGTCTAATAAAATATTGCACCAGGAGCTTTTTTCTCATGCTGCAAATATTTCTAAGGGTTTCCTGAGGAGCCACTGGAGAGTGGTATGCCATCCAACAATATCCCATGAAATTTGTTATCTGGGGAAGCTCATTAGAAACCTCATGGATGAATAAACTACAACTTAGGAAAATAATTATACCTCAAGTTGGTGTAGTAATTATCTCTTTATGAAGCATCTTTATTTTCCATGAGTCTCATAGTATGCTATTAGTTCCTGTTACCTTAAAAACAAACCTGCAGGATCTCCTTTTAACATATAGTAAAGTGGTAGGAAACCCAAATACCACCTTCGTTTTTTTTTCTGTTGCTGTTATAAAATACTCTGACCAAAGCAGCTGAAGGGAGAAAGGGTTCATTTTAGCTCACAGTTCAAGGCACAGCCCATCCTGTCTGGGAAGTCGAGATTCCAGGAGCTTGAAGAAGCTGGTCACATTGCATCCACAATCAGAAGCAGAGTGATGAATGCTTTGTTTTATAAAGTACGGGCTCCTTTGGCAAGGAAACAATTAAGATGGGTCTCCCCACATCAATTAGCATAATCATGATAATCCCCACAGGCATGCCCAGAGGCTCATCTCCCAGGAGATTCTAGAGTCTATCAAGTTGACAAGTAGCACTATCACATATGATTTTAAACAACTTATCCTGAATCCATGAACAAGAAGAGGAAGAATATTTGACTCTAAGAAATCAAAGTACCAGTTTCATGCTCTTCCAGGGCATTGGTGTTGCCTGCTGTTTGCAAACCTGCTCCGCTCTATCTGGAAATGCAATAGCTTCCAAAGTCATCTGGCTAACTCACTCCACAAAGCACATGCTTTGACATGGAGATGCTCCCCCTCTGCCAGCATTTTACTGCACCTGTCTTGAGCATTCATTACTCACTGCTAGTGTTGTATAATAAGCTTTTCCTCCCATACAAAATCTGCAAGAAAGGGTGGAAAGTAACATCATTATCTTTGCTTTTCTAGAGAATAAACCCAGCTCTGTGCCTGGCCCCACAGCAGGGTCTCAAATTGATGTGGTACTCAGATTGCTACTCTGAGTACTGTATGGTTCCATAAGAACTTAACATCATCAAAAATAAATTATATTGGAGCATTATCTCTTTCAATTGAACTATTGGTGTAATCCTGAAAAAAAAAGTCTATATTCTCTCAGGTCAGCTAGCATTTCTGGAGTGGTCAAGAGTCAACTTTGGCATTCAATGCCCATAAATCCACTTTCCATAATGTACCTGACGTCCTAGCTACCTGCAGTTCCATTAGGAGACCCTTCTTGGTGTCAGCCACTTCAGAGTTGTCCTCAACTACATTTGCACCAAGGATATCCATATCTAGGACCAATCTGAAAGGTCTAAGAGCCTGGCCCACTCAGCTGAGCTCAGAATAGTGCTGAAGGGCCATTCTAGATCCAGGGCTCCCAGTAGAAGTAAATGAGGCTATTACATGACCTGTAGGGGAGCTCTCAGCTTCACACCCGACAACACCTATGATCTCTCCTCCCTTCCGCAGATGTGCACCTCCCCATAAACTCCATGATAAGTATCCTGCACAAGAACTGTATCTCAGAGTTGAAGGACATAACCTGAAACACATCCTAAAGTTTTCCAGGATTTTTAAACAAATTCTAAAAGAGTTCTAAAAATTATTCCTAATTTTTTTAACCCTGTAGAATCAGCCAGCCTAGACACTTATCCCTTGTTTATTTTTATACAGCAAAAATAACTTTTCTTTGATTATATAAATAATACATGATTAATCCAAGGTAATCTAGCAAAACAAAAATAAACAAAACTATACAAAAATTTTCTTTTTAACTTCCTTTAATTCTTGAATAGTGACTTTCTATGAATATTTTTGGGTACACAAACATAAAAAATTGCATATAACATAAATGTATGGTTTCTATTCCATTCACAAATGTGTCTGTTTTTTTTATGCCAATACCACACTTTTTTTTATCACTGTAGCACTGTGCTATAATTTGAAAGCAGGAATAATGATGCCTCCAGATCTTTTTTTATATTTCCACAGAAAATTTGGGTTACGTTTTCAATTTATGTGAAGAATTTTGTTAGATTTTTTTACTGTAGATTGCATTTGGTAGGATGATTATTTTCACAATATTAATCATACCAATCTATGAGCATAAGTCTTTCTATCCTCTGGTATCTTCTTCAATTTCTTTCTTCAACGTCTTAAAATTTTTAATTTTATGAGTCTTTCAATTCCTTAGTTAAATTTATTACAAGAACTTTGAGACGATCATGAAAAGGATCATTTCCCCTATTTATTCTCCATATGTTTGTTGTTGGAATATCAGAGGCCTACTGATTTTTGCATGTTAAGTTCGTATTCTTCTATTCTGCTGAGTGCATTTGTCAGCTCTAGGAATTGTCTGGTGGAATCTTTAGGGTCTTTTACGAATAGAATGAGAGCATTTTCAAATAAGGACACTTACACTTCTTCCTTTTCTATTTGTGTCTCATTTATTCACTTTACTTAGAGCTCTAGCTACAGTTTCAAGCACTGCATCAAAAAAGAATGGAGACAGTGTCTTATTCTCTGTGCTTCAGCCAGTAGTGACTTTGTGTTGGTCGCCATCTATGGCATGAGGAAGCTTTGCTAGGACAAGTTGAAAGATGCATTAATGTTCTTTCTGTCCCTTGTTCTGCTGCTGTGTTCCCTGAGCCTTTGGTGTAGAGGCTGCACTGTAGATGTGCTAATTAGGGCTGGACACCTAACAAACTGGCAGCTGGCAACCAATGACTACAGGGAGAAGGAAACTTGGCCTTCTTTTAACAATTCATTTTTCCTGAAGTAATACTTGAGCATCATAATTTTCTTGCAATGCCTTGAATTGTTTGATTAGATATTACCACTTTTTAGAATTGTCAGTTTGGTGATTATAAACTGACATATTAAATTGCATTCCTCTGACACCAGAGAAACAGTATATTTTTTAATACCTCTTTGTTTTTTATTTTCCAGGTTTTGATCTTTTCCACATTTTCTACATTTAACTGATATGTTGCCCTTTACCAGCCTTCTCATTATTTAAATTTTTAAATACAAGGATATTTGTGAGTTGGGCAGGAATAAGATTGCGAAGTAGGAGTTCAGGTTGCTGTTCTATAGGGTGTGGCAGTTGAAGGGTTGATCAGAACAAACGACACAGAAAAATGTGACTATTGAGATACTGCTTTGCTTTAGGTATTTTGCCGACATTCACACATTTTGTCTTCTAAGCATCTCTGAGGAGTTGGTATTGTTATCATTCCTACTTCTCTAAGGCTTTGAGTTCATTTAGTTCTGGTTCTGTAGATAGAACTTTTCTGGAGGTCTATTTGGGAAAGACTCATCATCTGTTGTAGCAGGATGCCATGATTACAGATTCCCACCACTGCATGGTCTTTTCTTGGGAAACTATTGCAATGCCAGAGATCTTTAAAGAGCAAAAGCATATGTGTTGGTATTTTAAGAACTATTTGTTCAGTCTCTTTGGTCTTGGATGTGTCATCCTTCTGTCTTGCACTACGTTGTGTCCCTTATTCAACAGACATGAAAAAAGAGTGACAAGAATACTAACAATAAATATATGTATAATAACAGAGATAGCCCTACTTCTGTTCACACTAGATTTCACTAACAGTAACTATTATCACAACAATACTTCTATGTGTGATACACTTTCCAACATGATTGCATTGAGCAGTGTCCTGTTTAAGTGGATGTGGATATAAAGTCTCACAGATTAGTCATACAGAACACAAGTTAGAAGGGACTTATCCGGTATGTTTATATTATCTTCTTGCTGCCCACCTGAGATTTTAACCACCACCACTGCCCTTGCAAACAGCTTTGTCTTCTACTGAGGATCACTATTGGGTGATTTTACTAATGACTGGGTTCCACTTGCCAAATAGAGAGCAATGGCAACACTTGAGAAGAGCTTTCTCTAAGTAGGTTGCTTGTATGTGTTATCTTGGAAACCCTCATGCTCTGTTCATCGATCACTGCACCACTGGGAGCCCAAGAACTGAACCATGCTTGGCTCCAGCTTCCAACACTTGCATTAGGAAATTACTGTCTGGCTGCTTCGTAGTCCATCTGCTCTTTCTGGGTGTTGCTGCACCTAGAGGTCTAAACTGGGTAAGTCAGACCTAGCCAGTAGACCTAGATTCAGAGGTGATTAAGTTTCCACATGGAAAATTGGATGTAGGAAGAGATAATGTTTTGGAACTCTGAGTTGGGCATTCAGGTGACCTGTGGCACATTGAAAGGAGAGGATGCACCACAATTTTCCAAGAACTACTTTTTTCACAGCTCATATATTTCCACACTGCAGTACAATTGTAGGTCTTTGCTCTCAGACATTTAGAAGGGAGATTGGGGCTTTTAGTGGAAGTGTTAATGGTATAACTGCTTTATTAGGATAGCTTCCTGAACTGAGGAAGGCACAGCACAATATTTTGGGGCTTCTCTTCAACTGGGCAGACTGGAGCCTGTGTATTATTGGCCCACAGATGGGTCACTCATCTTGGGAGACTGTGGAAACTAGAGGACTCTCATCTGGGCATTCTTCAGGTTCCTCCAGTGATTTCCTGTCTGATGTTCACTAAGGGGTTTAATTTTTCCTAAAAGCTGCAAGTCATAAATACACTGTAAAATGCTATTAGCCTCCAGAAACAACTTCTTAGCTTCTCCCTCAATGTGGAAGCTCCATTTAGCTTGGTCTTGTTCCCTTAAGCTCATAGGTTTCCCGGTTCTTCCATATGACATAAAATAAAGACAGAACATGCATCCGGGGGACCTCACTAAAGTGAGAAATAGAATAGTTCCTATCTAGCTGCAGTCTTCTTAGGCAATTTATTGCAAAGTTGTGGTGAGACTGGTCCAGCAATCCAGGCACTCTCTGAGTGTCTACTCCTGCTCACTATAGCTGTCTATCTCCCTGTACACTGAAGTGAATTCTACCAGCCTGACCTATGCCAAATCCCCCGAATAATAATGCTCCTGGAAACTAAATAATGTATAGGCTGAGTTCCAACATGTTCCCTACATTTTGGTTTCCCATAAAATTTCTACCCTATGACTTAGATCCTATGAAGCCAGAGTCTAAAAGGAAGATTCTCTAAGCTATCCATCACCTCACAATTTCAAAACATCATCTAGATAGGAAAGAGGGTGGATCTAGACCTTCTTTAATTGGATGCCTCTCAGTCATTAAAGTTAGTAAGCAGCAGTATTACTTGGGGAAAATTACCTACATCTCTTTGAATGTTGGGGGATAAGACCCACCAGATTGTAGTGGAGATGAAGGAGATAACGGTGAACACTGAGGGAGATGGATAATCTATAAATGTTCTATAAATGGTTACAGTGTGGCACTAATGTAACATGCCATTGTAGCTCTTCTCAGTCAGTAGTATTCATCTGACGTACTTATGAATGCAAGTTTGGCTGAGTTTCCCAATGTCATCAGTATTTAGAGCTATTGCTGAGTGGATCTCAGCATTTGCAGAAATAACTGAACATATAACTAGACTTCTCTGCCAAGTCAGATTAACAGTTTTAAGTAAAAGAAACTAGTATACATATGAACGCATGTGTATGTGTGTCTGTGTATTTCAAACATTAAACATGTATGTTGCATATAGACATTAAATTCTTGACCAGACTGAATTTAAAATTTCTATTCCTCTTGTATCAAATGTTCCAATTATCCCTTCCTCAAATGTCCATGCAAGGTTGCAGTGACACTTTTGGCTTCCATTTCTAACTTGTGGGAGTTGTCTAAATGTTATAAAGCATGGTGACTCTTGGAAGCAGACAGAAATTATCTTTTAGCTGGGTCTCCAGCACAAGATTTTTTCCCCCTAAACCCATTTCTATGTGATGTGCACACCTGTGCCACCATTCAGTCTGCAATCTCTTTACTTCCTACTTTCCATGGAAATGTTGACAGCTATTACTCATATAGTTTGCTCTTTCCCTGAGATCTTCTTAACTTTTCCAGAGAGAGGAAATTATTTCTTCATTTCTATTTTTGCAATTGTTTTCCATTTTTATTACATATTCTGTCTCATAGAGAATCATTTTCTGTTCCCAGTTAGTCTTCAGTGGAATCCCACTCCTCTTTGTGGTAATCATTTTTCAGGATGAACAGTGTCAGTATGGACCCAGGGCTGGAAGTATTTAATACAGCTTTCCCAAAATACATAGATTATTCCCTAAAAGAGTTTGAAGAATCTTACTTGTGAACTGTGGGATATATACAAGCATAAGTGCTTCCTAAGAGAAATTACCATACCATCATTTTATTTTCCCAGAGACACAAAGCATGAGGAATAATGTAATTTAATACAATATAATGCAAATATAGACCATTACTCACACGAAACAGCTCATTGCTTAGCAGCTGACAAGAATTACTAGGGAACTTCCTGCAACAGCAATCTACATGAGCAATAACTAAAGAATATAGTTCTCTGTTTCTCTCACCAGATGGCAAATATACACTATTTCAGCTACAAAGGCGAATTCAGAATCATACAAGCTCATTTAACACAACTCTTCACCAGTTCTCAGACTTCAGTCAACATAAGAATCACAGAAAGAACCTGTTATAAATTCAGATCCATACCCTAGTCCCAGAGATGCTGAGCAGGTGGAGATTGGGATGAAGACCAAGAAAATGCATATTTAATGAGCACTCCATGAATTCTGAGGCAGTTAGTCCATAGGTCACACCTTAAGCAACATTTTTTTCCTGCAATTCACAGAAAAAATAGAAAAGTAGAAATATATAAATTAGTATACCAAAATCAGTAAGCGTAAAGTCAAAGACTTTCTGAAGAAGCAAGATTAGGAATAATAACTAATAATAATCAGTTAAGGGTTTAGTGAACAGCTAGAAATAAAGCCTCTGCCTTCTATGAAAGAAAATGTCCTACCATTTACATTACTTATAGCCTACCTTGTTATGCATCTTTAAAATATTTCTTTATTTAGTATAAATTGGACATCTTTAAAATGTTTATTGAGCAGCTAATATGATTAGGATACCAACAGAGCAATGGTTAAAAGCAGAGAGCTGGCCTCTTTCCTCATATAACTCACAGATATAGTACAACAATAATTTATAGAAATAAAGCAGAATCTAGAATAACAAAACTAAAGGAAATATTTGGTGAAAGCAAGTTGTCCTGCCTTTACTCTGGGAGTTAATGTAATTATACAAGTGAGAAGCACTTGAATCACTTTGTTAGTTTTCTCCATGAATGTTTATTGAATACTTACTATGTACTTACTCTTTTTGGGCATCTGAATGTAGTAAACATAACGTGTTTAACTTCTTGAAGAGTAATTTCTGGTGAGGGAAGAAACAGGAAGTGCAGAGGCCTACAGACAGACCTGAACCCCCTACATGTGGACTGTTTAACTATTGAAGAAGTAGATGCAGTTTGCATTCTTTTCACTGGAAAATGTATGAAGAATGAGTAGAAGAGGAAGGGGAACATAGTGGGAAAGCAAGTTGAGAGACTACTACTACAGTTAACGGATATTTCATGCCCAAAGAGCAACAAAGGCTCTTAGTCTGAAACAAAGAAGATGGCATGGGGGCATCTGCTGTCATTTTTAGGAGATTTGACTCTATGAAAACATTCTCTGAATTCAGAACAGACTTCTCAGCCCAGCATTCAAGTCTACGTATACCATGTACCAGACTATGTGCCTCATGTATGTGGCCTCTCTCTGTGTACCAGGCCAGTAGGATTGCTGGTTCTCAAGCTGTGCTTTTTATATCTACGACCCTCTTATGCCCATTTTATTCTCTCTATCTCAGGTTGTTCTTACTCATACTCCATATAAATTTGAGGCCTTTTGCACATTTCTTTTTCATTAAACTGTTTCAACCAGATGCAAACACTTCCTGCTTAGCAAACACACTTCAATTTGCACAGTCATGCCCCACACTACTACTGTTTATTGGTGTAGCTTTCTGTCCATGTTAGACTATAAGTTGTTTAGAGGAAGAATGGAGTCTTACTCCTTTTGATTACTGTAATGCTTTGCCCAGAGCCTTACAATGGAGTGGGAAGAGTTCTGTAACCTGACCTGACAAGCTCAAGAGTCATTCCTCCTGTTCACCCACTATCTGCACACACGATGTGTAACAATGGAAACGACTACATAGTGTTATGACCTATGACTTCATTCTTGTACTGCTTTAATCTTTGCCTGCCCAGAAAATGCCTCTGCATCTTCTAAGGTTTGGTCAAGGGTCATGTCATTACCAACTCTTTGCATGGCTCTCTTCCCAGGTCTCTTCAAGTAGAACTAAAAGCTCCCTGTAAACTGCTCTCTTTCACACTGAAATTTAAGTGTTACACTCTATACATATTACTTACTATAAAATGTACATCTTCTAGGACATAGCTGAGATGTTAAAATAAGCAAAGTAAAATATGTAAGCTGACAGTGATAAGGAAAAAAGGAGATGACACTTGATAAGACGTGACAAATTATTAGAGGGTAGATATACTTTAGTTATCAAGCAGAGAAAGTTAGGTCACAAAATGGCTAGGTCCTCAACTAATCCTTCCATAGTGATGTACGCCAGTTAAAAATGCCTGCAGACATACAGCAATAAGCATTACGTTATCTCTGTGTGTAAATATTCCTCACTCTTAAATATGACCATATGCATAAGCTTAATATTTTTGAAATGATTTTAACAAAAAGAAAGGAAATTCAAAAGCTATAAAAGCAGATAGCACTGGGAAATCGCTCCAAAACTATAATTAATTTCTCCAAAGGGAAACAAAGTGCTATATAAAGTAACAATCATAGAATTTCCAAAGCAGCTTTTAGAAATTAAAAACATGTGAGATCAGGGACACATGGACAGTGGAAGATACAACTGGGAAGGTTCTGGAGAATGGAATAAAATGACCAAAATGGTAATACAAGGTTTCACAGTTAAAGGAAGTTTTCATAATCACAGGGAAATGAAATTCAGAAAGGGTGGCACATGTCTGTAATTCTGGTACTTGGGGGGTAGAGGGTGGAAGATTCAGGCATTCAAGACCAGCCTTATCTAAATAGTGAGCTCAAGCCTAGCCTGAGCTACATTCTCAAAAAATATGTTTTAAAAGAAAAAGGAAAAAAAGAAATTGGAGCATTAGAGGCTAACCCTAAGAAATTGAAGCATGAGAGAGAAAAATTACAGAAAAAGTGAGGGTAGACTAAATATCGAACAAGTATTCTCATAGCTATGGTTCTGGAAGGAAGGTATCCATTGGAGGCCTAATTTAGTCACTGAAAACCCCTTACTAAGGCACATAAATTGTCAAA
This sequence comes from Nannospalax galili, assembly GCF_000622305.1. Lineage (NCBI taxonomy): Eukaryota > Metazoa > Chordata > Mammalia > Rodentia > Spalacidae > Nannospalax > Nannospalax galili. The sequence continues at coordinate 1,047,941 of NW_008352648.1, forward strand.
CTTCATAACTCTGTGTTTAAAGAGAGAAAGTTCCAGAGAACAGAAATATAAAATTTTCAAAAAAGTACAGGAAATATGCTATCAGATTCTTCATCAAGAATATTGAGCTCTGAAAAACAATTAAGTCAAGTTTTGGACTCAGAGAATATGATTTTCAGTCTAGAATTCCATATCCATGGAGCTGGGTTCATTTAACTGGAAAGATAAAATAAAGAATGGAGTATTCAGGCATGTCAAGTCAGAAAGTCACTGATTGATATGACCCACCCACCAAACACAAGGGTATTGCATCAGGATATAACTCAGGAGACAAAAAGAGAAAGAGATATGGAAAGAGGGGAGGTAGAAAATAAAGGAGGGAGGGACAAGATTTGTCCAAAATGATGGTGAGGGAAACCTGGAAGGAAACTGCCCAAATTGGGCAGAAAAGTAATAGTTAGTAAGAAAAATAAAGAACTATTGAAATGCCTGATATACTTGATCACAGTAACAATAACTTTTCAATTCTGTCAGAGATTATAGTATTAATAGTGATAAGTACATAAAAATAACCACAAAATGAATTTTGTTTTTACTTTAGGGAGCAGGCAAGAAAGGAAATGTATCTGTGATATATAATGGGATCTCAGTTGGAAACAGTCTTTTCATAATTACACTGATACAACAATGAATATGGAGTTAACAAAAATTCTGATATAGTTGTATGGAATGAATGGTGTTGAGAAGAAGTATGAACAGGTCTTCATGACATGGGGCATAAATATTAGATCTTTCTACATCAAGAAAAGATCCAGGAAGTTTTCTTAAATGTCAACTATACGAACATAGTTTAAAAATCAGCTGAGAAAAAAACTGAAGGACGCTACCTCTAGGAAGCAAGAAAAGGGTGAAGAAAGCAGGTGGGAAAACAAGATGGAAAGTGTCATTTTTTGCCTCGTTAAAGAACATTCAAACAGACTGCTGATTAATGAATTTCTAAAACTGTTGTTGTTCTACTTTCCACTATATAAATAAGGCAAAAGTAGAGAACACTGTGCTTTTCTATTGGGGAACGTTTCATTTTGCAAAATAGTGATTTGTTGTTATAATACTTTTGAAGGTATTTTGGAAAATTTTTATATATTTCAGAGCCAGAAAATATGACCTGCCATTTTTTGTTCCGTTCAAAGACTCAGATGAATTATGATTTTTATTTAGATTTTCAATTGTGATTAGCCAAAACATGCTCATTCAGGAGTCACCATGTGTCAGACTTACCTTGTTGGTCCTGAGAAGAAGAGGAAAGCTTAAGGATTTTAAGAACAGTAATTTTAATCACAGGAATGCACAAGAGCAAAAGTACAGATATCTCTGCCTTATAATTTTTGAGATTGTCTGAATTCACCTGAGGAAAATGGGATGTTTTGATCATGTTCGGTTCCATTAACACTTGTGAAACAAATCCTCCAAGGAGAAACTTGAAGCCAGTCACCAGTTCCAAACTCTGTTGGGAAGAGACATGGCAAAGCTTTCTGCAAAAGAACCATATGAAAGCTGGGTATGGTGGAGCATGCCTTTAATCCCAGCACTCCAGAGACAGAGGCAGGTGGAGGCAGATCTCTATGAGACGGAAGCCACCTTGGCCTACATAGCATGTTGCAGACCAGCTGGAGCTACAGGTAAAGCCTGTCTCAAAAAAAACCTAAAACAAAAACAAACGAAAACTCAAGGTGAAGAACATGTACTGTTGTACTGTTCTTTGATGAAAACCAACCAGAAAAATTTGAAGAAAACATCAGCCTAGTAGCTAGCTACTTATGCTTTCCTTGGACTCGAAGAGGTTAGATTAACATGTTTTACAAGAGATGCACAAAAATTCAATTAAAAGGGAAAAAATAGTTGTCTTTGGAAACTGCTAGGGAAAACAGCTTGAGTTCCTGCTAGAAAAAATTGGAAACCATCAATTTTCCAAGGGTCAAACTGTGCATCAGACTAAGCTGGACATTCAGGTTTGGACTCAGGGTGGCCGCCTTCTTTCCCTTGCAGCCATGAAATTGGACATTTACCTACTGGAAACTTTTCACCTTTTCTATTGTACTTACCTGGTTAAAGACTGGGAGATAACTGGCTCTTTTTCCCAATTTTATGTTCATAAGACACTTTCCTCTCAACTTGTGTGTTTGTGTATGTGTGTGTGTGTGTGTGTGTGTGTGTGTGTGAGAGAGAGAGAGAGAGAGAGAGAGAGAGAGAGAGAGATGAATTTCTAGATGCTTGCCTCGATGGGCATGCATGCCAAAGAGCCTTCCAGGGACTGCAAAGGGGTCATGAGAAAACGTTAAAAGAAAAACCTTCTCCTTATGAGGAAAAGATTTTGATGTGACTAATTGAGCCTATTTTAATAAAGAGAAATAAAGGAATTTTCTAGTCATGGGAAAAATATCTCCCATGTGTAATTGTGGGATTCCTTCACAATCATATTTAGCACAGAAAAAAAGCCCTAACCTTACTATAAGATAATAAGAAGGAGAAAAAGCATTACTGGAATCTCAAAGTCTGTACACTTTTTCACAATTTTTAAAAAGATGGGAGTGTTGGAAATGAAGACATTCTTGCTAAATGAAAGTTTAAAGATTACTATATTGTTAAATAATTTCTTTTGTGTTTTTATTTTACTTTTCCAAGCTAAATCTGGTATGATACCAATATAATAAAAACAGATCAAGTCATTATCCACAGATAAGAGCTAGGAGAGTTAGAGCTAGTCACTCCACATGAGGTTGTAGCTATAAGGTCAAACTGGCCAGAATGCAGAAGATAATAATGCAGAAGATAATAGATTTGATTAAATACTCCAAATATTGAATAAATAAGATAGTTCATAAAGTACAAATATCTTCAAATACAGGGGAAATATGTAGTCAGTCTCTTTTTTTCAGAATATTTTACTTATTATTTTATGTGTCTGAGTATATTACTGGCACGTATGTAACTGCACCTATGTTGTGCAATGCCCGTGGAGGTCAGAAGAGGGCATCAGATCCCCTGGAACTGGAGTTACAGATGGTTGTTAGCTGCCATGTGGGTGCTGGGACTCAAACCAGCGTCCTCTGCAAGAGCAGCCAGTGTTCTTAACCACTGAGCCATCACTCCAACCCCACCAATCTCTTTTTAAAATGTGTGTTTCTTTCATCTGTTACATTTATTCCATTAGGCCCGAAATGGAAAAGCTGACTCCATTTTGTTTTAGCTGACTTTTACTTCACCCTATGTTCCTGCCTAGAACCCACCACCACACTCTAACTGCAGTCACCCAGCCAAAGCAAGCAAATCATGAAGGTCACATCTGTAGTTTCAGGGGGTACATCATTTCTACAGTACTGAGAAACTTATAAATAGCCAGGTAGCATGCCCAGGTATCATGTTCTCCCTGGTCTGGCGTATCTATGGTGATCTGATGCAACTATGGTTATTGGCTTTGCTTCTGGCATGATGTGTGATTTTAAACTTTATAAAAACACATTCTGTCTCCCTTCAGGGCTGAGACTTCTTTTAGGCATTAGCGTCCTCTCTGGCCACCAGCCTTTTGCCATCTAATACAGGACTCCTAATTTGACCATCACTATGTGGCATTCCTTTGTGCCTCTCTCTCAGTATTATGGGAAAAGCAATGTTCTTGATTATTTTAAGTGTAATAATCCTATTATATGTCACATGTAAATGTCAGATACAGAAGACAAAAGAAAAGAAAAATCAGATCCAGATCATGATGACTAATAATTTTGGTATGATGCAGGAGGCTCTTCCTCATTGGCTTTACCCATTATCCTTCTCTCCTGAAGACTACTCATCCTGCCTGCTACTAAGCCTCATCTACATAAGATCCTAGGAAGTGTTTCCTAGCAACATAGGAATAAATGTATGCTGTCCCCAAATATACAGAAATGCTTGACCAACAGGGGAAACTATGAGTGAAAATTTCCAGAAAAATTGAATGTTGAAGCTGAACCTTCTGAAAAGACTAATTAGAACTTCAGTAACCAAAGAGTTTGAAATGCTGCAGGTCTAATTACAATTTATCCTGAGCTATCTTTTTTTTTTCTATGTGTATGAGTGTATTGCCTGCACGTATGTAAGTGCACTAAATGCCTGCAGAGATCAGAAGAGGGCATCAGATCCCCTGGAACTGGAGTTATGTGTGGTTGTTAGCTGCTGTGTGGGTTCTGGGAAATGAATCCAGGTCCTCTGCAAAAGTAGTCAGTGCTCTTAACTGCTGAGCTATCTCTCCAGCCCCTAATCTTGGCCTATCTTTATCTCCCTAATCATCCACTCCTTGCCCACCTCGATTTCTGACTTAATATCCTTTAACTAACAGATTAAAACCTTCTCAAATGCATTAACTTAAAAAAACCCTAGCTCCTGCCAACCAAAAGGCTGAATGTCATCACATAGCATCTCAGGCCTATAGCTGAGATTTCTCGATTGCTGTAATCGCTTACTTAATGTCCTTGAAAAGCTTCTTATTTATGACTTTTCTTTGTTCTGTTACTATAAAAACATCATAAAACTGCTTCCATGAAGGAGCATGGAATTTGTGGTAAGGTTACTTCTGTGTTCCTGGCTGTGGTCACTCATATTTGGCTCCAGAGTAAACTACCTCTTACACCCTCAAAACTATATGAGAATGTGCAAGCATCTATTACAGTAAGGGCTTCAAATAACTCAACATACTTCATGTAAAATCTAATACATACACACACACACACACACACACACCCCTTTCTGTCTAAATTGTCCATAAAAATGAGTATCTTGTTAAAACAAGTTTAATGCTAGTATATTCTTCATGTTATACTTTTACAATATAGGAATAAGCATACTACAGCTACAAAAAATATGTTCTTAGCATTGCTTATGCTTTATCTATGTAAATACATCCTCAGGCATATCCCATAGAAAAGTCATTCTTATTTTAAGCCTTAAGAAATAACAATTTTTTTCATTTTCAAAGTCTTTGCATTTGGATATGTAAATTATGCCTCTATCCATTAAAAGAGGCTTGGATGGCCATTGAATTGTCTATGAAATGAGTCTTATAAAGACGAAAGTGGGTTTAAATATAATTTTATTTGTATTTTCTTATTCCTTTGGATTAAAGGCCAGTATTCATTACAGATTCAGGAGTCCCTTGTGATAAGGGATAATTTTCTCTTTCAAATGTTCCAGGAACTTTGTTGAGGAGTGTATCCATTACTTTTCTGTGGCTGTGATAAAACATCATAACCAGAAGCAACTGATGGAAGAAAGAATTTATTTTGACTTGCAGTTCCGGAAGGAGAGTCTATAATGGCAGGGGAGACAGGGCTTCAGGTGGGTGAAGCAAAAAGATAAGAGCTCACATCAACCAAAAACAAAAAAGCAGAAAGAGCAAACAGGAAGTAGGGCAAGGCTATAAGCTGTCAAAGGCCATCCCCAGTGACATGCTTCCTCCAGCAAGGCTACACCTCGGAAAGGTTCCACTACGTCTCCAAACAGTTCCACCAGCTGGGGACAGGGTGTTCAGATATCTGAGCCTATGGGGAATTTCTCATTCAAATCACCACAAAGAGCATTGGCTTTGCAGGACGTTTTAGGGAACACTTAGGCATCTATATGTAGTAAGCAGCCATTCTTCAAAGCCAGCCCTGCTAAGAAAACATGCAAGAGTGCTACTGGTTTCTTTTCTCAACCACTCTGTGCTCATGAATTCTTTGTATGTATGAAGTTGGAACTTACATTAGAAATTTGTTTTAACTTCCTCTCCACTATTTTTCATTGTCTATATTTATGTCCTGGGGCTTACTCTGTGAAACACGAGTGAGTAACCTTGGGCTGGTTTGGGCTGCTCAAAGTCTTGTCTCAGAGCTTATATTCCTTGCCCCTTATCACCAAAAATCATATAATCATTATTCCTCAGAAGCTAGCTTAAATAAAGATTCATCAAAATCAATCTGATCAATTACTATTAAGAACTGAAAATAGAATAATAGGTCAGTCTAACACCATAGAATTTCCCAGAATTCCCATATGAGCCTATCTGCTACCTGACATTCTGTTCATCACAGTGAGAGTCACTATAGTGTAAATGTAGGAGAACAACACATATGCAGACATCTATAACTGATAGACTAGACTTCCTTAAAAAGAGAAAACCTCAAAATCTTTTTTTTATGTTGAGTTTTTATTGGTGATTCTAAGTATATGTGTTTATAACAGTTAAAGTACCTCAAAATCTTTTACACAACATACTCAAGGTAGTCCATGACTCTTTGAATTAGTTACTCTTTGGTGTGCTATAAATTGACTTGGAATTCAGTGATTTAAAACAATATTTATGTGTCATCTCATAATTGTGGACCAAGAATACAGGTCTGGCTTGGTTAGGTGTCTCTGGTTCAAAATAAACTGGATTAGAATCTACTTGCAAGCTCATTCGTATGACTGTTAACCAGCCTCAGGTCTTCATCAGCTATTGGCCAAAAACATGAGGTCCTGCTCTTTTGATTCTTTCTGCAAGAGACCTCACACTAACGTTTCGAAGAATTAATAAATGAGAGAGAAGGATGAGTGAGGGAGAGAATAAACAGCAGCCTCATTGTAACCTAACCTCAGAACTGACATTCCATCAATCTTTCCATATTTTATTCATTAGCAGAAGGTCACGAAGTTCAGTCTTCATTCAAGGGGAGGAGATTTCATAAAAGTATGAACAGTAAATGTAAGGAATGACGGTTTATTGTACTGTCAGAACATGCAACATCAAACTCCTTTTTCCCACTCTACAAATTATTTGGCAGGCTAAATATTTCCAAGTGAAGATCTGAAAGCTAGATTTAGTAAGTGATTACAAATTTAAAATAATAACTTTTCATGAAGCTATTGTTTTTTAATGGACTCATATGTTTAACTCCTCTAAAAAATGGTCTACCTAATTCTGGAAAGTTTCAATTCTTTACAGAGTTCCAGATAGGTACTGTATCAGTAATTAGACTTCCCCTAGCTAATATTTATAGGTTTTACCTAAAAATGCAGTAGCCATTTAGAAAATTGGTAGACCATAGACGAATATAACAACAATAACAAAAATTACCTGTGATTCTGCTACTCACAAATAACTACAGTTAACAGATTAGGCTCTTTTATCAAAATTAGTTTACATGTGTACTTATAGCCTATATTTCTTATTTCACATTAGTTATGAAAATGTTAACACTTACCTAAGGTGAAACAAAACTAGAGAGGTTACTTTATAAAAAGCTATGCTGAAATGTATATTTGCTTGTAGGTATGTAAGATGTTTGTAAACCAGAAAGACTTGCAAAAACCATTTGGGACATGGCATATGTGGACCCATGATAAGTTCTTTATTCCTTGTCAAAACTTTACAACTGCCATAATAATAGTTTAGTAATAAATTAATTCCCAAGAGAAGAAAATGGTATATTTTCTCTACTTAACTTGTTTGAATAATTATGACAGTGACTTTGCGCTCTTGCAAGAAGATAGAAAAAAGCATCAACCGGGTTTTATAGTTCAGTCTCTTATTGCCTTTGCTTAGCATTTCAGGTAATTACCATTCAGGTGCATATGTAAAGTATATGTCTTGAGCTAACTAAGCTAAGCTACCTACTTACTTACCTACCTAAAAATATAACTGACTTCTCTAGACCCTAACGCCAAGAAAGAAAGAGGAGATCATATCTTTATACATAGCAAATTCTGGTCTCTCTGTGTCCTTGAAATTTCATTGTCTTACACACAAATCCAGTCAGAAACTTCACTAAATAAATAAATACATACATCAACACATAAACACATAATAAAAAAAATAAGTAACAACTCTAAAGGATTTTTCAGAAGGCATCATTTAACTGACACAAGGTTTAGCTATGTTACTTGTGGCATCAGATGACTTAAGACATTCTTGACTAGCTAGGCAAAGCTGACAAAAACACAAGTAGGAAAACCAAATTAATTACTAAAAACCATAAGCTTTTGATATGTGTTTTAGAGAATCTGGAGCTACATAAGGCTATCCATAATAATTTGTTGACTTTCTGGGATATAACTGAGCCCTAAATAATGATCATACTGTGTATCTAATGAAACCTGCTACACAGGAAGATTGGTTTTGTGCACTTCTCAGATAGAGGACAATTGTCAATCATACTCTGCCATGCAATATTGATTGACTCTGGATGCAGTTTCACTATCCCGCAGCTCACCACAGGGCTGTTGAGTGAGTCCCTTCAAAACATAGCCATAGATTTGTTGCTGAATTTGATAAGGTGCGGGCAAATAAAATTGACCCTGGCCATGCTCCTCTTCATGAAAAAGTACATACATGTATATAATAGGACTTTTACAACAAAAAACAAAACAAAATTTTCTAAGAATAATTATTAAAAAATGAGGTGAATTATATTTAATTGTGTACAGATGACTCACTTTAAAGTGTAAAGCACTTTAAGAAAGTTGACCAATCAATCTTTTAACTTTACCTAACATTTTGTAATGTTAAACAACAACTCATTAAGCTTTACATTTTATGTAAGTCTGGAAAAATAAAGAGCATCCTGTTATTTATCATTAACAAGTGTAAGTCACAGAACATAGATATATTTGTCAAACCTAAATGGGAACTACCTCTTACTACACTTCTTAAATAAAGAAATTTTACAACTTCTAAGTCACAGTTCCCAAAACATAACTCAGTAGTTTAGATGCTGATGACTCACTGTGAAAGCACAAATCTTACAAAAGAATTGCGATAATGGAAGGCTGCTGTCAGAACTGAGCCAGTGTCAATAAGGATTATCCTCCCCACAACACTTTCTTTCTCAGGAATGGATCGTGATGGATGAGATGTTTATGAAGAAAGTAAGAACTCTGAAAGAGAAAATAAAATCATGAAGTCCTTGCAATTCCTGAGTGACATCAATAATCAAATTATACCCAATTACAAATTATACTATCAATTAAACTATGAAGACCTTGTATTCTGGCAGTGAAAATAATTACACTACATTTAAATTAAGAAAAATACTCACTGAGACTGAAGAGATGGTTCAGTGGTTAAAATGATCCACTGCTCTGGCAGGGAAGCTGGCTTGGTTTCTTAGCACCAACACGACAGCTCACAACTGCCTTTAACTCTAGTTCCAGAGTCTCTAGTGCTCTCTTCTGGTCTCCATGTGCTCTTGCATTCATGTAGTGCACATAAACTCATGTAGGTATATATACATGTAAAAATAGTAAATAAATAGATCTAAAAAACAAAACAAAACAAAAATTCCACCCACACTCATTCACTTGAAGTATTGAGGCACAACCTCCACACATTTTTATCCTTTTCAAGAATGAATACAGTCACAATTCCACCTCAATTTACACATATGAAACACAGTCCTGAGTCGTATGGGAGGTAATTTGTGTCATGCTGTTTGCTGAACTGGTCCTCGTGACTCACCTACTGGCTGAAGTAAATACTCATCATCTTTGTCAAAGTTGATAAAGGGGTTTTAGGGATGGTCAGGTTACCAACTACTTCAATTAGTGTTCACTAATCCTAAGGGATGAAGAATTTTTATAAATGTTAGTATATTAATTAAATTGTCTTGGTAAAAGGAGAAGAAGACAGAAAAAGAAAGGTATTTAAATATTGTGAACAACTCTTATACTGAATATTGTCCTTATGATATTGTAAGGATGGAGAGCTATTATTCCTGCTTTGTAGGTAGAAGAGCCCAGGCTTTGTGAGGCAAGAAAAATTGCCCTAAAACATACAACTAGTGAATGTTAGATTTGGAATCTAACAGATTACCAATTCTGACTAATTCTAAGACCTGTATGCCTATAGCCACATCCTCCTGTTCCTCTCTTCCCCTGTATCACACACTTTTCTTGGTTAAGTTGTAAATTTCTGGTGAGTTAGAGTCAAGGGAAATTGATGTAATTTTGTTCCTACAAAGCACAAAGAATTATAGGCTAAAAGATCTATATCTATAAAACTATATAACTCATCAGAGATTAACAAAATCAATCCATGAAATTATCATTAAAATGATCAATTTTCCTTTAGACGACCTGGCAAACTGAATATTTTCCAGAAGACGAAGGTGATTGCAGTTAAAAAACAGTTCTTTAAATCTCATAAATCTATTGTCTGTATCATAATAGAATATAATAAAATAAGAAGTGTTTTGGTTTAGTTTGAATGGTTCTAACTTTGCTTAGATGTAGGGTGACTGTTTCTAAAGGTGACAGGGCCAGTAGACCTCATGACAGAGGACTTCCCAGAGTATGAAATGAAATACCAGATTTAAATCTAAAATTAAGCTTTCAATTCTAGATAATCAATAGGATAGATAGATAGCCCTCTAGAAAGTTTTTGCCAGGAATGGGAAAAGTTCTCTAGATAAGGATCAGAGAGGAAGTATGTAAAGCTTTGTGGGTCTGATGGTCTTTATGGAAGTGGTTCAGCTATGATACTGTAGCATAAATGTGTCTATGGACAATATATAAACAAACAAGGTGACTGTGCTGTACTGAAACTCTATTTACAAAATGCAGGTTGGGCACACGTTGTTGTTGCTGACCTCTGGCCTAGGTTATGCTTTTTGCCTGGAGTGGGAATAAGTGAGATTTTCCTGAGTTAGGGTCATTTATAAGAAAGTAAGCTATTGATAGGATTACCACACCATTTCTGTGATGTAAAGTCCAGAGGAAAGCTGTTGTTTTTTCAGAGAAGCTGAAGGAGATACATAATTTATATTTGGACTATAGGAAATAGGTCCCTTGAATCTCAAGAACTCATCCTTCCCAATAACAAAATGAAAGACTGAAGTAGACAAAAGGTATGAGACAACATCCATTCATGACAAAAGTCATAGAAAATCTAAGGATGCAAAGGATATATCTCAATATAATAAAGGTAGTATACAACAAGACCAAAGCCCACATCATACTAAATGGAGAAAAACTCAGGGAATTTCCATTTAAACCAAGAACAAGACAAGGATGTCCACTCTCTCCATTTCTTTGCAATATAGTACTTGATGTCTTAGCTAGAGCAATAAAACAAATGAATGATACAAAAGAGATACAAATTGGAAATGAAGATGTCAGATGACATAATTCTATACATAAAAGGTCTTCTTTAAAGTAGTAATGCTAGATAGGCTGACCAGGCTCCAGTGGATGAACTCACACTAAGGGACATTTGGGGACACCAGCTTGACTTGATAGGCCTTAACATATATGGACAGAATGTGTGAAATTCATTGGAGGGGACTGTAAGGGTGCAGATAAGAGGGGGGGATCTAAATATGAATAAGATGTATTGCATGAAACGCAAAAAAAATCGATAAAAATATTTAAAAGACAGGAATAGCTGAAATGAATAAAAGCTTGGTTAAATGAAAAGATAAAAACTCCACCAAAAACTCCTAGAGCTGGTAAACATATTCATCAAAGTAGCAGGATATAAAATTAATACACAAACACCAGTAGCCTTGCTATGTACCAACAACAAACATACCTAGAAAGAAATCTGGGAAGTAATCTCATTCACAAAAACTGCAAAATATCTTGGAATAAATCTAACTAAGGAGTAAAGGCCTTGTAGAATAACAACTTTAAGGCACTGAATAAAGAAATTGAAGAAGATAATAGAAGATGGAAAGACCTCCCATGCTTTTGGTAGGATTAATATTGTGAAAATGGCCATCTTATCAAAGCAATCTATGAATTCAAGGCACTACCCACTAAAATTCAAACACAATTCTTCAGAGAATTTGAAAAAGGAACTACAAGTTTCAGACGGAAACATACACACACACACACACACACACACACACACACACACACACATACACACACACGCACACACCAAACAAACAAACAAAAAAACCCAGGAAAATCAAAATAATCTTGAACAATAAAAGAACTGCTAGAGGCATTAGCCTCCTGATCTCAAATTATACTACAGACCTAAAATAATAAAAACAACATAGTACTGGTATAAAAATAGACATATTGACCAGAGGGAATAGAATTGAGGTCCTTAATATAAGATGATATCTTAGGGACTGGAGAGACGACCCAGCTGTTAAGACCACTGGCTGCTCCTTCAGAGGACCTGGGTTTGATTCCCAGCACCAAATGGTGCCTACAACCATCTGTAACTCCAGTTCTAAGGGATCTGACATCTTCTTCTGACCTCTGCAGGCACTGGATGACATGGGTGCATTTACATACACATAAAATAAAAATTATAAAGATAAAAAATAAAATATATTTTTTAAAAGACATGATATCCTGAATCTGATAGAGGAGAAAGTAGGGAATACAATGGAACTTACAGGCACAAGAAAGAGCTTTCTAAACAGGACTCCCACAGTGCAGTCATTAAGTCCAACAATTGACAAATGGGTGCTCTTTAAACTAAAAAGCTTCTGTACTTCAAAGGACACCATCACTTCCGTGAAGAAGAACCTGTAGAATGGAAAAATATTCTATTACTTAACAAGAAGAAATATTTCCTTATTGTTCTGGACACTATCAGTTCAAGACCAAGGTGACAACATGACCACTTTCTAGTAAAGATCTCTTCCTGACTTGTAGCTCTTGCCTCTATTAGATCTGTAACTGGCAGTAGACACAGAATAAACCAACTCTCTGCTGTCTCATCTTGGGCATTAATTCCAACAAGATGGCCAACATTTATCTAAGCCTTGTCTCCCAAAGACCTTGTCTCCAAATACCATTGTGTCATGGGCTAGAGCTTTAATATATGAAAGGCAAGGGGAAATTCTATCCACATCAGTACTGATAGTTGTGAAGAGAAGAATCTGGGAAGGACAATTTTAAGTACTGTAATCTAAATTAGAATTTATAAATGTTCCATGCTTGGAACAGGCACAATAATAGAAAATTCACAGGGACCCACAAATGGGCAATATGCAGAAAATAAGAGACTTTAAGAGTGCTCAGCCCTAAATGAGACATCTATATTACACCCTTTCCTCCCAAGGCTTAGAAATCATTGCAGAAGAAGGGATGCAAAGATTGTAAGAGCAGAGGTGGTGAATGAATTTGAGGAAACTGTGTTACCTGGACACCAGAGATAGCTACACATATGAAACCACAGCACTTATGACATCATGCACAAGACTCGTACAAACCCAAGCCAGACAAAAACGCAGCATAGATGGTGGAGGTAGGAAAGCCCCAGCCCTAGCTGAGGATCTATTAGCAACTTATGGCTCCTGGGAGAGGGAGTTAGTTTTCCTTACTGGTGTGATGGATTGTAGGTTGACTAGGTCATGAATCACCATCCAGGAGCACGTTAGGGTCACAAAATGGAATCTATAGGCCTTTAAAACAAAAATTCAAAACTATATAAAAAATACAATAAATTTTAAAATTTTTAAATGAAAACAACAGATGACAATGGAGAACATGAAATTGGAGGGGTAGTGGGGAGAGGGAAGAGAGGGAGAGGGGAGTCTGAATGTGATTAAAATGCATTGTATAAAATTTTGGAATCAATAAAAAATAGAAATTTTAAATATTGGTCTTTTTGAGACAGAGCCTCCCTGTAGTCCCAGGAGGCCTGGAACTCACCGTGTAAACCAGGCTGGCCTCTATCTCACAGAGATCTGCTTGCTCTGCCTCCCAAGTGCTAAAATTAAAAGCATGCACCACCAATGCCTGGAAAAAGTTAAAATTTTTGATAATATTATTTTAATTGAAAAATCATAATAGCATTGATTTTTGGGGTACAATGTGATGTTTTGAAACCAAGTGGAATGATTTCAATGGATGCATTAATTAGCTTGATTAAAATATTCTGGTTATTTATTGATGAACTATAGGAAGACAATGCAGAAAGTTTTCCTCCAAATACTGCAGATTTGAGTCCTGGCTTTAGTGGCCTGCCTTGAGCAACAAGTAACCTGATGATGAAGGGGTTCACAGACATATATTACTGAAAATTGAGTTATTTCTGTGAGGCTGGCAAATAGACTGGCTACAGGTTTTGTCTGAGGGGAACACTGCCTGGTAGTAATTGAGTTTGGGTTTTCATCAGAGGTAGAAATTGTCTGGCTGATAAGTTTTTATCTTTGGCTAATGCCTTGTTCCAGTTTCTAGCACAATGCTGAGTACCAAAAAGGCATTCAGTAGAGGCTTTTCAGCTTTATTGTGGGGAAGCATTCTCCAGTCTGAGATCCAGGACCACTTAACTTAAAGATAATACATCAGTGCACCGGAGGCGGTGGTGATAGCAATTATCCCTTGTAAGTAGAATGAGTTCTAGTTTTCCAAAAAGAGCTGGGCCATTTTTAACCACATTTTGTCATAGACAGCTGTGACACTTTCTGCTGCAATTCCCTTTATGTTTCACTTCCTCGACACAAACAATACACTTTACTTTTTTCACAACTCACAATACATAATGCCTACACACTGAAAATTTATTCCAAGAAACAGCATCGTCTTGCATTTCCTGTACCCACCCAAGGATGCCATGTTTCCTGATTAGGATGGTCATCTCCATGCCACTACGTGGCATTTCTTCCAGATGAGCTGCAACACTTAACTTTCTGTTTCAAAGTGTCTAGCTATATTTAAAGCAAGCCCTGTTTCTATGGAAAGATTTCCTGAAGCAGAGAGTTCAAGTCCAGAAAACACATAAATTCCCCATCAATGTTTTCTCATGTGTTCAAATCATTTCTTAAGAGTTGGGCATGTAAGAAATCAGGTTTGGAAATGTTTTAGGATTTAGGCATTAATAAAGATGGTGGTTTGCTGAAACAGCAATAGCCAGGATTGAACTAAAATAATTTGCAAAATAATGATTTTTTTTTAATTTATTGAGAATTTCATACATTCATATAAGGTGTTTTGACCAAATCCATGCCCACTCCCTCCCCTCCAACCCCTCCCATAACTCCTCACACTTTTTTTCTAATAACTACATGTACTCTTGTTTCACCAATTTTTTTTTCCTTTTCCCTCCCTTCTTGGGGAACTCATGCCCACATCCTCTAAGGCCCCAGGGCTAACAAACCAGCATAAGACATCCTGTTTGAATTTTGCAGAGTTTATATGACATTTGGGAGGGCATGACTTACAAAAACACAGATTCTTATAGGCTTTTCCTTTTCCATATTTGAAATGCATGCACCATCCATCTCCAGCCCCTGCTCTCCACTTGGTGTTCACCCATGCCCCAATATGGTGGCATCTCCACCCCCTAATGGCTTGACTCCTTCTACAGTGCATGGGAAAGACGTAGGACCATGGCTTATCAGAGGAACATCTGGGTCACACTCCACCCCTTCTTCTGGCTCTTAAAAACTTTCTGCCACCTCTTCTGCAAATCTCCTTGAGCCTTGGAAGGAGTGGCAGATGCAGGGTGATCTCTCTTGTATCATGGCGAGATATTGACCTGTTGGGCCTCCCCATCATTCATCTTCCAGACATGGCTGCTGATCTATCTCAGTGGTGTTTCTTCTACTATAAAGACAAATGGAAGGAAGTAGACACATCTAAACAAACATGAATGTAAATACAAATGCCTAGAAGATAACCCAGTTAGGTGTACCATATTCATTAAACAGTATACTTACAATGGCTTCCTTCCTGGGGCCTTTAGACTTCCCTGACATGGGATTGGCCTGGTCTACAGCACCAGATGTTTGTTCCACCCCTAGGAGCAGGCTTTATCCAATTAGAAATTTGTCAGTTGTACATATGTTAGTCAAGCCATTATTTCACTAGCAGGCATTGCTTGGCATGTCCATAGTGTTCAGCACATGGGTTCCATTGTTGAGCAGAACCATAGGGGATTCTTTTTCACCAACCATCAGCATAGCACCTGTTAGCACTATAAAAGCCATCCATCCAGTGGCATGGAGTTTTTAGCTTAGTCTTGGCTCTGTCTCTTCTCCTGCACTCACATCATGCAGTGTCTTCAGCAACATAGCCTCACTGATCTTTCTAGTATGCAATCGACATTAGTGACAATGACATTGGTTAATCTGAAGACCTCTAGGATCTCTCTCTGACCAACAGCTCATTTGGGGTAACCCACCCCTGGTACTGTAATTTTTCTTAACAGTTGTATAGTTTTGGGAGCTTCTGTTTTTATCTTACCCAACCATAAAACTCCCAATAATCTTACAGCTATAGCTGGCCTTTTTTTCTTTAGGTATCTTTTAATTGGGTTTCACATCTGTAAAACACTCAAGGGTAACATCATATATTAAAACAATCACAGACAAGGTCAAACTCAGCATGGAAAGGTTTTACCCATTCCTATTAATTGCTTTCTCCATAGATCTTTGTTAGGTACCATAGCGTGGGTAAGAGGCATTAATTTGGTTAGTTCTTTACTATCTTTAATTATCCCTGTGCAGTCATTCAACATTCTGGGGATCTTACATGGAGTCTCTTTGTATTCTTTTATCCTTGATACATTTATGGGTCCTAGCTCCAGCTTCCTGACCCTGCACCAGGCTAAGGAGGCAGAGGGTCTCTCTTGTCCCTGTTGCTCCTGTTCATTCCCTGAGTCAGGCAGGCCCTGGGTCTCCCTCCTGGCTGCAGCCATATCTGCCACCTTTCCATTGACCATACCTGGCTGCTGGGGGAGGCCCTGGTGGAGAAAACTGCCCACACCCCTAGCATACCCTTTCTCAGGAGAAAAATATACCTTATTTAATCCTTGGGGATCCTTAACCACCCCAGGACAGTTTTTATCCTCTGAATCCCTTTTGTGACTGTTCTTCAGGTTTTAAAGCCTTCCAGAAACTCCTTAGTACTGAATTTGGTTTTCTATCAATTTTTTCCTTAGGGACTTGGGGCTTTACATAAATCTTGCCACATTTGTTTTCAATTAACCCAAACGGACTGTTTCTTCTGTCTGGTCTTTTTTATATCTCTTGTAGGTTGTTCTGTTATTCTACAAATTTTACATGCTGGTTTGAGTCACATAGATCTGCTAAAGCCTCTCTCACTTATAAAGATCCTGTCCCATTAGAGGACTTAGCAAAACCATTGACGCTCTATACCAATCTCGAGGTCACATATGAGTTAAGCTCCTTTATATCTCTGGTGAACATAGCCCTATCTGGCCCAGTGAACTGGGCATTATAAATTGCTTTTCTCATACCTCATTCTTTCAATAATGCCTGTCCCTCTTTTATAGTCCTCCAGCCTCTGTTAATCATTGGTCTCCATTGGTGATGACCATATATCTTTCATGCCTTGTTCAAGCCATCCCATTAGGGACTGCTTCCTCCAGTATTGGTCTAGGTTAAACAGCCTATGTCACAAGGATGGATGGGTGGTTATATAACTCAGATGTGAAGCTTATGAAGGACTTAGACTGACATTATTTGCTCCCATGTCCCATACCCTCATGAGCCATGTGGTGAGGGGCTCTTATATCACTTGTTTGTAAAACTTTCCTACTTTCAAGAGCTCCAGTGTGGAGTATTCTCTCCTAGCTACTGTACTGTTAACTTTTTCCTCTTTTTGTAACAAAGGTTGAATCTGAGGGGCAGGTTTAGATACTTTTATTTCTAGCTCATTTCTTTTCTTATTGCTATATGGCTTTATTCTTGGATCCTTTGACTCCTGGTCCCCTAACCTTATGCAAGTTAAAATCTCCCCATATTTTTTTTCTTTATTTCTTGCTCTCTCAAGCCCTGAGGCTGAGACTGATTTTTCCAGTAACTCCTTAACCTTTTCAGCCTCCCCTGAGGCTGTTTCTTCTGCCTTGCACAAATCTTTTTTTTATACAAAGAAGTGAAACTCCGCCCTCTCTCTGGGTTCCCAGTCTGCTTCCAAGGCTTGTAAAATTTTTCCTAGGCTCTCTATAGTCCTAAATGAGTTTTCAGACACACGTGGCAGCAGACCCCATTTTTCAAGCAACTAAGCCATTTTCCCACATTTACAGGATGGCTGTGGCCCAGGGATTTTCCACTTTGAGTACATGCACATCTGCACGGCCTGCATCTTTTTAGCTACATATTATATGATCCATTGTATAACCCATGTGAACACAGCTAACCTCATTAAGCACATGGGGTTTGGCAACCCTCTCCCTGGGATCTGGCCACTTTTCCTTGATGGGTCATGTTACCTCACAAGATGCCTTGCCGTCTCCCATCTCCACCCTTCTGTATTTGGGAATCTGAACCTGACTCTCTTTTGATAGGCTCACCAGATGCTTTCCAAGGCCCACGTCCCCATGTTTTTCCCCCAGACTCCTGCAATTTGTCTATCCAGTCACACTATGCCAATTTGTTTCACCAGTTTTTTCCTTTTCCTCCCTTCTTGGGAGACTAGCACCTATGCCTCTAAGGCCCCATGGCTAACAAACTGACATAAGACATCTTATTTGAGTTTTGCATAGTTTATATGATATTTGGGAGGGGGTGACTTACAAAAACATGGGCTCTTAAGGCTTTTCCTTTTCCATATTTGAAATGCATGTGTCATCTGTCTCCTGTCCCCATCTCTCCCTCAGTGTTCACCTGTGCTCCAAAATGGTGGCGGCTCCACCCCTTAATGGGTTGACGCCATTCACAGAGCATAGGAAGGAGGTGGGAACATGGCTTCTCAGAGGAACATCCAGGTCACAACTCTTTCTTAAAACTCATTTTTTTTTTTTTTTTTTTTTTTTTTTTTTAAATGGGGCTTTTTGCTAATCTAACATTCCCCCCTCTGAGGAGGTAACCCTGAAATCTTTTAGGGATTAAATAAAAGCTCCCAAATACTCTTGACATTTTTGATGATATGAACATTTGATATTTGCCCTGTTCTGACTTTTTTTTCTGGTTCCCTGTCTAGAACTTGTAATGCTAACTACTCTTGCCTTTACTTCTCTTTTACATCTCCTATTCACCAGTCAAGGACTTTCTTTTCCACCTAGAGATAAGAGTTGTGAAATTTGGGAGTCTTTTAGATAGACCCACTGAAGACGTACCCCAATTGCTTCACCCTGCATCCCTGCTCAGGATGGAAAAAATGAGAATGGTCTGCATCCTGATTCCCTATCTGCAATTTGGGTAACCTCTTCAGAGGATGGTGTGATAAGAATAGGAGGTAGGAATTGGCTAGGCAGTTAGGGTAAAAAGACCCCAGAGGAAAAGTAGCCAGTTTCTTGGCTAAAAGTCAAAATGACCTTGGGCCTCTTAGAAACATACCTTGTTCCAAAATAATGATTTTCTAAAGCTGCAGTTGAAGATTTTTGTGTGTTTCTTTGCTTCAGTGCATTCTCATAATCCTTTCTGGGTAATTTTTCTCCTATTTTGAACATAGAAATATTAATATAAAAGAGGTTATTTGGAATAGACTGCCACAACTAACTGCCAAGTGCTTACTATGTATAAAAGTGTTAAAAAGTTGCATACGTTCTTATTTCTCACTACTCCAAAGAAGATGATTTTTAGATATAGAATACTATATCTCAAACCTGTAGAGGTAGTTGTGTTTTAGTATTTTGAATTATTTTGATTGTAAAAGAAAGAAAATTACATATAATATGTATTCTGTAGCCAAATGCAACCTAGTACAAAATTTGGGAGGCAAATAAAACTTTGTGTGTGTGTGTGTGTGTGTGTGTGTGTGTGTTATGTATGTGTACATGTCAGTATTTGCACATGTATACATGTGCATGTGGAGGCTAGAAGTCACCATTGTCTTCCTCAATCTCTCTACATCTTCTGAGTGCTGAAGATTCAAACTCAGGTCCTCAAGGTTATGTAGTATACACTAACTGTCTGAGCCATCATCCTGCCTATAAAATAATAATTTTAGTAAATCACGTGATCACCATACAAAGAGATCTTTTAAAAACTTGTTAAAATGGCTGCAAATTAGATTTTTGTCACCAAATAAACCTGTCATACATTTATAAACAGACAAAACAGGTAAGGGTGATTTTCTGAGGTTTTATTCTGGATTTTTTACTTAAGAATTGGAGCTATTTGGGCAAGTGACTTAAAAAAGGTGGATAATGTGGTCAAAGCTACATAGTTAAAATCTAACAGGTTAAATTGGAATCCAGGTTCAACTATTTTGAAAGTCTGTATTCCAACAGATGAACAGAATAAGGCATGCCAAAAATGACCATAAGGGGGGCTGGAGAGATGGCTCAGTGGTTAAGAACACTGACTGTTCTTGGAGAAGACCCGAGCTCAAATCCCAGCACCCACATGACAGCTAACAACTCTCCATAACTCCAGTTCAAGGGGATCCAACAATCTCTTCTGTCCTCCGCGGGCATTGCACAACACGGGTGCACTTACCGACATGCAGGCAATACAAGCATACACATAAAATAATAAAGATATTATTTTTAAAATGACCTTAAGGAAGGAAAAATGGAAGAAAATAGGGTAGATGAGGGAAACACTGAGATGGAGGAGAATAGGACTGTTAATAGAGTATGGAAAGAGCTCTGGAATATGGCTGTCCAAAGAGCAACAATGAAATGGTCATCAAAAAGAGGAAAATATTGTGAGATTTCATGTGTTCATGTGGAAAATATTAGACCGTAAGGGCTCTGAACAGACTGCAGGATGAAGCTGTAGGAACGACACAACCTGTTCATTATGTCTGTGACCTTCAATTGCAGTAGATCCTGGCTATTCATCGTATTCATTTAGTAGTTCCTAGCCCACCATATGCCAAGCACTAAAGATAGAGCTATGAAGATGGGAACATACCTGTACTTCTAACCCTAATATTTACAAGCTGTGTGACACTAAGCAGTTGTTTGGCCACTCTATGTTGTAATCATTTATTAAAAAGTAAGAACAATATCTACTTTATAGATATTAAATTGTGGAAATCAAATGGTATAGTAGATATGAAAATATCACAGAGTTCTAGCAAAAATCAAATGATGCATTAATAGCAGTTATGGTTACTCCAGGAATTGTAGGTTTTGAGCCCATCATTTTCTTCAACTGAATTAAAAAATGTATTTGCAGCTAACAAATCAGAGCATAAGGCACCAAATTCCAGTCAGCTAATTGCTGTCAATCAGCAGTCCTGGTGAGTTTGTTCTATTTTCAGCTGCAATCCTAAGCTGTTTTGCAGTCCTGAATGAGTCATTTAATAACACCTGTTTCCCCTCCATCGAATTGACTTTTGCTCTTTAACTCAAGGGTACTGGAGGTGGCTTTGGGAGTAAATGAAGAGGGGATCAAAAGTGAGACTTCCTTTAGGACTGATGTATTTCATTTGCTTTTACAGTACAGATGCCTAGTACAAGGGAGAATCATTCACTTCCAACATCTGCCATTGGTTCAGGGATCATTAACAATGTTTCATTGGTAATGTGTCTTACCAAAAATCACCTAAGTGTGCTTTGGTGACTTTCAATAAGGAGTTGCATGAAAGAAAAACCAAGAACTAGGATAAATTTGCTGTGGTTTGAGTGAATCCTATTGGCTCAAGTATTTGAATACTTGTTTCCCAGCTAGGGACAAGTTTTGAGGTGCAGCCCAGCTGGGAAAAAATGAATCATTAGGCTTTGATATCTGATAACCCAACCCAGCCTCCTTCCTATGTGTTTCTTGGTTCCTGGCTGTAGATGTACTACTGAGTCATGCCCCTACCATTATGCCCTGCCTGCAATGACAGGCCCTTGAACTGCAAACCAAAATAAATCCTTCTTCCTTTAAATTGTTTCATTTCAGGTATTTGGTTACAGCACTGAGAAAAACTCAATGCCTACAATGTACATTTGGGATAGCAGTTTCAAAATTTCACAAGCATGTGTTTACATAGATATTTGGTGAGGTGTGGAAAAACAACATTTAAAAATTGCTATCCTAAATATAAGAAATATTTTTCAAAAATTAAATTAAATGGAAATTGAATGCAAGAAATACACATGGGGCCAGGCATGGTGGTGCACACCTTCAATCCCAGCACACAGAGAGTAGAGGAAGGCAGATCTCTGCAAGTTTGAGGCCAGCCTGGTCTACATGCTGAGTTCCAGACAAGCCATGGCTACATAGTGAGACCCTATGTCAAAAATAAGCAAACAAAATTTCCAAAAATAAAATGAAATAAGCATAGAAAGTTTGGGTCATAGGACTATGTATTATGCTGTGTATGGAATACAACTTCCAAGGTGTTAGATCAGTAACAAGGGGCTTTGGAACAGAAATCGAAAGTCATGAAACAGAAACTTGGTAAAGAATCTAACATCTCGTTTCCAAATATAGACATTCCATCTGAATGTTCTGGTCCTCCAATCATTTTGTAGTCTTACTTAACCACTGGAGGCATTCAACCCTGCTGTGAATTCCTTTTCAGCCTTTGCTATCTCGTTCCCATTACTTGGACCCTTTACCACGTTCCCTTCTCTCCTTTCCTTGGGACCTCTTTCCACTCCCCCTTCTCCTGGTTAACTTGCATTTTCTGTCCTATGTTATTTGTAAGTATGTCTGGGAAGGTTTCTCTGACCTTCTACATCTAAGTAAGTGTCCCTGTTCTGTTCTCATGTAACATTTGTTCCTCTGCGTGTCAAGTCCTCTCTAGTTCCATTCTCTTCTACTTAACACCAAGCAAATGGAAGACAGAAGCTTTTAAATATTTAGAGTTGAATTCTCAGAGCTTGGAATAGTGCTAGTCGTGCAGCCAACACTTAGAAAGTTCAGGTAGAATGGTGCCTGAATGAATGAAGAGGATACTGGGATTAATAAATCAAAGGATTCTTGATTCTCCATTGGTTCCTTATATCGGTGCCTGTGTCAATACCAGCAAAGAAATTTAGTGTAGGAGCCCAAGAATGAAGGATCAGGGATTTGCAGCCATCAGGAGAAATGTCAGCACCTGGTCATCAAGAGGTTCTGACATCTGGTTTAGAGTTTAAGTAAAACTACAGTTATAGCATATTGTCAGAACAATATGTTTTTACAGCTCATTTGTGGTTTTGTTGATGATCATGAACAGAACAAAAAATAGAAGTCTTATTAATCTTGAAAGTAGTTTCTACCTGGAGAACATTGATATTAGCCTGTACAAAAAAATCAAATGAAAGGAAATTGTAGTGAACAGCAATATGTTACTAAACATGGTCAAATGGGATCATGATTCAAAGAACTGACTACTATTTCTAACAAATCAGGGCCTAAATAGCCAGCAACCACTCTGTACAGGTGTTGCATAACACGATTACATGTTCCATCCTAATCTCAAGAAGTAAACTGAAAAGCTGAAGCCGTAAGTCTTGCAATTCAACTTACATTAGCTCCAGCACTGCCCTTAAATTGTGAATGAACCTCATTTCCTGCCTGCCAAAGGTGAAGGCTATTAAAAGAGTCTAAACTAGGTGTAGGTGTCAGAGATGCCTTGGATGTACATAAAGTTGTAGGTTTCACTGTGGATGTAGATTTGGCTATTTCTGATGTGTTGGGCCCTTTTCATTGCATCAGTTGGTGTATCAGTAATGGAAGATCATATACAGGCTGATCAAGCGAGATATAAAAATATATGTTTCTGCGCTGTTTGAGACTCATCTACCTTCTGATCTCTCATAAATAAAGGAAACAGTAAATTGTAATGCTGACATTTTATTAACATTTCACAATAATTAGTGTGAGAAAAGAATATTTTCTTATAAAATAGGCAATAGCTCATCAACACATTTATATATAAATGGATAAATCAATAGATGAATGAGATCAAGTTACTGTTTATTAATAATTATCATATGTCAAATATAGTTTTTAGACTAGACTAATACGTTGATGACTTGTATGACTATATCTTTAAATTTTATTTTTATTGATTCTTTGAGAATTTTTGTAACTTTGATCATATTCAGACCCCTCCCCTATCTCTACCCCTTTATTACCCTCCCCCCAACCTCATGTCCTCTATTAGTTTTCAAAGTCCTATCTAGTCTAATTGTGTCCTCAAATGCTCTTGGGTATGGGTTCATATCCTGGAGGCTGGTCAATCTACCCAGTGTTATGCCCTTAAAGAAAACCAACTCTCCCTCTCCTAGCAGCTATCAATTACCAATAGCTCCTCAGCTAGGACTGGGACTTCTTGCCCACCTCTCTCCCACTATACTAGGATTGTGTTGTCTAGACTGAGTATACATAGGCCTTCTGCATGCTGCTGCAATTGCTGTGAGTTCACATGTGTAACTGCATTGCTGTCTGGAAAACACCATTATTCCGTAATTGTCCACTACCTCTAACTCTTAAAGTCTTTTCCACTCCCTCTTCTGCAATGATCCCTGGACTTTGGGAGGAGAAGGTATGATGTTGGTGTTCCAATTAGTCCCAAACACTCCATAGCCTCTTATTCTTTGCAAAATGACCAGTTGTGGGTTTCTCATATAACTACTTTTAAGAGCCAGGTACCATTAACATCTCAAATTTTTACAAAGGAAACAAAAACACAAAAAGTTCAAGTGACTTGCTTTAGGCCAAATACCTAAAATGCTCCAAAAGCTGGATTGACACTAGGCTTACTCCAAAGACCATTGTCTTTCAAGAAGAAATGATAAAACCAACACAGTTATCAAAAGTGCTCTGCCACTAGAAATCATAGAACTATAATCCAAAGAAAATGACAAACTGTCACTTACTAAATTAGCTACAAATTCAGTGAATATGAACAGTTTGCATGGTGTTTAACATAGGAAATGGCTACTTTCCAATAAAAACTTTGGGTTAGATATTACTGAATGACAGAAATTTGGTGGTGGAAAAGCAATTTTATTCATTACTCATCTCTCTGTATAATTTCAATGAATAATGGACAGTTTTATAGTTCTAAAACTTACCCTGGTTTTATTAACTATTGAAAAATAATTTTATTTCTGTTTAAAACCAAAATCATCAAACTTTAAAAAAATCAGTATAAACAAGGACATAATGAAACTGGGTTTCAAAAAAATGCTGGTGGGAATATTAACTATATTGAAAGAGTGTAGTGCATTAAGAGTCTTTGACAAACTCATGTCCCTGGAAGTCCTGTAAGAAATACATACCAAAGAAATAAAGAGAACTTCAGGCAAGCATAACCATTAAATAATGTTCACTAACATGTCATTTAGTATTAAAGAAAATTGGAGGTAATAAAAAGTCCAAAATTAGGGGGTTGTTATATAGCTATTTGAGAGAATATATAAAGAATTTATAATGACTTGGTAAAAAAAATCAGCATAACATGAATGGAAATTGGCATAATCTAAATCTCTACTAAATTATCCCATATTATATTGTATATCCCATACCCAAAACACAGCTATTCTTCAGAAACAGATAGGGGAGAGAGAGAGAGAAAGAGAGAGAGAGAGAGAGAGAGAGAGAGAGAGAGAGAGCAGAGGGAGAGAGAGATTGATTCTATGAAATATACAAACCAGAAGCAGTAATTTTAGGGTTAATTCTATAATAATAGTTTATATGTGTCCTAGTTTGTTTCTTCATTGCTGTGACAAAACACTCTGACCAGTACCAACTTGGGGAGGAAAGGGTTTATTTGGCTTACATCTCTCGGGTCACATAGTTCATCAGGAAGCCCAAGGTAGGAACTCGGGGCAGAAACCTACAGGCAGGAGCTGGAGTACAGGCCATGGAGGATCACTGCTTACTGACTTGCTCCCCTGACCCCTTCTCAGCCTGCTTTCTTACGAGACACAGGCCCACCTGCCCAGGGGTAGCACCACCTACAGTGGGCTAGGCCCTCCCACATCACACAACAATCAAGAAGATGCCCCACAGACATGGCCACAGGCCAGTCCAATGAAAGCAATTCCCCAATGGAGGCTCCCTCAACCCAGGTGTGTCAAGTTGACACTAAAGCTATCCAGAACAATATGTTTCATTCTTAACTTTTTCATTTGTAATTTGTATTATGATTTATTTTTCTTAATGAAAATGTGTGAAAGAATTACTAAAACAAGATTCCCTAATAATTCTAAGTGAGTCTGATTTAGGGGACCAGAAAGCTAAGAGTGGTGAACTGTACTCAGCTGCTAATAATATCTTTAGATGGTTCAATATGTTTACTACTACATTCAGCATTGAGTTAAATAAATGACATCAAACATCTTCAAATGCAATTATGAGCATTTTAGTTTGACAATTCCTAAAATAGTTCAGTGCTTTGTAGTTT
The DNA here is from genome assembly GCF_000622305.1 of Nannospalax galili. Taxonomy (NCBI): domain Eukaryota; kingdom Metazoa; phylum Chordata; class Mammalia; order Rodentia; family Spalacidae; genus Nannospalax; species Nannospalax galili. The sequence continues at coordinate 1,074,119 of NW_008352648.1, forward strand.
GCAAAGTCCTTTTTCACAAAATACAAGGGTCATCCGATCCTGAAACAAACTTTAGGTAGCTAAATCCTAATAGTCAAGATTAAGGAAAGGAGTTAAATTCTCTGCTCAATGCACATGGGAAGGTGCATCTTCTCCATCCAGTGCCAATCCAGTAGGGTGGTTCACCTGCCAGAATCTCATGGTGAGACAGTAATGGAGACAAGGCCAGGCCTAGGAACAAGCTCCTTTGATTCTAAATCTGGCATACTTTCCATTAAATTATGAGAATCATTACATGGTCATTCTGTGATGGACACAGCAGGGAGAGGGAACATTTCCATTTCCTGAGCCCCTGCACAAGGCAGATGTAGAAAAACAGCGTGCAGCATGCAGATTTCAAGCACGCTAGACCTGGAATTATAACCATAGCCGTGTGTTTGCTGCATAACCTTTGCAAGGTACTCAAATTTTCTAAACCTTGGCCTTCTGTACAAAAGAATAGTAATGTTGGCATCTTTTTGGATGTTATAATGATTGAATAAAATAAAACAAGTTATATAATGTGTGATGTACCATGGACTTGCTCACAGCAACTCTTATTCTGTCTCTACTATCTCTCCCTTCCACTCAAATTCTGCTGCTCCAGTGATACAGGCATGCAGCTCTGCTTTAAACCTGTCAATCTTCACTTTATATTTAAAATCCTACCAACTTAAACACTACCCTAAAAAGAAGTAGAATTGAGTACACTGGATATAAATCTTTAAAATACCACTTTCCCTAGATATCTTCTTGTAATTCTATACATTTGTGAAAAAGAGTGTTCAAGCGAATATAAGGCATCAAATCTCCTAGATACTAAAAATAAGCAGTTATTTGGATAATGAAGATTCAGTCAGATGCTTAGCTTAGAGAATGTTCACTGAGTAAAATGCAATTTGTACTGCATGTGTCCCAGACCTTCTTAAATCTTTTATTTTTGTGAGTTGCTTTTTAAACATGGAAAGTCTGCCTTGAAGCTATGCAATAGAAAAAATGCATATGCAATTTATCTTGTCACTCAGAAGGCTTTATCCTAAGTCTAAAAGCTTTTGGCTAAAGTGCAAAAACACTAGAGACCCATTTTGAATAGCAATAGAAATTGAAAGGATTTCAGCTCATCTCTAGTTCCAGCGGCTGGCAGGACATTCCTCTTGAAATTGATTTTTCAAATGCATGTAAGTCATCAAGCTTGCAGATTTTAACCTTTCCAACAAAGTGTTAACAAACCTTCCAACAAAACAAGACTTTTGAAAAAAACTTTGTCATTTGGATTATTGCTCTGGAAGAGCAGATTCTGGAGACTTTGATGGAACTCTTAATGGAATGAAAGTTCCTGGGCAAACTTTAGATGGTAGGCCAATTCTTAACTACATGCATGAATAGAAAAGAAGAAAGACCAAGAAAAAAACCTCATTTGAGCAATGCTCTGCCACAAAAGTCTTGCTAGCATATTCCAAAGTTGGGTTCTTTTGAATTCCTGCTCTCTGTTCATATCTGCTATCCTTGTAGTCCGAAGGCTTCATTAAGATACAAAGTCCATTAGCTACAAAGAGAAGCCAAGAATTGATCCATATCAAAAAAAAAAAAAAAAAAAAAAAAAAAAACAAAAAAACAACAAAAATAAAAAAAAAAAAAAAAAAAAAAAAAAAAAAAAAAAAACCCTTTTGATAGCCAGGTTGCTACTAAATCAGGGTACCTCTCATAAGCATAGGCATATGGCGCCTTCAATGTTTCACCATGATTTTTCTCAAAGTACACCAATTCTAAATTATAAATTCCAGTTAAATGAAGTCCAACAAAATGCTGATTTTATCCCTCCTGATTATTTTTCTCTCCTTTGAACTATTTTGAAATAACACATATTATTTTTATTAATTTTGTGACATCCTTGCTTGACTGTTGGCCTGAGCAAAAATTTAATCTGCATGTTAAATCACAAAATATCAATTGATTTTCAAAATCTCCCATAGTACTATATCAGTTGTATTCTAAGAAAATAAAACTTTATGATTTATAAACAATTGATTATTTTTCTTGCCCTTTTACTGATCATTTTTTATCTTAGATAATTGAAAAGACTATAATCACGTTATACTATTTATGTAAAATATAGAAAATATAGAATACTGTCATAACCCAGCTTTTGCTAATATAATAGGATATCTGAGACTGGGTGATTCATAAGAAAGGAGTTGACTCAAAGTTCTGGAGACTGGGTGTGCAATAGCATGGTACTAGAATATGCTGAAGGCCTTCTGCTGCAGCACTGTGGATCAGAAAGGAGGAGGGTGAGAGAGCTAGAGAAGGCTGTGCTCTGGAAATGCAGCAATCAGTAGATAAGGAGGCTCGTGGCCTGATCTCCTAGCCTAGGCTCTGCCTTTTATTATTGTTATAAATGGTCATTAATTTCAATATTAGTTTGGGAATGGACAAATATGAGCTCATAGTGAACATGATGTAGCAGATGGACTTAATAGCGCACTTCCTGTTCACATATCTATATTCCCTGAAGGTGGAAATGTTTGTTTTTTATAGCTTCTGTGTCCACAACAATGCATGCCACCCAGTAGGCATTCAACAAATGTCTGATAAATGACTTGGCAAATCAGGAATATGAATTTTTCTCCTGTTGCTATTACTGGCTATATCCCACGTAATGAGGTCACTCTGAACATGTTCCATACTTGCCCAAGTCAGTTAGTAGTAGAGACAGAACCAGACCCCAGTGACTTTTCTGATGCCCTGAGAATGCCCTATCTAGCACAGCACTTAGGAGTCATGTCCTCTAACACTGTGGGGATCCAGTTCACTATATGCAAGCAATACAATACTTTTCTCAGATGTGTGTGTATTTGTGGGATAACCACCCATAAATGTGCTACAAAAATTAATTGCAATTGAATATAAATGTGGTAAATGGCTAATTGTCAAATAAAATATTATTAATTTGTCCCCAAAATAGAATTGTCTTTTGAGCTGGGAAAACTCTCTGTTCCTGTTTCCCAGTGTTCTCAGTCAGTTTCTTCAAACCTTGTACTTTTTAACAAATCAAAGAATTTGAGGTATGGGAGACAAAATTAAGCCAGAATTTCTTGGTGTCTGTCTTTTTCCAATATGTCACATCACCTTTCAAACAAAGCTTCAATGTGAGGCAACAGGGATGAGGAGGAGGGACAAGAAAATGATGAGTGTAAAATAAAACTTTTTCAAAATATGATACATGTATAACAAATAAAGAAAATAACACTGCAATAGAAACACAAATAGAAAATTTTAAAAATGAAAAATAAATTGCAAAATACTTCCCAGCCCTGTTTTCAAAATACCCAACTTTAGTCACAAACAAATGCAAGTTGAATCATGGTTTTGAAGTCTGATCCTTGCAAACATCAAACGTTTGATAGCATCTTATGCTGTAGAGTGTACAGGACAATCCTGATAACAGATAATTCAAAGAAATTAGAAATTAAGTTTGAAAAGCTTTAAATTTGCTTATCTTTTTACTCAAGATTCTCCTCTTATGAATTTGTTCATTGAAAATGTCATACAAACTACCAAAAATGTTTCATGTGGGTATTCATCATAGTACCCTAAATTTGCAGTAATTATGTGCTTGTTTTTAAATACGGCTGTGGCAAGTAGGGCATGCTTCTGAAAATGTTAAGAGACAATGCTGATTAAGTGAAAATGAAGGCTGTTGAAATCATAGTAAATTCTTCTTTGGATATGTACTTATATAATTTAATAATTTAAATTACGATGGTTTCTGGAAATTCATTTTAAATTTTTGTTTTATAATTTTATTTTTGATGATTTCTTAGTATATATTCCCTTAATAATCAGATACACATTAAACATAATGATGCTTTCCCTTCTAGCTGGAAAAAAAAGAAAGTAAATGAGAAAGTAAACTGAGGGCAGAGAGGAAAGCTCCTCTCATAAGGCATGTGTGTCATCATGGAACTCAGAGCTTTGGCAATAGAGAATGCTGGTTTCCCGGAACAGATAAGGCCAGTGGAAGCAGCAGGCTCCTCCAGGGATTTGTCTGTTAGTCTCCTTAAAGCTCTTGTCTATACATTGTTTATTGTCCAGGTGATAAAATATAAACATGCACAATCTCAGATATTCCCTTTCCAATTTCCTAGTCTTTCTGAAATGGTCAGAGCCACCCCCAGGGGCCTGACTTCAGGTGTCTCTTTGAACTTAAGTTCAGAATTTCCCAAGTTGCATATTATTTCTTTTCATAAGCCTAACTCTAGGCTCATACCTCTCCTACCTGTCAAAATGCACACATTTTGATTTCTGCTTAAATATCAGTGTGAAAAAACAAAGGGAAGTGTAGTATTTAATGTCGAGAGAAAAATATACATATAACATAAAAGGGAGTATGTGAGGTTATAGAAGAACAATCACAGTGTCAGGCAAAGGAAACCTCCCTTCAAGTTATTAGAGTAGCTCAAGAGATTCCAAAAACAACACAGGCTATTATTGCCACAGCCGTTGATTACCTCCCAGAACTCGAAGGTAAGACCCTATTGTTGAAGTCAGGCCATACTTTGGAAACAGGACTTGGAGCAATTGAGCTGGAACTGACCTGGAAGCCTCATTCCTGAAGACCAGCTCTCACTGTATCAGAGGATACTATGCAAGCTGCCAAGAGAGAAAAACAATCATTGATCCCATCCAGCTGTAAAGTCTGAAAACCACTGCAATGGTCAGCCCAGCAAACTATCCCTATTGTTGCAACTGTAACACTTTTATCTTGGGGTAATCAACCATAGTTTAATTGAACTTAAAGCCCACTCAGCAGGAAGGAATCCATACCTGGTACTATAAACATAGCCAAGTACATGTGACTGGAGAGGTCACAGAAACTAGACAAGAACTTATTTCTGTCACAAACCTAGACCAATGTAATTTCTTCTTACTGTATTCTCAATATATATCCTTATACTTACAGGCAAGCGTACCTCTCACCACACATTATAAGAGCTTCTATTTACAATAGATGGAGACTGTTCTAAAGTTCCACAACCAGTTAAATGTAGACAATAAGTGACTGTGAGGTCATTATTCTAGTGCTTAGTGACACATCCACAATGCAGCCTCTACACCTAAGGCTCAGGGAACATCATGGAAGGGGGGGATGTAGAGCCAGAAGAATAAGACACCTGCTGCTAGTTAATGCATTCTAGACACAACAGGGAAGCTGCACTGGAGAAATTGCCACAGTATGGTAGTCTAACAAGATCTGCATAACAATTAACATGCCAGAGTGGATGGGGGAAATCTCATGGGGTCCTACCAGCTCAACATAGAGAGGCAATCAATGAATAATGAGAGAGGGAGAAACAGTTTCCTCTAGGGACAAGCTCCCTGAGGGGTTATCTAATTCCAAGTGGACAGCCCTATACATAGTATACATGAGCACCACTAAATGGATTCAGTGCATTATACATAATATATGTGTCTGTGTTTATAAATGTATGTATATATATAACAATAAAGAGGATAAGAAA
>NW_008352648.1:1080159-1096286 GCF_000622305.1 Nannospalax galili
TATATATAACAATAATAATGAAGCAGACAGGGAATTGAGAGGGAGTTTGGGGACATGGGAGGAATTGGACGGGGACTGGGAGGGATGGAAATAGTGAAAGAATACTTGGATGGTTTGAATGAGAATGCCCCCATAGGCTCTGAGTATTTGGACATTTTTTCCCCAATTGGTGGGGCCATTTTGGGAGGTTTTAAAAGGTGTGGGCATGCTGGAGGAAAAACGTCACTGGAGGCAGACTTAGAAAGTTCTTAGACATGGGAGGAATTGGACGGGGACTGGGAGGGATGGAAATAGTGAAAGAATACTTGGATGGTTTGAATGAGAATGCCCCCATAGGCTCTGAGTATTTGGACATTTTTTCCCCAATTGGTGGGGCCATTTTGGGAGGTTTTAAAAGGTGTGGGCATGCTGGAGGAAAAACGTCACTGGAGGCAGACTTAGAAAGTTCTTAAGCCTTGTCCAATCTCCAATCGTTCTCTTGCTTCCTGTACCTGTTTGAAGATGTGAGAGCTTAGCTTCCACTCCTCTTCCAACCACCTCTGCCATTATGACAGATTGTAATTCCCCTGGAACCATAAGCTCAAATAAATTCTTCCTTCTATAAGTTACTTTGGTCAGTGTTTCTATCACAGCAACAGAAAAGCAACTAATATAATACGCAAGTATAAAGTTCTCAAAAATTAAAATTCAAAAGATTCAAAAAAGCATTGATTGTTGGCAATGAGTTAATTCATTAACTATGACTCAACAAAAAAATTAGCAAACATTTTCTTATGAGACAGCTTCTTAATTGCTTTGGGGAAAATAAAGGAAATAGAAAGCATGGTTTTTCTCTCCATATTCAGACTATGAGGAAAATAGAAACAACTAAATCATGCTAGAGAATCAAATGTTTAACAAATCAATTTAGTGTAGGTTTCATGACATGTTCATGATCTAGACACCTGGACAAGTCAAGTTTGAGACCCAGATCTGCCACCTCCTTGATCACTGATGGTCTTCTAATTCTAGAGCTTGTTTTTTTTTTTTTTTTTTTTTTTTTTTTTTTCTGGAAATTATATATAAATAGCTTCTTCGTACAACTTAAAGATATCAAATATGTATAAAATATTGCATCCATGATTAATACCCTTCCAGACAAACCCGTAATGTGCTCCTTGTGATAGGCTATTTGGTCTATGTTTATGTGGGCTTGCTTCTCTCTGGGAAGCATACCTGAGTTATAATTTGGCAGGAACCAGAACCCTGAATCAAAGAAGCAGCCACACATGTATACAGATGACAGATACAATCACTGGTCCTTGGGCCCTGGAGACAATTTTGTAAGTCTCAGTAATGAAGATTTTAGTTGAGTGATTATTGACACAACAAAACTATGTGAGCTCTATTTTTAAAATATTCTTTCTAAACCATATTTCCTACTACCAAAAATTTTCAAGACATTACAAAGAAGATAGATTACCACAATTCGGAACCTCTAATTTTTTGTACATAAATGGCTTTCAGACAGAATAAGAAGGTTTGAGATTGTTTTAAAGACACACATCTGGTTGAATGCTTTCCCACTAAACTGGATATAGGATTTTATAAGGACTCTGAAGTCCAATAGAAGAGGGTTTACTTAATTCCTCAAAAAATGTCAAATATCTCAAATAGAAGACATCATGATAAATCCACAGTATTTGAGATACACAGAAAATGAAAGCATTGACAGAGACCAATAAAAATTTTAAAGAAAAAGGAAAAATTCATAAAATTACAAATTTTATGATCTTATAATTGAACTGTAGCAGAGTGCTGAGATTTTTTGCATATTAAGTGGTTTATGAAGCTTTAGAACACAGTCTTGTGATCCTTGGCTTGGTAACAGTAAGCCACATCATAAATGTAAGGTAGTTTATAAACCTACTTTAAAGAAATCTCTTAGAATGATTGATGTTTTCTGTGTTTGATGATATCCAAGGCACTTTCTTATTATTTCTTATATCCCTGCAACAGCTCCATGAGCTAGATATACATTTTGGCTCCACTTTCACAAAGGAGGAAAAAGAGACAAGAAGTAGTTAAAGGTTGCAAGGGAACAAAGCTAAGCAATGAAAGAGCAGGGCTATTAACCTCAATTCATGATTGCTGATCCAGGGTCCTGGCACAATAAACAATGTTTCACATCTACAGTGTACAAATTTACAGGTGTCATGACATTAGGAAGAACCTCTGTTTTGCATTTTAAACTGTTTAATAATGGAATCATTTGCTTAACAAACACACTCCTATTCAAAACTCCAACTAATAGATGACTGAGATGCAGAACAGATAATTCTAGTATTAGCAACCACACAAGTTCCTCTATTTTAAATCCCAAAATTAGAAATTTCTTTATTTATTTATCTATGTTATTTTATGTGTATGAGTGGTATTCCTGCATACCTGTAGGTATACCCGTGTCATGCAGAAGCAGGCATCAAAACACCTGGAAATGGAGTTACAGATGGTTGTTAGTCACCATGTGGATGCTGGGGTTTGAACCTAGGTCTTCTGCAAAAACAGCCAGTGCTTCTAATCACTGAGCCATCTCTCCAGCCCAAATTAGAAATTTCTTTACTGCTTCAATCAGTCAAAAGATCCTATTTCCACTGGACATGCTCCATACCCTAAGTTGCATAATTTTTATCCATTGTTAAATAAATTGGTTTTGGAAAGACTTCAATATAATCATTGACAATTTCTATATAAGTATTAAGTCTTTGTTTTCTGGCTTTTCTAGTTTTTATTAGACATGGGAAGTCATCATTTTCAAGATTGATTATTATATATTAGGATATTTTATACATTTAATCATGATGTAATAATAGACTGTAATCCACTCAAAAAAGTCTGTGTCTACTTAGTCATTATATCACTTCACACCTAAAGAAGTGCTTGATTATGGCCCTTTCCCTAAATCCAGCTAAGGAGCAGCCACTTAGAAGTCGCCAGTTCTTTAGAATTCTGTTGAAAATTCTGATTTAATTCTTTGATGTTATTTTTCTGCACTGTCTATCACTACCACCATTACTGCAGTTTTCCTTGAAACACACCTGTGCACACTCACAAACTCATATATCAACACATTCATGCCATTACATTTGGAAAAGTTTGAATATTTCTCTGGGAACACATTTAAGGTCATAAAGATTTCAGCCCTGGACATTTACATTAGGACTAATCACAAAGCAAACAGCCAATGAGAAATTAGAATTTTTCTTATACTGTGCTTTGAATATGGTTGATCTCTGCTAAAACTCAAGCTGAGACATGGTTCCTGATGTGGAGATGCTGGGACCAGGTACCTTTGGCAGGGCCATCAGGAAGGGCTGCTACCTTATTTGAATGGCTACATAGTTCCCTAGACAGCAGGTTGTTATAAAAGAGTGAGTCTGCCTCCTTCCCAGCCTCTTTTTTCCCTCTCCTGTACTTAACTCCTCCTGACTCTCATTTTTGTCCTTTTACTGCATGCTATTAACCGTGAGCCATCACTAGAATCTCATGGTGGTACCACACTCTGGCACCTCCAGAACTGTGAGCTAAGGAAGCTTCTTTGCTTCATACATTACCAAGGATCAGCCATTCTGTTACAGCAATACAAAATGAACTAACATACTGTCTCAGCTCTTCCCTGGGAATTTTCTTGGATTTTCTCTAGTTTCTCTCTTCTCACCCTGATCCAAGGCAAAATTGGCTCTGAAGAGTTTTGACTTTGTTACTCACATGATAAGAAGCCCACTTGACTGTTTCCTGTTTTCAGTTCTTCCAAGGTCATCTTTGCCATTTATCCTGCAGCTTGTGCACATCTATTCTCTCCACCAGCACCAAAATATATTTTCCCAACTCTACCACTTGAAATTTTCCCAGGGAAGAAGGTAGGGTGATCAATGAGGAAAGAAACAGTACCAAACAAAGAATGATAGTTAATCAAATCTCTTATCTCTGAGACATACTCCAGTCCCTGAGAGAGTGAGGTCCCTCTCCTAGAAATCTTCAAAGTATGTTACATTTATGGGTTCCTGCTTCCATTGTGGAAGTGCAATTCAAGCAAGGCTTGCCAGTGGTATTCTATGTCCATTAATTTTTCAGAGTCTATTATTTCCTTGAGAAAGAAAGTAACTATTTAATAAATAGTGAGACAGAGTAGTGCCATGTCCTATGAGATAAAAATATTCATTTAAAATTCTGGTTTATAACTAGTCTACAGGACTATTAGGTAAAATAATTGGCTAACAAAAAGGACAATGTTTGAAAAATGTTATAGTGCTATCAGTAAAAATTGAGGCAAAAATTGTGGGGGATACATGCAAGTGCTATATAGATTTAATCCTGAAATGGAGGACCTGGCTCACATTACAAAGTTACTTTACTCATAAGCATGATCACAATGGAAAATGATTTGTGACCAAAAAAAAAATATCTTGACGATAAGATCTACCATGACAGATCAACCATGGGGCCACCAAGTCAAGCACTTGACACAAACATACCTGAGTTCAGAAATACTATCCATAAAGGACTAGAAAGATGACTCAGCAGTTAAGATCATTTGCTGCTCAATTGTCATGACCTGAATTCAGATCTCAACACACATGTAACAGATTGGGTGTCCCACAAATGCATGTGACATGAGCACTAAAGGATCTGACACCCTTTTCTAAATGTGTTTTGATATGCACACATGCACACAAACAAATCTCTTAAAAAGGAAATATCTGTTAAAATAAGAATAGGTTTGGGGAGTGTAACATATTAAGTTGGATTCAGTTATTAGTATTTTAGACTGAATTAACTTATTTGGGCATAGCTCAAATAGAAAACTTTGTGTCTGCAGCCTACTATAATTCTGTTAGGAAGACAGACACAGCAAAGAAGTAGCGTCTTTATCAGAGCCTGACGAAGGGTACAAGGTGGGGTAGGTGCAAACCAAACAAAATAAAGAAAATTCAGCAGTAAAAATGAGGCTCTGTTTCCTGAAAGCTAAAGTATACCTTTGTATCCCTCCAACTAAGTATAGCTAAAGACTGCTGGCCTTATCTGAATAAGCATACAAACCCTGAAAGGGGGCATGGGGAAGGCATGCTGGCTGGGGCCCTGGAGAATGTCATGGAATAATATTAGTTGGTGGTCATGTTTCTTTGATTCCTGGTGTTCCTTTGAACTCTAACATTGCTGCCTCTGCATTTTAGGCTGCAGTCTCCTCTTCCAGTTTTCACTTCCTGGCTTGAAGAGGGGTTTAACCATCATTCAGCCTTCCTAGGCATTCTGAGGCTCTGCCAGTCTGATGTGCATGTGCCTGTTCCACATCTCTTGTTCTTTTCAGATGCTGTGTAACAGGAAGATTCTGAAGAGTTTGTGTCTTCTCTCAGTCCCGCAAAGCCTGGGCAAGAACTGAGGACCTTTCTTGGTGCGGTATTTTGAAATGCTGCAGTTTGTGAGTCTCCTAATCCTGCCCAGTTGAGCCAGCTGTCATCCAGCCATTTGTGAGACTGTACTTGCAATGAAGGCCAGAAGAATGAAACGAGACTGTCAGGGTAACTCAGGTACCCATGGGTCCATTGGGGGATCCCCAAGGAAAGCACCCCAAGGGGCTCCTGAACAAGCTTCCTGGTAGAGTCAATAAGATAGTGAATAGGGGCCACAGCCTCTCTGAATGTCAGGGTAACTCAGGTATCCATGGGTCCATTGGGGGATCCCTGTGAAAAGCACCTCAAGGAGCTCCTGAACAAGCTTCCTGATAGAGTCAATAAGATGATGACCAGGGGCCACAGCCTCTCTTCCCAGACCTTCCTCAGCACTCAGCCCTGCCAGTCCGCTCAGTGCTTTGTGTTGTGGTACAAAAAAGTGAACATTCTGAACAGCGCCCCACATGGTTAAGGTCTCTGTATGCTCATCCCCTATGCTCTCTCTCCCCACTATCAGGCATGTCCAACCTTCTGATCGTCTGCAAAGTTTACTTTCTAGAACTGTGCTTTTGAGTTACTGAAAAATTACAAATACTTGTAAGGTTTAAGTACATTAACAATTTTATCTTGTGCCACATTAATAACTTTCCTGGGGTTCTTGGGACCTGTGGTCCACAGATTAGATACCCCTTCAACCAAAAAAGGTTCTATTGGCACTAAGCTGTACTCCCGTGGAAGACTAATACACAGTAAATTTGAAAAGAAGTACAGCAATAGGAATGGAAGTGCAGAACTATAGAAAATCATCAAATTGTAGAGAAAAAGGAGGGGAAAAGAATAACCTAGAAAGCAGATTGGGAAAAAAACAGCATGGCAATAAGTAATAAAGATCATTACATAATGAGAAAGAAGTCATTTTACTAAAATTAAAAGCAACCATAAGTATATATGCATCCAACACTGAAGTCCTAAAACATATAAAACAACTATTAACAAATATGAAAGAAGAAAGAAACAATAATCCAATAATAACAAAAGTTTAATAACCCACTTTCAACAATGAGTAAATTATGGAGAAAGTCATAAAGAATAATTGGTCTTGAAATACATTTTAGACTAAGTGGCCTTAGCAGACACACACAGACCATCCCATATAACAGAGTACAGAATACAAATTATTTAAAGTGCTCTTAGAACAGTCTCCAGATATTATGTTGGACCCCCAAACTAGCATTGAATTCAGAAAGACTAAAATCATATCAAACATGATATTATACTAGCAAGGGGAAAAATAGAAAATTCACAAATAATTGGAAAAGATTATGGGCCTGATGGCACATCTCTGTGATCCCAAATATGTGGGGGAAGTAGGAGGATCTCAAGTTCAAAACCTGCCTGTGATGCAGGCAATCTGTGCAATTTAATGAGATCCTCCTAAAAATGAAAATACAGGAAAATATGGTTGGTAATATATCTGGGTGGTAGACTATTTGGCTAACACGTGTGGCTCCAGGTTGAATCCTTTAGCTCAAGAAAACACCAAACAACAATGATTTCTAGATGTTTCAGAAGATAAAAGAAAAATTTAAAAATACTTAGAGACAAATGAAAATGAAACATACCAAAAGCTTCTGGAATAGAATAAATACAATATTGTCAGAAGGAAGTTTGCAGCAATAAAGGCCCGCATGAAGATATAAGAAAAAAATCGTAAATAAGAAAACTAATAAAGGACCTTTAGAAAGGAGCAAGAAAAAATAGAAAATCTAAGCTCGTTAGTTTAAAGAAGAAACAATAAAATTGAAAGCAGAAAATAAGGGGCCCAGAACCGAAAAAGACAAAAGAATCATTAGCAGCAAACTCTGAGGAGGCTGGTTGCTTAGGCTCTGCCTCAGGATGGCCCGGTGAATGAGAGAAGAGTCAGAATGGGCAGAACATTCTATTCCAGAGACAGAGACAAAGAGCTTTAGAAAATCAGAAAGTTGGTGACAGGATACCTGGAGAGTGTGGAGGAAGACAGAAGACCCACAGAAAAGAAGCCACGCCAAGCAGCGTCTGAACACTATGTGAGAAACAGAAGAACGCATTTGCAGCATTCCACAAAGTCAGAATTTATTGAGTAATGATAAGCTTGTGAGCTATAGACATTTCATCGGGAGCAGTTTGCAAGTCCCAATTCTTTTGATGGCCATCTGAGGCAAACAGGTTCTTTTATTACTATCTTAACTACTGCTGTGGTTTGAATGAGGAATATCCCCCATAGGCTCATGTACTTGAACATGTAGTCCCTAGATGGTGGCACTGTTGGAAAGGTTTTGGGACCTTTAGGAAATGGAGCCTTGTTCAAGGAGATGTATCACTGGTGGTGGGCTTTAAAGTTTTGTGGCCTGGACATACTCTCTGTTCTCCTCTACTTCCTGTGTGCAGATGAAATGTGATCAATCTGCATCATGACTATCAGGCCAGCCTCACACTCCTATTTCTACACTTCCCCTCCATGATGGACTATAGCTCTTCTAGAACTATAAACCCCAAATAAACCCTTTATTTCCTAAGTTGCTTTTCATCAGGGTATTTTATCACAGCAACAGAAAAGTAACTAACTACTAATATTAACCCTCAGATCACACTGTACATCATACAGTAAAAACTATCATCAGGGTTGGAGAGATGGTGCAGCAGTTAAGAGCACTGACTGCTCTTGCAGAGGACCCAGGTTCGATTCCCAGCACCCACATAGTGGCTATGAACTGTCCTTAACTCCAGTTCAGGGAAATCCAAAGCCCTCTTCTGACCTCTATGGCATTGCATGACATGGGTGCACTCACATACATGCAGGCAATACACTCATACACATAAAATTTTTTTAAAAAAATTTTAACTATCATCTATCATCTATTCATTCATCTATCTATGTAACAAAATGGCTGCAAGGGTTAAAAAGGCTGTAGCAGTTTAGGGAGTTTCAAAGGCATAACTGAAAGCAGAAGCTTATCAAATACAAAAAGAGTATGTAGTGGATGGGGAAAGAGGATTTCACATCATAAGCCTGTTGGGGATATGCTGGAGATGCTGCTGCTGCTACAGGGTCAAGCTGCAGGGTTAGACTTGAGCCAAGCTTCAGAGTTGAATTGGGCTACAGAAATAAGGTACAGGACAGTGGAGGCTGTATATATGAAGGGTAGGACTGGGTCCAGAAGGACAACAGTCAGATGGACACACTGAAATTTGAGTAAGCCACTTTCACACTTAAAACCTACCTGAGCTGAAACCAGTGGGACAGTCAGTTCTTTGCCCCTAGGTTCCTTGATGCACATGCAGGTAACAGGTGGTGTTACACTGTTAGGGAGCCTTTTTTATGGGGTACAGTTGAGGGTGCATCACCCTTTCCTTGGCCTGGTGTGTTTGATAAGTTTCTGGGCCTGATCTGTTATGATTTTACTTTAGTTATTTATGTATTAATTTATTTTGCATGTATTTATCTTATTTATTTTACATTGATTTGTTTATTTTACATTTATTTATTCATTTATTTTGAGTGTGTGAGTGTGTATGTGTGTGGGCATGCCTGTGCCATAGTTTGTATGTGAAAGTCAGAGGACAACTTGGGGGAGTTAGTTCTTTCCTTCAACTGAGTGGGTCCCAGAGATTGAACTCGGGCTATCAGACTTGGTGGTAAATGCTTTACCCTCTGAGCCATCGTGCTTACCCTGATAGGAATGTAAAGTTTTATTTTTCATTTTGATTTATTTGTATGATTCTGTGTGACTGTACACAACTTGTGTGAGGGTGCCCAAAGGCCAGATGAGGGCATAGGATCTCCCAGAGCTGGAATTACAGGTGGTTGTGGGCCACTTGCATGAGAACTTGGGTCATCTGGTAAAGTAGCAATGGCTCTTAAACACTGAACCATCACTCCAGCCCCCTTGATATGATTTTACTATGTTCATGTGCTCATATTTTCCCAATCTACTTTGATTAGCTTGTAGGTGATACGATACCTTTTTACTTTAGGGCCTACCACTCTGTGCCTCATGCTGGCCAGATGTGGTGTCTACATGTACAGGTACACAGTCATCGTGTTTCCTCATTTGTACTGAGAATGGAGCCGAATGCTACTTATAAATGAGATCACCCAGGACAAGGCAGAGCCTGAAAGTTACTATGTCACAAAATGTGGAGTCATCTAGGGCATGCCACAGTCTGAACTCACACAGCTCCATCCATTTTAAAACAAATTGTGAAAATAGTAAAGACTCATAAAATCAGAAATGAAGGAGAGGCTGTTGTAACAGATAATGGCAATATGTGCAGGCTACTAAGAGATGATCATACACAAACATATACCAACATATTGGAAAATTTTTAAAAATGATAAAATCCTAGAAACATAAAATATGCTATCAAAATTAAATCATGAAAATTGGAAAATGAACAACCAATAATGAGGAAAGAGATTTAACTCACGAGCTGTCAGCCTTTAGTAGATACTGGGGGAGGAAGAATCAGTTTTCTTTACCTGTGTTTCCCCTGGTAGCTCTGCTATTCTCCAGGGCATGGGCTGCAGTCAAGTATCTGGGCAAAAATATTGGACTCCATGGGGATAAAAATAAAAGAAATTCAAGTAAGATGGGTAAGGAGGTGGGGGTGGATCTGGGTGGAGTTTGGGTAGGGGAAAAATATGATAAAAATGCATTGTATGAAGTTTTCAAAGAATTGATAAAATATTTTTAAGGATTTTTAAAAATCAGCTAAAGAACCTTAACATTTTCACACATGAAACTAATTCTAACATTTCATTCATTCATGCATTAATATGGTAGGTTTATTTTAAAGCTGTTATTCAAATTAACATGAAATTTTACTTGAGAAAACAGTTAAAATATTTTAATTAAAAATGAACATATCAATTGCTAGAAAAATCAAAGAACTATCAACAGATCTAATTTGAACTAGAGATGTTAGTGGTTGTGATAAGATTATAGATAGAAGAGCTAATAAGATTTATTTCTATTTATAAATGTTTAATAAGTATTTAACACAATTTACAATAAATTTGGGGGATTTTTTTCCAACAAGAAGTTAGATAAAGAAAAGATGAAAAAACGAATAGAAGGAATTAAATTATCAAGAAAAAAAATAAAGAAAAAGAAGAAAATAGAAAAGCAATGCTAAGGAGAGCAGTTGTTTCATTCCTAAAGTAACAGAACTGACATGAAAAGAAATGGAGCATAAATACCAGGGCTGAAGCAGACATTACTACAGATCCTACAGCCATCAAGGGTGGAACATAACTATACAACTCTGTACACATAGATTTGACACTTAGATGAAAATATCAATAAACTTAAAAAATACAAATTAATGATTATGACATACATAATATACATATAAAATGGATGTTTTGAGGAGACATAAATATTGAAAAAACTGAATCAATAGTTTAAAAATCTCTCCAAAAAGTCTATAGATCCAGATGATACTGAGAGAGAATTCTACCAAAAGTTTAAAGATGAATAAATTGAAAATAAATTTTTACATTTTTTTCAGACAACAAAAGAGAAGGGAACACTTCCAAATTTATTTTATAAAATCTGTATCTCTCACCCATCAAAACGAGATGTAGATTTTTAAAAAATAAAGTAGAAAACTACAACCCTACAACAGAGCAAATGAATATAGATGCACAATTCTATTTTGTTTGTTTGTTTGTTTGTTTGAGGTAGGGTCTCCTTGTAGCTCCAGCTGGCCTGGAACCCACTGTGTAGACCAGCCTGCATCAGCATCCCCAATGCTGGGATTAAAAGTGTGCACCACCATGCCTAGCCTAGCTCTAGATGCACAATTCTTAACAAAATATTAGTAAATAAAATGCAGTAATATATATCAAGAATTATGAGAGGTAATAAAGCGGGGTTTACCAAGAAAGTAAGGCTGTTGAAACTCAATCAATATAATTCTTCATATTAACAAGAAAAATCATATGGTTACATTAACTAATGCAGACAATGAATTTCATCTTTTCAGATAAAAACTCACAAAACAAGAAAATTCTTCAGTTTACATTTTATTTAATGATTTAAAAAAATCTTCCTCTTAAGATTGGTAACAAGGCAAGGGTTTCTCTTATCATTGCTACCCTATATATAACTGTAACTTTTAACTAAATACATATGAAAATAAGGAAGCTGTTGGGGGAGGCATTAAAAAGGAAGAAATTAAACATCCCTTCTTACAGATGACTTTGTTGTTTATTACAAAAAATCCTTAAGATTTTCCAAAATTTTAAAAGCTTAGTATGGTCACAAAATAAAAGACTAATGTCACCAAATAATTATATTTATTTACACCAAAATTAACAAATGGAAAAAGTCTGTATTATTTATAATCACTCAAAATTAAATACTTCAGTGTAAATCTAAAATTAAATAAGCATTGATCTTGTACTCTGAAAGGTACATAGTGCTGATTAAAGTAATCAAAGATAACTAGCTATATGATATTTATGGGTTATGATGTTGAACATATTAGAAATATAATTTCTCTCAAAATATATTTGCAGGTTTAAAACTATTCATTTCTAAAAACAAGGGAGATCTTTTATGTTGACATAGGTGAAATATTCTAAATTTACATGGAAAAGAAAGGTTTTTATATGTAGAACAACTTTATAAAAGAATATTAAAATTGAAGGAATGGAATCTACCTTATTTCAAAACTAAATATTGTGTGGTATTGATGCAAAACTAGATACAGAACAACCAGAATAAAAGGAACCTAGAGATTGTCCCATATATGTACAAGCAGCTGAATTCTGAGAAAAACACTAAAACAATTCATGGGCAGAAGAGAAATCTTTTTAACCAACGATCCTTTAGCACCTGGATTTGGGAAAGCAAAATAAGTAATTAAATAGAATATACTCAGAACCAAAAAATACATTTCATAGCTTTTACAAAAAATAACTGATGGGTTGCAAAGATGGCTTAGGACTTAAAAGCACTGGCCTCTATTACAGAGAACCAGGGTTCAGTTCCTAACTTGAATGACAGCTAACAACCACCTGTAGCTCCTGCTCCAGAGTATCTGACACCCTCTTCTGCCTCTGTGGGCATTGCACAAATGTGGTACATTTACATACATGGAGGCAATAAGCTAAAAAAAACTTTTTTTAATTAACTGAAATAGGGCCATGTATATAAATGTTAATTATATTAATTAACTATCAAAGAAACCGTATTAAAAATCATTGGGCTTGGGATTTAGGACTTGGTTTTATTTTTTATTTTTATTTTTTAAAAAAGCATTAGATGTAACACATAATGTATGGTCCATACGGTCCATATGGTCCATATGGAAAAGCCAGTAAAACACATTTTATACATTTTATGAAAATTTAAAACTTCTGTTTTCCAAAAGACCTAGCTTAAAGGATGAAAGACAATCTGGAGCAGGAGAAAATTTGCAAAACTTTATTTTATAAAGGTCTCATATTTATAATATGTAAAGAACTTATAAATGAAAATCATTTTAAAAATATGCTAAAAAGCCTGGCATGGTAGTACATACCTTTAACTTCAGCACTTAGAAGACAAAGACAGTGTTATCTCTATGAGATCAAGGCTAGCCTGGTCTACATAGCAAGTTTCAGGGCAGCTGGTGTTACAGGGAAACCCTGTCTCAAAAAAAAAGAGTTGGGGGTTAAAGATATGTAAGGTACTAAAGTAAGCAGGAGATGGGGAAGAGGCAAAGTTCATTTATGTCAAATCTGTGGACTTTAAAAGACCGAATTAGTAAAATTTGAAGTATAGAAAAAGATCTGGAAGAAAACATATGTCCAATGTCCAACAAATAAATATACTTCATAAACGTTTTAAAAATATGAATGAAAAATAATCACATAAGAAGTTCAACACCATGAGTTATTTGGAGGAAGAAAATTTTATAACAGAGAGATATTTACTACAAATCTGTACAACAGCTAAATTTAAAACAATGGTAACACCAAATGCTGGTCAGGACATGGGAAAATCAGAACTCTCCTAAGTGTCTGAACACATACACATCATTAATAACCCAGCAATTATACTATTGATATTTATTCACAAAAACCATACATGACTAGTCATAACAGATTTTTAAGACAAACCAAACAACAAAAATACTGAAAACACCCCAAATGTCGATTAATGAGTTAAATAGTAATTCATTAATAAGTTAAGTAATGGTTAAACTATAACATTAATGCTATTGACTTTACTCAACAATGGGAAGGAATTAGCTATTTACATATACAACTGGGATAGATCTCAAGAGTGTTATGTGAAGTGAAACAAAAAAAAGGTAATAATTTCATTTGTGCAATTCTCAAAATAGAAAAATTATAGAAATGGAAGTCAGCAGTTGTCAGAAGAGAGGAGTGTTGAGGAGAGGGCATGTAGGTAGGAGTGCTGTGTGCCAGGGGCAGTCCTGTAGTGACAGAATAATTTTGAGTCTTGGTGATGGTGGCAGCATGGGTCTATACCTATAAGAAAAAGACATAGGGAAAAAAAAAGGCATGTATTCTACTCACATCAAATTCCTGGTTTTGTGTTATGCTGTAATTGTTTAAGATAATGTTGCTGAAAGAAACAGAGGATGATAACATAAATACTCTATACTACTTTTGAAATTCTCTGTGAATCTATTTTAAATTTCTAAATTCAAATTAACTATAAAAGAATTTAATCTGAGTTTATTCACATTCTGTAGAATTAACTTCACTCTTTTTGGGTCTCATCAAAAGCTGAAAATGAAGCTGGAGATGGCTCAGCAGTTAAGAGCACCTGCTGCTCTTCCAGAAGACCACAGTTAGGTTCTAGCACCCATGTCCCACAGCTCACAAACAAGCTTCATGGGCCACACAATCTCTTTTGCCACTACTGAACTCTGCAGTTGCAGAAACACACCACACACAATAAGCACAGCCATCAACATAGCTGTGAACTCCAACAACTTACAAAACACATGTAGTTCAAATCTGATCTGCAGGTGGTAGTTTGCTGATCCCTGGTATCAAGCCCCCTGCTACACGAAGCTTTATTTTTGTATTTAGTTTATCTCACACAGATAATAGAGCAAAAGAAATATTGGATTTAGGAGCTGTCTTCTGACTTTGTCACAAACCGTGGCCTCCCTGAAGTGTAAAAAGAAGAAGATAAACAGCAAAAGATCTTCCAAGATCTGAAATGTTTAACTCTTTTATCGATTGCGTAGCTAGTTCACATGAAATATATCTTCTCAGGCTGTGAAACCTGAGACCGATTTCATCATTGCAAACCATTAAAGCTCACACTTAGCAGGCAGATCATTCGGCATGAGTCCCTGGCCAAAGAATATTAATATAGCTTTTTATTAGAAAAACGTTGGTGTGAAAAGAAAACTTTGTTGAAATAACCACAATGGTGCAGCAAATCTATTTTTTTCATTTTATATGCATATCTTAACTGCAAAGTACATATGTTCTTCAGGATATGGTTCTTTTGAGAATAATTATCTTAACATTTTGTTGAAATATGTATTTTATTAAAATAGTATGTGTGATGCTTAATCTTGATTGTCAACTTGACAGGATTTAGAATCACACCTCTGGTCAGTCATGACTGTGAGGAAATTTCTAGATTAAGTAAGTTAAGGTAAGAAAACCCAGCCTAAATGTATATAGTACAATTCCATGGGCAGGAGGCCTAGACTGAGTGTAAAGGAGAAAGCAAATTGAACATTAGTATTCCTCACTCCGTTTCCTGACTGCATGCGGTGTAAAAAGTAACTAAGACAGCGTGATTACTTTAAACTTATTATCTCACTTAACATAAGATATTATTTGGGAAAGGCAGTTCAAATATATTCATAAAAATGAATATATAAATTTAAAAAATCAAATGAATGTCATCAGCTACAGATTATATTACATTAGTGGTTGTTACAATGCTTGGGGATAAAAGAGCTAATAAAATACGTGAATTATAAATGCATTTAAATTTTTAATAAACATTTAGCAAAATTTATGATAATTAAGCTTTTGACATTTTTTTCCTTGAAGATAAGTAGAATTAAAATATAAAATAATGAGTATTCAGTCACTGGGAGAGTTCAAGAGGCACCTAATGAACACTAACCATGTTATTAAGAAGACATGTACACAGTATCACAGTTTGAATTCACCAATAGCAAAGATGATTTCCAGTTTTATAAGTTTATAAGATTAAACAAACTGCAAAATCTACTTCTTGAATATATTTGCTGAAGCAATTTTAAAACGTTCTTTGTAGGCAGGATATAGTAGAGAAGATTCGACAGATGCTGAGGCATGAATGAGGAAAACAGAAAGACCTTTTGATGGGTGTGAAGATATGTTTATGGATTCCCACAGATGAAGAAACCAGCAAGCCTAGAATCCTGACTCACCTACAGCTAGCTATTGGCAGAGCTGAAACAAAAGCCTGTGGTTCTTAGCTCTTATCCTAGGGTTCATTTTAATCCACTAGAGTCCACACATAGCAAGTAACACAAGAATATGGGAAAAAGTACAATATACACAAGACCAGCATGCTATACCATAAGACAAAAATGAGGGCTGTCTTTGAAACATATTGAAAACTAGTCAAAATATGCCTAAAAGAAAGAAAAATAAAGGAAGGGAGGGAGGGAAGGATTCTA
>NW_008352648.1:1096298-1117508 GCF_000622305.1 Nannospalax galili
GAGGGAAGGAGGGAGGGAGGGAGGGAGGGAGGGAGGGAGATACAAGTCATCCTGGTCAAAGAGAATGCCTGGTGTGATTCTTTCAAAGAATAACAAAGGAACTGTGAGGTTGAGGAGATACCTCAGTCAGAAAAGCACTTACCTTGCTAGACAGTATGAGAACCATAGTTTGGATCCCTGGAACTCATGTAAAAACTAGACGAGTGTGGTAACCCACCAGCAATCCAAGCCACAGAAGACAGAGCAGAAATGCATGAGGCAAATTGGCTAGCTAGATTACTGGAAGGAAACAGTAAGCTCTGGGTTCAGCAGAGGACCCCGCCTCCATATATAGCATAGAAAGCAATGGAAAAACACCCATCAATCTTGGGCAGACACACACGTGTGCACACAGGCACATGCGTCCACACACAAATGAACAACTTGAACACACATTACTCATATATATATATATATATATATGCAACAGGAGACAAAAAGCTAACTGTGGAAGGGAAGAGGTCTGTCTTATAAGATCTCTTGTCTTGGGGACAAAAGGAAAATGTAAAAGGGCATCTGGTTCATTCATTTGGCAAACGTTTCCCAGTTCTCTCTATATTGTATTTGCATGCTAAATCCTATAATGGTAAGCCAGAGGGAGGTGGTCAAGCTTATAGGAGCATGCACAAATAAAGGAGTCCGATGCTTCTCTGAGGAATATCAAAATTATAGGAATTATGTCAGAGGAAGTAGAACAGCTCACATACTGAAGTGGCAAAGGAGGCTTACTAGAGCATCCACCTGAGATGAAGGAAAGAGTTCGAGTTGACCGTGCAGAGATGAGGAAGAGTGTTCCAAAAGAGGAACTGTTTCTCTGCCTCCCTCTCTTTTCACTTCTCTGTAGATTTTCCAGGACTGGTACATCTCCTGCTTGGATTTCATGATACCACTAGCAACCCTTCTCAGTTCTCTGTGTAGGCCTAGTCTCTATTCAAAGCTAAATGTTATTGCCCAGTCCTTTCCTCTGTTTCCATCCTCATATTCGGAGATTTTATCCATACCAGTGATTTATCTTCACACCTGACTGTACCACTGAGCTACAAAGCAATGTGTATTCTAACATATTCTAATATATATTCTAATCCCTGCTTTCTGTTTAAAGACACTTCAAACCTGGCATGGGTTGTTTCCACGTTTCTTGAACTTTACTGTTGATTAGGCAACTTCTCTTCAAACACACTAACATTAGCAAGAGGATCCAAAGTTGGCAAAGAAAAAGAAACATATTTAATCTAAGATGTGAATGGTTTACAGTGTTCAGTTATTCATTAAGGTAGAAAAACATTAGTTCAAGTGAAATTATTCAGTCTTTCAACAGGAATTATCCCTATAAGGCATAAGTGACTTATTTGATTATTTCTTTTCTTATTCCAAACTCTTATAATAAATGAATTATACATACATTCAGAAAAGAAATTATCTTAAAAAGGAAACATTTATCAACCCAGATCTGGAAGAATGGTAAGCACGCTACTGAAGTTTCCAAGAATCAGTGTTCATTTCAGAGGCTACCACTGGCTTTGCCTGGTTGCTCCCCTCCAACTATCTAGACACACAGAGCTAGGGAATTCTTACAGTGATCTGAATGAGTCGTGATGAAAGTTAAAGACTACAAAGTTGTTTGCCAACTTATTTGAATTCCTAAGTGTATGATCTTACCCTTGAGTCAAAATAATTTTAACCTAACTATAGCCTCCACTGAAATCTTGTTATAATACAAAATGCAATAATCAAAAGTGAATAGTTGACTCTCAGGTTGATTTATAATACCCATTTTCTGATACAGGGGAAATGAATTGTGTAGACTCGGTGAAGTGAAAATTCCCAATTATGTTGTTTCCTTGTATTAATTAAACAGATACTAGGTTGTTTTCACAGTAGCATTTCAAAGGCCTCTCTTGTGTAGAATTACTTAACAGTTGTTAAATGCTATGCTTTTCTAAATGAAAACACTAATATAATCCTGATTGTGTATATGTTGGATACGACTCTACTTAGACTCCCTTCAGAAATTACTGACTAATCCTGTAATGCCTCTTTTATTTCATCAAGGTTTGGCTGATTGTAACAAATCATTTCTAAGGAGATCTCAAGTGTTTATAAATATGTTGCTGATAAAATTAGTCTCTTTAAACATCTTATCCTATATCAATATAAGACCTTGTTTGATCATTTCAGTAGATTCCATATACATAAAAGACAATGATCCAAAATTTTGGCCTGCTTTTAGATCTAAAACCAGGACCATTTCATCCATGCCCAATTACTTAAACTATTCTATGTTGTTGAATTCAAAACCTGTAGCTTTTCACAACTCAGAATCTAAGCCTCTACATGAGATTTTTTTCCTTGGATATCTTGAAGGTGCTTCAAAATTGGCATGTCTAAACCAAACCACTGTGTTTAATAAAACGCCCTTCTTCTATTTATACTCTGTTTGATCGTGCCCCCAGTATGTCAAATAGGACCTAGGAATTTGCCCTAGAGTCCTTCTTTGCCTTTGCCTTTTACAATGGAGTTATTTGAATTCTACTACCCAGATCTGTCCAGAATACTTCTTACCTCTCCATTTCGAATTCTTCTGCCCCATCATCGTATCTCAACTGAATGACCTATATAACACTTTTATAATCTTTGCTTTTCTTTGGGCCATGCCCCTTTCCATATTAGAAGCTTATATTGGTAGGATTCACCTTACTAAGTCATAAATCTGGTCACTACCATTCTCAGAATTCCCTAATGGCTCCATCACTATACATGATGATTTTAACTTCTTTGCGTGACTTTCAACTCACTTGTTGACCTGGTCTGTTGTCTCATGTCCAGATTTAACTTCTCTCACATAATTGCATAAACCTTTATTTTCCAGTTCTTGGAAAAGGTTTTCACACATTCACTCATATCCCTTCCCACACGTATCAGAGTTATTGTTTGCATAAGATCCTGACTGCTTATTGTTCACCATCAGATGCATGAATGAGGAACAAAGTGAAAATATGGGTGAGGATTATTTGACAAAGAAAAGGAATTATTTTTACTTCAATAGCTTTCCAAAACTACCACTCATTATTCCAGAAACCTAAGTTGCCTTGGAAACTTGATGTTTAAATCCTGCTTTTCTCTTAGGTTCCTTAAGGGTAATTTTGTGACATTTCCTGTAAAAAGAGTTGAGGTAAAATGGGGAAAATGGGTGTGGAAAAGATGGGTCTTGCCATGATTGCTTCCCAAGTACTTTTCAGTTTCACCAAATGTGTTTATCTGCCAAGTCTCAAAACAAATGCATATTAGTATCAATGAGTTATTTTGGGTCATTTATCAGGCATACCAGTAAAAGGAGTATGAATTAAGTGAAGAAAATGACATGAAACAAACTTGTACTCTCCTGTGAGGGCAACTGGTCATGCATCAGCTTATTACTAGATTTTCCATTTTCAGTCATTATATTAGAGATTTGCCCCCTGAAATGTCCAGTTCAGCTCTGTGAGACATTTCAGTTTAGAGTATATGGAAGCAGGTGCCAAGCATGCCAAGGCTTTCAAAATTATATACCACCAAGACTGGAAATACCAAACGAAATAAAGAGAAAGACATCTTTATACTTTGTCTCATCAAACCTGAAAGCTCATACTACATAAATCACTGCTGTGTTATCTGTTTGACTTCCTAAAACAGTACTTCTGAGACGTCATACTCAGTCACCTGCTCATGTGGGTACAGAAACGTGGAGCCTGTGGGCTGACACTTCCCTGTTGGCCTTGTCTGATGAGATATCTCAGAGACACAACTTGTGGGAGCAAAAGCCAAAAGCCATGTTCAAGCAAGGGAAGCAATCTTTTTTTAGTCGTTTTCATTTGTTTTGGTTTTGTTTTTGTTGTTTGTTTTGTTTTTTGTTTTGAGATATGATTTCCCTAAAGCCCAGGCTGGTCTGAGACTCACTATCCAGACCAGGTTAACCTCAGTCTCACAGAGATCCACCTGCCTCTGTCTCCAATGCTGAGATTAAACCTCCACACCTGACTTCATTTGTTTTCTAAATAATGGAGTCTCTTGCAAGGTTTCGTTCAATAGAGACAAAATATTTCTTTAAATGTTTTAAAGGATTTATTGCTACTCCCTTAATTGGATGAGTCTGAGACCCAGAAAATCTGAGTAATTCTTCAAGATAGTGTCAGA
This sequence comes from Nannospalax galili, assembly GCF_000622305.1. Lineage (NCBI taxonomy): Eukaryota > Metazoa > Chordata > Mammalia > Rodentia > Spalacidae > Nannospalax > Nannospalax galili. The sequence goes on from NW_008352648.1 coordinate 1,100,511, forward strand.
TGACAAGAACCTGACTATATCTAGCCATCTTATGCCAACTCAAATAGCAACAGTATACCTTGCATGAGTTTATGGTCTAATTACTCAAATTTGAGCCCTACCCCTGATAGCTGACTGGTCCTATTTGGTCAGCATTCCTCACTTCAAAAAAAAGTAATTTGTAGTAAACTAAACCTCTTAGATCTGCTTCAGGAGGTAAATCATCTAATGCATTTAAAGTATATGGCACCAGCTGGGTGTGGTGGTTCATAACTATTCTATTATCCAGCACTCAGGCAGGAGGATCATGACTTCAAGGCCAAGTTGGGCTAGATAGCAAGACCCTGTCTGACACAAAAACTGGTAGGTAGTAAGCATTCAAAATAGTGCCTATTATTACTGTTTTGTTTTCTTTTTGTAAGTTTCTTTCTAATTTTCCAATTTCTCAAATTCAGAACCTTCACAATTAGGCGGTATGATAGCATCCTACTGCTGCTACAACAAATGACCACAAAATCAGTAGTTTGAAAAGATCTTTCTGGGCTAAAATCAAGGTATCGTCAGAGATAATTTCTTTCTAAAGGCTCTAGAAGAAATTTTCCTGACTTCTCCAGCCATTTGCCATCCTTGGCTTGTAGCTCCTCCTTCCATCTTCAGTGACCAGTGCTGTATGATCTGACCTCTCTCTCTCTCTCTCTCTCTCTCTCTCTCTCTCTCTCTCTCTCTCACATCTTTCTCTCTCACATTTTCTTCTGTCACCTTCCTTTTTATATTAAAATTTTTTAGTTGAAATATAATTTGTTCATTCATCATACAATACCAAGTGGACCTGTGAATTTTGAAAATCGTAGACACACATAACCACCATTCTCCCTATAATGATGTATCTTTATCTGAGTTTTAGGGGTTTTTTAACATCCCCCAGTTCTCATTATTTTGTGCTTTTAGTCCAACAACCTAATGGCAAATTATACATACAACTAGATCAAGGAATATAATATATGTCTAGGCAAGGTTTATCTGAGAACGTTTGGTCTTTGCCCAAGCTTTATCTACATGGCACATGGTAATAAAAAGTACCAGACTGGTGGAACTAACCTTCTTGGATGTTTAACAGCCATACTTTGAGGCCTATTCTAATTTGGTCAGAGGGACAGAAAGGACAGTTTTTGTTCCTTGCCCTCCTAGTTTGACTAAGTTCCAGGGGACTATGGACCACCTCTCAAAAATTTCCTGTAACTGTGGAGAGTCACCTGTCCTCTTGAGCATGGAGGCCAAGGAGGCCAAGGAGGCCTCGTCAAATGTCTTGAACCAGTGCCCAGTCTACAAAGAAGAGGGTCAACACAGAGGAAACATTTCTTCCATGCTTCTAAGCGAAGCCAGTCGTAGTCGAGCAGGACCTTTGACTTATCTTCACATAGATGGAATTGGTAAAAGAAAGGAGCCAGGGGCTGCTCCCAAGCCCATGTGACCCCTGAGGAACAGAGCCTCAAATAGCCTTAAGATTGAAAATAAATTGGTTTATCTGGGCCAACTATATGGTCTTAAACACCCAAAAGGAAAGTATAACCAAAGATTAAAGAGGTCAATATAATTTTTTAAGAGTCCATGTGTATAGCTAAAGCCTACATAAAAAAAAAAAAAAACAAGAGTTGTTGGCCAGGGTGGCCCAAGAGACTTCCAGACAATAACCCAGCATAGACCTGGGAAAATGAACAGCAGACCCCAATCTTATCTAAAAGAATATTGACAACTGATTGCTGCCAGATGAGGAACAACCGATCTTCCTCAAGCAAGCAACTCTAGATAGGCTGACTATATTCAGCGGATAGACAAACACTGGAGAATGGCTGGGGGCGCCAACAACACAGTGGACAGTAACAGGGATGACAGAGTATATGGGCTCCAGTGTGAGGGGAGGAGGCTATGAGAGGGTGCCATTTGGAAAGTGGGTATATAGATGAATAAGACTGTTTGGGATGTTGTGTATGATATACACACAAAAAAATCAACAAATAAAAAAATGAGTTATATTTGAGGAAGAAGCACAAAAATTTACATGTTAATTAGTAGAGGTGATAAACATTATCATTGAAATCTACCTGTTGACTTTATATCCATACTCAGGTGCCAAGGATCCGAGCATAACCTACTGTGACTAGTAATAATCAGATACATAGAGATTAGAGATGCATGTGCAAACTTCTGTTAGTAGCATTAAAAATAAGTCTTTCTTTAGGAAATAGTATATTTTAAAATGAAATGGAGATCTTTTTAAAGGCTAAAATCTCATTCAATTTTATGTCTTACAGGGTTTATACTGAGTTCAATATTGTATAACTGTAATAATTCACCTGTGAACCTAAAAATTTACAGCCACTTTTGAAAGAGGTGCATCTTTGCTCTGGAAATTGTTATTGAATATGTTAAAGCTGTAATGCAATGCTTCTTCTAATCATGTGGTTATTAAATAAATAATATTTTTTAAATATTATTACTGGAGCTGGAGAGATGGCTCAGTGGTTAAAAGCATTGGGTGCTCTTGCAGAGAGTCGGGTTTGGTCCCCAGCACCCACACGGCAGCTAGCAACTGTCCCTAACTTCACTTACAGGGGATCCAATGACCTGTTTTGGCCTCCACAGGCATTATATGACATGGGTGTGCTTATATACACACAGGCAAAACATACATGTAAAATAAAAATAATAAATAAAATATTTTAAATACTTTAACCTATTAAATTGTATGATTAAATCAAGATAATCAATATGCCCATCACTTCAAATATTTAAAACTTTTCATGATGAGAGCATTTGAAATGCACTAACTTAGTTATATAGATATAATAATGCAAGATTCAATTATTAGCTATATTCACTACACTCTGCAACTGATCTGTAGAGGCAGATTGTACACGTAAACAATATCACCTGTCTGGCACTTCCCATGACAGCATGATGATAATTTATTCCCCAAAGTTGGGAGGGCACCAACCTATAAATTCCTCAAAGTAAACTAGAAGCGTAAGCTCATGGGCATACTAAAATTATATCAGGAAAACAAGTCCTAATAAGGTATCAAACACATCAGACAGAGGAAACGTACAGCAACCTCACCTGGACCCCATAAAGAGGACACCTAACATTGCAATACCAATGGCCTCCATCAATCTGACAATCCAATGTGTGCATCAAGGGCCAAACAGGCAAAGAACTCCTAATCATCCTGGGGGCTTCAGCTTGACTCTATTGGCAGCACTGATATGACTTATTTGAATTACAGACCACCCATCTGCCTGTTCATCCATAGTGTTCTCCATGATGGTTATTCTGGTTTATGTTCCTACCGACAATGTACGAACAGTGCATTTTCTTCACATCCTCATCAACATTTATACTTTTTCTTCTTGATAAAAATAATTGCAACAAATGTAAGGTAATGAATATGTCAGTATGATTTTAATTTTCATCTCCTAATTATTAGTGATGCTGAGCATCTTTAATGTATCTATCAACAATTCATATGTTTTCTTTTCAGAAATGTCTACCTAGCCACTTCCTTTGGACATTTGTCAATTAGATTACTTGTTTATTTCTATGAAGTTGGGTTTCTATTATATTTTGAATACTAATAGATTATCAGATATATGTTATTGAATTTTCTTACCACCATGAGAAAATACCTGAGAGATCAGCATGAGGAAGCAAAGATATAGTTTAACTCACTGTTTCAGAAATGTCTGTCCATCATAGCCCAGAAGGCGTGGCACGGCAGAACAGTTCACACCAAAGTGCCCAGGAAACAAGAGAGAGGAGTGGACTAGGGATCTGACAACTTTCAGAGACAACTCCCCCTCCCAGAGACCCAATTTGTCCACCTAGGACCCACCTCCCAAAGTTTCTAGAACCTTTCAAACCAGTACCACCAGCTTAGACCCAAGCCTCCAACACACAATTCTTTATGGATGACTCTTCATAAGCAAACCATAACAATGCATGGGACTTGCATATCCTTTGTGCCAATCTCTAGGCTGCCTCTTCACAGTCTTAGCTGTCTTCACTGCACCCTACTTCTTTATTTTACCTCTGTCACTTGAAAGAACTCTTGTTCTTATCACATTGGGTTCACTCAAACAGTTCATATATGGGAAGATCTTCAGCTTTACCACATCAGTCAAAGCCCTTTTGCCATGCAAGCTGATATATATGTGCACACACACACACACACACACACACACATACACAGACATGGACACATTTGGAAAACAATTCTTCTGTTTATCATAGATGGGAAACAGAAACAGCATAGCAGTTTTCTGAAAGAGTAGGGAATTGTGTATTCTGACTATGAGCTACCTAAAGACAGTCATATATTTTAAAATACTAGACTAACCAAAGTCAACTATCCAAACTGACCTGATTTGGCTAATGCATTGGTTTGGGCTGCTACTCCTATGGCATTCCATTATTCAGAGCAGGTCTCTAGTACACAAAGCAAAGATGAAAGGTGATGATTGTCTGAATCTCTGCTCTGTTAGAATCCATGATAATTTGACTTATTTTTCTCATAATGAAACAAAATGATAAATGTTCATCTGAATTGTGCAGTCTGCCTCCTACACACGTTAAATGCCTGGCTGTGGGTAATGACCCAGTTTTATCTCCCTCTGTTGACTATTTCAAATTAAACTTTTTAGCAGCCAATAGCAACAGGAGTCACACCAACAGGTGCTTCATCCTACACCCCTCTTTCATGTTTCCTTTTTAGCCATTAAACCTGGTTGACTTGGAAAGTCTCCAGGGAGGGTATCTGTTATCACTGTCTCCTTCGAAATCCAGGTTTGTGGCTGCTGATCTGCAAATATGGGGAAAAAATTCAAACTGTATTTGTCTCTTCAGTCTCAAGGCATCAGTGCCATATGTCAAATCAAGTTACATTTCACAGGTGGCAATTGAGCGAAATTACGGGACAGTCAATACAAAAAGACCTTCTTTAGCAGTGCCAGGGAAGTAAGACATACCTGTTTTGTTTATTTTGATTATTACATTGCAAATACAAAAGGCAGTTTTAAAAACACTGTTCACTGGGTGCTTCTTCTGAGCCCACATCGCAGTCACTACTACCAAGATCTGTGTATTCACCTTAAGCATCAGTGAGAAGCATGAGAGGAAACACAACATCCTTGTTATAGACCCTGAGAGAAGGGGGAACAAGCTGTGATAAGAAGAGGGATGTAACAGATAAAATGAACGAAACAGTCATCTTCCCATAGATATGACTGGGCTGATGTGCAGGAAAGGAGCCAGGTACTGTCAAAAGTTTTTTTTTAAATATTTATTATTTTTATTTTATATGTATGAGTGTTATGCCTGCATGTAGGTACGTGCACCCATGTCATGCAATCCCCACGGAGCACAGAAGAGGCTGTGCTGGAACTGGAGTTATAGAAAGTTGTTAGCCGCCATGTGGGTGCTAGGATTTGAACCTGGGTCTTCTGCAAGAACAGTGTTCTTAATTGTTGAGCCATCTCTCCAACAAAAGAAGGAAGCTTTTTGCCTTGGTCCATTTCTGGCTGGTAACTAGGTGGAAGAATGCTCAAAGCACAACAGGGTAAAACCTCTGGAATCTTTATTTTACGGAGTTTTAGTTATGGACTATTAGATATACAATAGATGAAAAGAAAAAATACAGCTATATATTTTTATAAAATAGGCAAGTTCCTATATATTGACTCTGTAATAAATCAGTTATCTTGTGAATAAATCTACATCAATAGGGCACTAGGACCAGATGCAGAAGATGCTGGGATAAACAAGGGCTAAGTACTTGCTTATTATCTCTTAGATAATGTCTGTGCTGTCTACTACTATTGTAGAAAATTATTACAAAATTAATGGTTTAAAACAAAATGATTTGGCATTTTATAATTCCAGAGCTCAGAAGTCTAAAGCGGGTCTTATAGAGCTAAAATCCTAGTGCTGGCTGACAAGTCTGTATTGTTCCTAGGGATTTAGGGAAGAATCTGTTTCCTGCTTTTCTCTACTTCCTACAGACCACCTGCCATACTTACCTCCTTCCCCGATCCTCAAAGCCCATCACTTCAACCTCTGCTTCTACTGTTACTTTTTATCTCACTTAGACTCTCTTGTCTTCTTCTTATAAGGATTCTGTGATTGCATTGAGCTCCCTGAATAAAACAAATAAAATGTCTTATATTGAGATTCTTCACATAATCACATCTGTAGAGACTCTTACACCAGTGGAGGTGGCATGTTTACAAGTTGTGGATTGGGATATGGACAGCTTTGGGGATATTATTATGTCTAGCACAGGCATACTTATCAATGACGAATTAAGAGTTTACAAAGTGAAATATCTAAGAATACAGAAAGGTGACATAGATAAATGAAACAGATCAAGAAATAGAAATAGAATGGAAAGAGAGGTGAAATAGAGAATTAACAACATTCCAAGGCATTCCTAATTTTAAAAACCATACATAGTAGCTTCATGGGTGAAACAAAAGATCTCTCTCTTTCTCTCTCTCTCTCTCTCTCTCTCTCTCTCTCTCTCTCGGCTACCTATTCCCAGTCTATTTTTATTTTATTTATTATTTTTATATGTGTATGAGTATATTGCCTACATGTAGATAAGTGCACCCCTGTCATGCAATGCCCATGGAGGTCAGAAGAGGCTGTCGGGTCCCCTGGGACTGGAGTTACGGAGTTACAGTTGTTACCTGCCATGTGGGTGCTGAGATTTGAACCCGGGTCTTATGCAAGAACAACCAGTGTTCTTAACCACTGAGCCATCTCTCCAGCCCCTCACAGTCTTTGTTTTAACCAAATATTTGCCTCTTCTGTCATAAGAAAAGGAATACTTTCTGTTCAAATGGCCACATGCATACTGTAACCAATTATACTAGCATGAATATTCTAAAACCTGAAATACAAGAATGCAACAAGAAGAGTTATAGATAGAAGTCTGTGTTAGCTGGGAGATCTGTTAAGATCTAATTGAAAGAAATTGGCCAGACAGCAAGCTGACCATTACAGAAAATACACTATGCATAAAAAGATGGCAATTCTATTCCCAACAGCTCAGGAGTTCTCTGGTTTAAAGGCAGATGAGTGCTGGCTAAGAAGTCTGCAAGAATTGATGACCCATAAATGTTTGAAAGCAGCACCCATGACACTCATCACAGTTTCCAAGGATGCAGCAAAGAAAGCAGGAATGTGTTTTTCCTGTACTTTATCTTGGAGGATTTCTGACAAACCATGGCGTTTGGTATGTGTCATAAGAAAAAGGGTTGGGAATAAATCGATTAATATGTTAAATGCTTAGCATGTTAAGAATTGGATTCATCATTATTTGTAGGGTCCCACATTAACAGAAACACTCTGAGGTCTACAGCACAAAGCATATATTAATGTTCTAAAAAACATAGATTAAGGGCTGTGAAGAAATTATTACAAGAATCCACTAAAGACTCCATATATACAGTCTTTAGACATATAGTGGGAAGGAACAAAAGGACAGAGTCTGTAAAAAGAAAAGGGACACACTGTGTCTTCTTATGTTCCTGAGCTTTGTAGGTCACCTCAGTAAGTCATGCTCAGGTTCTCTCTAGGTTACTTTGTAAACCCAAGAATCAATTTACTAATTTACAGGGATTCATATTCAGTGAGCATTTGTTTTAAACAAGCTATGTGTCAAACACTGAGCTCCAGGCTATCTTACCAACAATCTAATTTAATCTTCCTGTCAATGGCCAGCAGATGTCCCTTGAGGTAAGTCTATTCAGGAAAACAAAAAAGTTTTGAAAATGTTTACCATATCACAGGAAAGAAAACAGGATAATAAGTGGAATTTATCTTGAAATATAAGAATATTCTCTGGTCACCAATATGTTTCAGCAACTAAAGATGCTTGCTACACAAGCCTGATGACTTGAGTTTGATTCCCAGAACCCATGTAAATGTGGAAGAAGAAAACTGAATCCATAAAGTGTCCTATAAAATCCATATGTGTGTACCTACACACAGCATACACATACACACACATACAAAAGTAATTAATAATAAGTAAAATAAGAAAAGTAATGCTCTTAATTCAATGCTGTTCACATATACCTGTTTATGAAACCAACCAATGAGGAAATCTAGCTTTTTCCTCCCTGGCAGGGGGGTTCCTGACTGACCAGAGCCTTCTCCAACTCTTTCCAATATTGCATGCTGGCACTTGGTGCTTACTGGCAAAAAAGTGTTCTCACTCACACAACCTGACTTTATTTGCAGGAGAAATCTAGACGCAGGATGCTTTCCCTGATGCAATGGAATATCTTTCATCTCCTTAGTAGGTACAAAATCTTTTTAGAATCTGATTTATGTAATTTCTGCAATAGTAGACTCAACAATCTGCTTCCATGGAAAAGTCTCTGGAGTATTTCCACACTTGTGCTGAGAGTAAGGCAGAAGGGAAACTATCTCCTCTGTGCAGCTCCAAGCATGGCCTGGAGGTGCAGGAGAGAGGAGTAGCAGAGATTGAATGTTTCAAACTTTAAAATCTGTCATCACAAAGTAGGACTAGCTAATGAGTGTAAGTTTGATATTTTTGTCAAATTAACGTAGGGATTTATGCAGTGCCAGGCACTGCGTATACAAGGATGAACAAGGAACTCCACTTTTAAAGAACTACTGTCCAGTGGCAAATATAAACGTGTAAAGAAATAATTTCAATCAGTAAGCTAAAGGTTAATTGAAGTAAAAACATGGTAGTATCAGAGAACTGAAGTCAGAAAATTGTGTCCACGTGGATATAGGTCTCCAAGCTGCCGTGACAGTTGAGTAACTTTAAATTAAGAACAGAATTTCACAGGCTAGGAAGAGACGTGGAGGGAGAGACTGCAGAGGATGTTCTGGGAAGGTGTTCCCAGCAGAAGGAACAGAGGCATAAACCAGCACAAGAATTTTAAGAAGGTATGAGATTTCTACTAGGTCTGCAATAATTTATATTAGAGGAAATGAGGCTAAAAGTTAGGTAGGGTTACATCAAAATTCATTCCCATTGTGAAGGTTAGAAGTCTGAAGTATGTCCAAGAGCCAACAGACAGAATTTAAACATTGTCCTGTCTTGAAATGATCTGTTTTCAAAAGAGGTTTTATTAATGTCATGATTTGTGGAGGCTTGACTTATTTTTTAATTGTTAAACAAATGTACCATACAAATGGGAATATGTGCCTTAGTGAAGCATACTGTTCTGTTCCAATATACTTAAAGTATTAATTTGATTAAATTATAAATAATTACTTGAACTATAATTCCTTCCCTTATTACAGTCTTATTTTATTTATTATTTTTATTTTATGTATATGAATGCATTGCTATTGCCTGCATGTATGTAAGTGTACCCATGTCATGTAATGACCACAGAGGTAAGAGGAGGGCATCGCCCCTGAAACTGGAGTTACGGATGGTTGTTAACTGCCATGTGGGAGCTGGGAACTGAACCTGGGTTCTCTGTAAGAGCAGACAGTGCTTTTAACTGCTGAGCCATCTCTCCAGCCCCCTTGATAGTCTTTCTTGATATACCAGCAGCTTAGAATACAGTATATTTTATTGTAGTAGGAAGAGGGCTATACATAGAAACAAAGTATCTGAGTCCTAGCCCTTCTTTTTTCTAGTTGTGTATACTTGGGCAAGTTGCTCAACTTTTAGGGGAGTCAAATTTCTTATTAGTGAATGAAGGTCTAGGAGTCCAGTTCCTGGTTTGCTGTGAGGACTAAAGAAAAGGTAAGATAGCCTTTGGTCCTCAAATGATTTCATAAAATTAATAGAAATGTGTACATATATACTTCTCTTTCAGAGGACTCCATTCTGAGGATTCTAATTCATAAAATCTAAGATACAATTGGGCAAAACTTGAACGATCTTTACCTGGCCAACCTAAATATCTGCCTTTCTTTTCTGGATGAAAGCACTATAGCTTAGAAAGTGGTGAGCACTGGTGGAGGTGGAGCTAATATGTAAACTCCTAGAACTGTGACTGTCCTAATTCTGAACTGGTTCTCTAGGGTGATCCAACTAACAGCAAGAAGAAACCACATTCAAAATTAAAACTCACATGAGAGGGTGCTGACTTATATGGAAAGATATCCAAGGAGTTGAGCTGATGCTTAAGTTAAAGAAGAATCCTGATGATTAGAAGGAAGTCATATATGTCACAATTTCTTTCTTCCTCAGTGAAAGAAATTATGACTTTTCCTTACCACAAACTATATTGTAAATTGATAGCTATTTTGAGTGCCATCTGTGATTAAAATTTGAGTTATTTTAAGCAGAAAAACATTCTTGACTGAACTATAACCCAAATAAAAAGAAATGTGTATATTCCTATGTTAACATACATGGACTTTGCCATGGAGTTCTCAGTAGCTACATTCCAGACAAATTTGTTAAACATAAGGACCCTTCTCATTAAAAAACAACCCTCCCCCAAACTAAGCAAAAGCTAGAGACCTCACTAAGAATAGAATGCTGGGGCTGAGGAGGTTGCTCAGTGGTTAGAGCACTGGTTGTTCTGGTAAAGGAGTTCTCAGCACCCACATGGTGGCCAACAAACATCCATAACTCCAATTCCAGGGGATCAGATGCTTTTTTCTGGCCTCCAGGAACACTGGATGTACCCAGTGCATTTACATACTGGCAGATGAAACACTCAAACACACAAAATAAAAATAAATAAATCAAATTTTTTTAGTTGAAGAATAGACTGCTAATATAAGGCATTATGGTTCTGTGCTCAAAAGAAATTACAGAGAAATAAACATAGACCGGTTGTCAGGCAGATTAGCATCATCAGCAAGTCATGAAACCTGGGTATGAAAAACAAATTTCTGAAGAGTAAGCCCAGAGAATAATTGTTTCATGGGCCACAGAAAAATGAAAAGAAATCCTTTCTACAGGGACGAGTCTTCATGCTATGCCTCATAATCTTGTTTCAAATGAATATTTTCCCAACTAAGGAGTAAAATAAAGCTGAGGAAAACACAGACACTTTACTCACCTAACTAGTTTCAACAGAAATAAAAAACAACACAAGCAGATTCATGAAGATGTTCCATGTTATAACTAGATGAACAGATGAAGCATCAAATATTAAGAGAATAAAGATAAATGAAAATGTACTAAAAAAACTATAAAAAGTTATCTATTGGATCTAGGAAAGAGAGTCTAGAAATTTTGAATACAATAAGAAAAACTGAAAACTTAGTGGTGGTATTTGAGAGCAGATTAGACAGTGTTTATCAGAGATTTGATGAACAGGAAGATAAGCGAGAATGGATTTAAAAGAAAAAGAATTTTGTGGGGCTGGAGAGGTGGCTCAGGAGTTAAGAGCACTGGTTGTTCTTGCAGAAGACCCAGGTTCAAATCCCAGCACCCACATGGCAGCTAACAACTGTCTGTAACTCCAGTTCCAGGGAATCCAACAGCCTCTTCTGTTTTCTGCAGGCATTGCATGACATGGGTGCACTTACTGACATGCAGGTAATACACTCATACACATAAAATAAAAATAATAAATATAATACTTTTTTTAAAAAAAAAGAAAAATAATTTTGTTAGAAAACAAAACTGAAGATATGTGGGAGCAAGTTTAAGAGCCATGTTGCTAGGTGAGAAGGTCTAGTACATATTCAATCAGAGTCACAGGATGTAAGAAAAGACAAAAACTGGGGCAGAAGCAGTATATGAAGAAGCAACTGCAAAAAATTTCCAGAACTGATAAAACATCCAAAATTGGAATTCAGAAATAACAAGAAACTCAGAGGAAGGCAGGTTTATGAGAGGATGGGGAAGTATGTTGTGAAATGGTATCATCAGGACATGAGATGGCTGCTTCACTCATGAACTCACAATAGCTGTGGTTACATGCACAAGACCTGCACAAGATCAAGCCAGTCAAATGTGGACTGGGGAGGGAATCTAGGGACCCCACACCTAGCTAAGAAGCTATTGGCAGTTAATGATAACTCTCCATGGTGGAGTCATTTTTCTTTTGAGTTGTGACCACTGGTAGGTTTCCTGTGCTCCACTGGTTGGCCCCATATCCATGAATGTGCAGGCAGTACTAATTGGTCATGGTAGAATTTTTAAAAAGAGGGGTGTTAGAGAGAGTTCAGCAGTTAAGAGCACTGGCTGCTTTTGCAGAGGACCTGGGTTTGATTACTCACATAGTGGCTAACAACCATCCATAACTCCAGTTCCAGGACATCTGGCCCCCTCCTTTGGCCTCCACAGACATTGGACACACATGGTACACTTACATACATGCAAACAAGCCACTCACAAAAAATTAAATAAATAAATAATTTTATAAAAGAGGGCATGAAGTTGGGAGGGGAACATGTTAGAAAGACCATGTAAAGTTGGAAGGGGAAATAAATATAGGGGGTGGATATGATCATATTACATTGCATATAGATGTGAAATCTCAAAGAATAAATTTTAAACTACTTTTTAAAAGAAGCTACATTACAGATGGCACATTATGGTGGAGCTGTAGAACCTTAATAACAAAACAAAGATGTTTAAAGCCACAAAGAGAATTGGATCACCTTCAGAGGCAGCAGTTATCTCAGTTATCTCACAAGTTCACCTCTCAAAAGTGGTAGCAGTAGTCAGAAGGCAGTCCAAAAACACTGGATATAAACAGGTAAAATTCTAAAATTCTAAAACCAGGATCAAATACATTTCAAGATTAAAACAAAATGAAAACTTTTTTCAGAAAAACAAATCAAGTTGTTCATGCCCTTACGAGAAGAAAACAAAACATATTCATACCAAGCAGAAGGGAAAAGATCCCAGATGGAAGATCTGAGACACACGGGGAAATGAAAACCACACATTGGGTAGTAGTTACGTCATGCTGTTTTCCTTGTGTTTCCTGCCTTCTGTGGATGCTCTTGGGGCATTGCTACTCCTTGGAAGTCAGCCCGCTTTGCCCTCTGGATAATTTTAAGATTTCTCTTTGCTTCTGTTATTCTGCAGTTTCATTATAATATAAATTTTATTTATTATATTTGATACATATTTGGCTCCTTGAACTTACTGATTGGTGTGTTTCAGTCATTTTAGGAAAGTTTGAGCAATTATCTTCTTGAAAAATTCTGCTGAAAACATTCTCAAAACATTATTGCGTGTACATGATTAGAAAAATATATATGTATCAAGAATATATGAAGAATTATTAAAATTGTATGTGAAAACAACCTAACCAAAAATGTACAAGTTGAAGTTGGGGCTTTTGGTGCTTCCCTATAATCCCTCCTCATGACACTCAGGCAGGAGACTCCTGAGTTGGAGATCACCTTGGGCTACATAGTGAGACCCTTTCTCAAAAAGAGGGCAAGTGACATCATCACTTATCAGGAATTCAAATTAAAACACAAATATCACACACTCATCAGAATAACTAAAATTTAAAGATTACGTTGATATTGTGCTGTCCAAGATGCAGATTTACTAGATCCTTCATACACAACTGAAAGGCATATAAACTATAATGAAATGGAAAATAACTTGGCAGTTACTTTAAAATCAGGTATAAATCTGACATGTAATAATGCCCCTTTACCCCTTGGAATCTACTCAAATAAATGAAAGCATATATCCATAAAAATGTATGTTTGTCAACAAGTTGTTAATGAGCAACTTTGTTTGAAAAGAGAAAAACTGGAAGCAGCCCTAATCTCTACCTATAGGTGAAATGAATAAGCAAATTGTGGTATATCCATTTAATTCTACTCAGTAACAAAAAGAGTAAATTACTTTTACATATAACAATATAGAGAAACCTCAAATAATTATGCAGAATGTAATGCCAGAAAAGAGTACATGATGTATGACTCAGATTTTATAAAGTTCCATTAAATGCAAATTAATCCATAGTGAGAGAAACAAGATTGCCAGTTTCCTAAAAATGGAGGTGGAGGAAACTAGATTACAAATGGCAAAAAGAAATGTAGGGGGTGAATACATGATATCTCGATTGTGATGGTAGTTTATGGTATACACGTCTGTCAGAATTCACTGACTTATCCTCCAACATTTTATTGTACATTAATTACTACTCAGCAAATAGTAAAAGACAGCAAAAATCATAACAAGATTGAAGGCATATAAGGTTGGAAGGAAGAAAAGCAAGAAATTGGGCCTCCAGAAAGTTTATAAAAAAAAAAAAAAGAATGAATGAAAACTTTCCAGCATTTTGGAAATAATTATTTTCTGAAGATTGGACTAAATTATATGTTAGTTTATTTTAATTAAGAAAAGGCATCATAAGAAATGGTTTCACTGCCTTTTGTGTGTTTAAATATGGAAATTAATAACTAATTCGGTGTTAGGAACATTAAATTCAGTAGTTACAATTTATTCATTGATGTCCATCTATTCATAAAATCAAAATCAATATATTCTTGACTGGTACTGAAAATCAGGCCAAGAAACCAAGGTTTGGAAGGTCATGGGCCCAAGAGGGGAACCTACTACTATCATTTTGCTAAATGGACATCGTATCAAACTGCTCTCTAAATCTATATCTCAGTATCAAGAGATTAGACCTTATCAGGGAACTTTCCTTGTGTATTGAATAATGGCTAATGAAGAAACTCACAACTTGTGAAAGTACAAAAAAATAAATGAATATGGAATGCTCAGCCACAAATGGGACATCTATATCACACTCCCTCCCCAAGGATCAGGAACGATCAGGGAAGACTGGGGCAGGAAGATTGTAAGAGCCAGAAGTCTGGGAGGACCAGAGTGAAACCTGTCTTCTGAACATTATTGGACCTCTGCACTCATGATTCCACAGCAGCTGTGGTTGCCTGCCCAAGATCAAACTAGTCAACATTCTAGCGTGAAGTAGGAAGCGGTTCAAGAGCCCCTATCCTGAGGAACTATAGGCAGTTGATGACTTCACAGAAGGGGAGAGTCAGTTGTTTTAAAAGTTTGGCTCCTGGTAGGTCGACCAATCTTCAGTGGATGACCCCACACCCACAAGTATATGGATAGCACAAATTGGACTCCATGAGTCATTTAGGAGGGCACAATGGTGGTGGGCAGAGAGGTGGGATGATCTGGCAGGAATTAAGGGGAGAAGTTTGGGGTGAATATGATCAAAATATATTGGATGAAATTCTCAAAAAAATTTAAAAATCAATATATTAAGCACAATGTTAGCATGTGTTTAAATTTTCAAAATTACAATATAGTTTCAGTGTGCAACACTTTCAATTCTAACAAGAAGAATTTCAACATATTTAGTTTCATTTCTTTATAATGGCATATAAATTATAAGCATGCTATATAAATGTACTGTAAATTTGAATGCAAAAATACAATTTTTACTTCATCACCTTTGGATCTTCAGTTGGTTAAAACTTGTTATTTTGGCTTTCTTTTTTAAAATATTATTATTGTGCTTTTATGCATTTCATACAATAGTTCTTAACTAAATTTAGACCTCCCTCCCCCATCCATGCTCTCACAAAGATCCCTGGCTCTTACAATCTTCCCACCTTCTCTTCCATAATGGTCCCTGAGCCATGGGTGGGTGAGGTTTAATACAGGAGTCCTATACAGAGACACACACTCTGCAGTCTCTTATTCTCTAAAATTTACCCGGTTTTGGCCTTCTGTGTGCATCACACTCTGTTGTATAAGGAAGTTTCACTGGTGAGAGCTGAGGCATGCCCTTGCATTCTCTCCCTCATCTGTCACCATCTGTTCTACTATGTTCCATGAGCCTTAGGTGTAGAGGTTCAACTGTAGCTATGTCACCAAGGACTGGGCATCTCTCAGACGTATATTCTCTGTGTGTGACCAGTTGTGGAACTCTGTAATAGCCTCCATCTGGTGCAAAAAGAGTGTTCTTTGATAAGTGATGCACGGTACACTTGTCTGTGAAAATAAGGATTCATATTTAGCCTATGACAAGAAATTTTATTTTTTTGGAGATAGGGTTTTCCTTAGGATCTATGATCTCTCCTGTCATGTATATTTGGCTGTAATTACAATGCCACTCATGAGTTCCTTCCCACTGAGAAGGCTTTAAGTTCAATTAGATAGCTGTCGATTACCCACCTCCAGGAACAGTGCCACTACTCCGTCACTGTGGTTATTAGGCTTTAGAGCTGGGTTGGACCCTTGATTGAATTTGTCCCTTAGCAGCTTACATAGATTCCACGGTTCTTAACCTCTTCCCCTATTTTTATCTTTTTGTCTCTGTTACGCTTCCTATAATTTCTCCTCAACTCTTATATTTTATTAATTGTTTCTTAGGTTATGTCTAGTTTTCCATTAAATCTATTCCTCATGTTTTCATTTGGTAATGTAACTTTAATTTATAGCAGTTCTAGTTGATTGGGTTCTTGTAATATTTTTATTGATTCTTTGAGAATTTCATACAATGCATATTTATAATATTTTCTCCCCGATTTCCACCTCCACCTTCCTTACCCTCCACCCCAACTTTATGTCCTTTATTATTATTTTTCTTTTTTAAAGGCTTGTTGAGTCTAATTTGTGTTCTCCAAATGCTCTTGGTTGTGAGTCCATCCCTTGGAGCTTGGTCAATCTCCCAGGTATCATACACTTGAAGAAAACTGAATCTCTCCTCCACATGGCTCAGTTACCAATAGACCCTCAGCTAAGGCTGGGCTTTCTTACATACCCACCCCCATCCATGCTGGGATTTTTTTCTGACTTGGGATTGCACAGGTCTTGTGAATACTGTTATAAGCAGTATAGGTTCTTAAGTGCAACTTTCTTGTTCTATCCAGAAAATACAGTTTCCTTATATTCATTGACCACCTCTGGCTCTTAAAATCTTCTCACCTCCAACGCATGTGCAAACATCTAAGTGTTAGTAGCATTAAAAATGAGTTGTTCTGTAAGAAACAGTTTATTTTAAAGTGAAATGGAGATCTTTTTTAAAGGTTAAAACCTCATTTAAT
>NW_008352648.1:1117653-1120087 GCF_000622305.1 Nannospalax galili
TGAGTAGCAGATTAGTTGCTTAGAAATCTTTGTGTTCTTGTGGTCATCCATCATCTCTGGCTCTCAAAACCTTTTTCATCTCTTTTCCACAATGATCCCTGAGCCTCAGAAGGAGAAGATGTAATATAGGTGTCCCATTTAGGGCTAAGCACTCCACAATCTCTTATTCCCTGCAAACTGACAAAATTGATAATCAAATAAGTGACATTTTATTGGTTTATTTTCCCTTAAGGAAATTTTGGTAAAGAAATGCATTTTGTAGTGAATGCCTCATGGATTATTTAATATTAAGTGTGGATTTGCAAGCTTCTCTTATTTCTGCTGGTGCTCACTTCTGCCTTACTTAGGTATGTGCTTAGTTAACTTTGACTAGTACTACCATGTGCTATAAGGGTAACTTAAAACCTTGAATGAAGATGTATTGCTCCACAGAAATTCGGCAGTGTGTTCATCTGGAGTCAGTATCAGTTTGTGATCAGAGTAAATTAAAGAATTTGTAGCTTGAGGATTTTGCAAATCATCAGGCACTATGAGTCTGGCCTAAAAATACTTATACAAGGAAAGGTCTGTGGCCACAAGTTTTCAAAAACTGCCCAATGCACTAGTCAGTTGCAAAGCAAGCATTACTGCATCAAGCTGGGGGGAAACAGGTCTCTCTACAGGTTGCTCTTGCATGACACATACATACAGAGATTCAAGGGAGTGAACTAGGAAAAGCCAGGTCCATTCATGTAGGAAATTGAGATCTTCCATTTGTCTGAACAATTTAAAAAATATAACATACATATGATTTATTGGCTTGTTTGAGGTATAAATCTAAGCACCTGTGTGGTTTGTTATTTAACACACTTTTAAGACTGTAGTAAATACTAGAATAACCATTTTTCCATCTGTTTTTCTTTTTTTTCAATACATAACATTTGGCCATTTACAAACACAAAGCAAAGCTATGGGAAAGAAACAAGCAAATAAATTAATTTTCTTTTTGATCCCATCCAGAAACCCTGTCTCCATAGCAACACAAGTACAAGCTCTAGGGCTTTTTCCTCTGCAATACATATTTTGATGGATACTGTAAGCATATATTTTGCAATTAAATCAAGTGTTTTGTTAAGTCAACTTTTGCTTTCTAAGAAAAATTTTAAACACAATAAACGGACAAGTAAAACATTGGCATATAACTAATTTTAACAAAAAACTAAAATTGACTTCTTGAGAAATGTCAATAATATAATGTAAAAATAAAGTGTTTCTAAATGTAATTATTAGCTTTCACAAAATGATGGCAGGATTTAGTGTCAGTAACAACAGTATGATTTGTTATTTATTCTTGCAAATCAAAGTAAGAGTTGTCATAAATCAGTCCCTTCTAACTAACCAGCATTGAAAATGTCTAGAATTGAATATTTCAAAAATATTCATGCATACAAATATAGAATGGGTGGCTGCAATTGGATAAATAAGTTTATATCACTCTAAACTACAGTTAATTTCTGGTTTCCCCTTCATTTATTTGTGTGCATGTTTGTGTGTGTGTAAATGTCTGTGTGTGTGCATGTGTGCACATGTGGAGATGCGAGGTTGACACTGATGACTTCCTCAATTGTTCCAGAATTTATTTTTAAACATCCGAAATATTTATTAATTTCTATTTTTGCAAATAAGGCATAACAAGAAAATTAGATAGCCTGCCAGACATATTTTTAAATCAGGCAAAGCATAGCTTCCAACTCTTTTTTTTCAAATATCAGACTTTTTATTTATTTTAATATATTTTCTGAACAATTTTCCATTTATTTTTAAATTTGTTTTTATTTAATATTGTGTATTTTATATGGAATATCTCAAATAGCCTTAATCATCTTTATATCCCTGTCCTCAGCTCTTAATCTTATTTGGGATTCTTCACTTGGCATTTATGGGTAAAACTCAGGGTGACACTCACATAAGAATGAGAAACAATGTATCTTTTAATAACTGAATTTGTATATTTTCTTTGGTTAAAGAATCTAAGCAGCAAACCATCTGTGACTGTGTCACCAGTAAATACAATGGCTCTAACTTATTTTTTGAGATAAGGCATCTCAATGAATTTGGAGCTCACTAATTCAGCTAGGCTTGCTAGCTAGCAATCCCCACGGACACTCTTGTCACTACCTCCTCAAGACTGGATTCACAGGTGGATACCAATGCATCCAGCTTTATATGTAGGTGCTGGGGATTCAACTCGGGTCTTTATGCTTGTACAACAGGACTTTGCTGAATGAGCTATCTCTGCGGCTTCTGTTTTCCCTTCTTCTCTCCTCCTTTAATCCAGGGCTATAAGAAATAACAAAAAATAATTCTAATTCTTCTTCATTTTTCTGATTAGTTGTATATTTTAGTTTATCCTAGACCTCTCCAAATCAGCCTAAAAAAGGTAAAAGTAATAGGA
>NW_008352648.1:1120141-1163576 GCF_000622305.1 Nannospalax galili
TATATAAAATCATCCTCCAATACAAATGTCAAATATTCTACTCACCATTTGATAATGTAAATCATTCAGGATGTTCTGAAAAAAATAAATATCTGTAACTAACAAATATCTGGAACCAAAAACAAGATAAAATGTAGTTATTAAAATTTTTTTAAAAAGTGAGATCGAACCCTGATTAAACAGAACCTTGAGCAAGTTGTTGAAAGTTTACATATCAGACTTTTGTCAGGAAAACAGAAATAGGCTGAAGTAATTCAAATAGAAAATTATGTTATGCAGAGATTGAAGAATTGCAAAAACATTGAGATGGCTGGTAAAACCAAGTTCAAGGAAACCATTCCCAGTGTGATGGTTGATGTTGATTGTAGTTTGGCTGCAGATAGAATCCTGTAGAAAAGTCTCTGAGCATATTTACTCAAGACTATCTTTATGGTTAGCTTAATTCAGGTTAGAAGACCCACCCCAAATGTGAGCAGCACCATTTGATAGACTGAGGTCCTTGACCAAATACAGAAGATAAAACAAAGTAAGTGCTAGCCTTTACCACCTACTCTTTTTGCTTCCTGACTGTAGATGTAATATGAGCCATTCCCTCATGCTCTTGCCACCAGGACTACCCCCCATAATGAACTCTTATCTGGAACTCTGATCCAAAATAGTCCTTCCTTTCTTAAGCTGATTTCATCAGATACTATATCACAGCAACAGAAAAAGTAGCTAATACAATGAGTGTATTAGTGCATTCAGGAAAATGAATCAGAGGATACTGCCACTTCAAAGCACAGGTTGACACAAGAAGGTCATTCACGAAAGCTCATCTCTCACTGCTGATGGTCATGTGTCCCATGCCTAAACACCAGGAGCAACAATGATTTCTAATCTTTCAAGTACCCTATTGCAGGATATGGTATGGTAGTTCACTGGGAGGAATGCTGGGGAATAATATCTCCTTCTCAGTCCTTAAGTTAGAGGAGCGAGGAGAAGCAGAGGAAATCTTGCCAAATTGACAACAGAAAATCTAGCATACTCTACATGCCTTTGAATTTTCAAATGTAAAAATATTGTCAAGAGTAAATCAAGATTATAGACTAAGCATCTGCTCCAATATTCTCTTTTATGCCAAATCCATTGAAGTTAAAGGAAAGGGTACATATATATAAATGTGCACATTCATCTATTCAGATATACATTATGTAAATGTATACATATAGACATTTTATAGATCTGGATAATGCATACCATGATAGGCACACAAATTTTGAGGAGTCCTTTAAAGACAGAAAGCAGATGGAATGAAATTGATAACAGCTGTGACAAACACAGCTCAAACAATTTTTAAGAAACTATGGCTATAAAGACTGCAAAAAAAAATCTAAATTGATTGAAGAAAAAGCATAAAAATGTTCCAGAAAAATCATTCAAACTAATTAATTAAAGAGCAGAATTCAGGAAAATAAGTCCAGACCTATTCATCTTTACAGTGTACAACAGATAGCATGTTTGGGGTGTGTTTTCTACCATTTCTATTAAAAGTGTGGGGTTGTTATTTAATTATCACTTTTAAAATAATTTTTTGTAATTTAATAAATTTTTATGTAATTCGATTTTTATTGTTTAACTTACTATGCAAAGCGAAAAGTTTTATTATAAATTTTCATTCATATCTATCATTTTACTTTGCTCCTATTTATCCTCTTCCCCCCTCCCTTTTTGGTACTTCTCATCCCTCCAAATAGTCCTCCCTCTACTCATGTCAATAGGTAACCCACTACCCTCTCACCTTCCTCCCTAATTTCTCTCTCTCTCTCTCTCTCTCTCTCTCTCTCTCTCTCTCTCTCATCTCTCAAATATAAAATCCACATATGGAGGAAAACACATAATGTTTGTCCCTGATTCTAGCTTATTTCGCTCAACATGGTGTTCTCCAATTCAAATAAATTTTTACACAATGTTTGTTTTTTTTTTTCTTTGTAGCTAAAGCATTCCTTTGTGTACATGTACTACATTTTCTTTATCCCTTCATCTGTTGATGGATGTATAACAATAAACATGGTGTGTAAGTATCTCTACAATATGTTGACTTAAAATCCTTTGGGTATTATACCCCAGTGGTATTATCACTGAATGTTATAGAGTCAAAGTCTAGGCTTTGGCAACTCTAACAAACCATACTCAGCCACCTAACTCCAATATCCCAGTTAAAGAGACAAATAATAGTGAAAAACAGGGAAAAGAGATTATTTCATGAGAGGGCACTGGATCGGAAGGTAAAAAATAAGGAGGTCCAATGATCCCCAAGTCCACTTTAGGGACTGACATTGGATCATGTTTATATAAAGGGCAAGAGGCATGCATTTCTAAGCAGTCTTTTTCAAGATGTCATTTATATTGTCCCTGTTCCAATCTCTCCTGTAAGGTGGTCTGACAAGCTGACAGAAGTTTGTAAAATAGCTTCCCGTGAGACAAGTTTCACTTCTGGCTGTCACCAGGGTTCAGACTTCCCATCTGCCATCATGAGATTCTGAATGTGGACCATTGCTTCAAGTGTGTTGTAGCCAAAGGGAGGGGTACACATGTCAAGTCTCTATTTGAATATGTTTACTCCTGTTGAGATGCTTGCAGCATAACAGTATCATATGAAAGTCCAAGTTTTATTTTCTGAAGCCCTTCCACACTCACTGATTTTCATAGTGGATACACTAGCTTATGTTCCTGTGACCTAAAGTTCATCCATCCGACCACCATGATGCAAGCTATAGTCCCACTTCTTTCCCATGCTCTGCAGAAGGAGTCAGGCAGGCACAAGCCCATCACCTCTCCCACCCAACCAGTTAAACTTAGCTGCATGAAGGGGAAGAGCCATCGCCATTTTTGGAAAATGAAGCTGTGAACCACAGGTGAGACATTACATGAAAACCTGATGGAGACCATGGGGCAGGACACACTGATGGTGCATGTGTTTCAAATATGGAAAAGAAAAATCCTATGAGAATTTATGCCTTTGTAAGTCACCCCCTCCCTCGTCATAAATTATGAAAAACCCAAATAGAAAGTATTCTGTTGGTTTCATCATCCCTGGGACCTCAGAGGGCACGGTCTCATAGGTCTCCCAAGAAAGGGGAGGGGAACTTGGCAAAACAATTGGCGTAGTCAGCAGGATACAGCAAACAAACCCCAGGAGTTCAGGAAAAACAATGGGGTTGTGGGCATTGGAAAGCATCGTGGTTCCTACAGTGTCTGGTGAGCCATTCAAATGGGAGCTGGGTTCAGATTCCTAAATCCAGAAGAGTGGATATGGTGCTGCAAGGTGTCCTGTGAGGTAACAAGACTGATCCAAGAGAAGTTGGTAGGAATTCAGGAGAAAGGATGGCCAACCCCCATACACTTATTATTTTCCCCTGAGCTTAGCAGTGGTCACATGGGTTATACAATGGATAACAGAATTTATAACTAAAATGATACTGGCCGTGCAGACGTGGACAGACTTAAAAGGGGAAAGCCCTGGGTTGCAGCCATTTGTGAATGTGGGAAAATAGCTCAGTTACCTGAGAGATGGAGGCCGCCACCACGTGTGTATGAAAACTCTTTAAAGACTGTGGAGAGCCTAGAAAACCTTTTATAAGTCTTGTAAACAAGCAGTGAATTCAGAGAGATGGCCTGGCCACTTCTTTGCAAAATTAAAGATTTGTCCACTGCAAAGGCAATGGCCCCAGTGGAGGTTGAAAAGACTAAGGAGTTACTGGAAAATTCAGCTTCAGTCTCAGAACTTGAGATAGAAAAGAAACAGGAGTCAATGGACCCAGGAAAAATGACAGATAGTAAGGAGAAAATAAATGACCTAGAAATGAAAGTAGCTAAAGCTGCCCCTCAGATTCAATATTTGATACAAAAAGAGAAAAAATTAACAATACTATATCTAGGAGAAAATACTCCACACTGGAGCTGTTGGGAATAGGAAAGACCCTCAAACAAGCAATTAAAGAGCCCCTCACCATGAGGCTTGTAAGCATATGGGACATGGGGGCAAATAATGTCAGTGTAAGTCCTTCAAGCATCATAACCAAGTTATATAACCACCCATCCATCCTTGAGACATAGGCTGTTTAACCTAGGCCAACACAGGGAGGGAGCAGTACCTAATGGAATGGCTTGTGCAAGGCATTAAAGATACGTGGTCAACACCAGTGGAGACTCCCATGATCATCAGGGGCTGGGGGACTATGAAAGAGGGACAGGCATTACTGAGAGAACTAGGTATGAGAAAAGCAATATATGGTGCCCAGTTCACTGGGCCAGATAGGGCTGTGTTCACCAGACATATAAAGGAAAACTTAATTCAATTGGGACCTCAAGAATGGTATAGAGCTTTAGTGGTTTTGCTAAGTCCCTTAATGGGACAGGATCTTTGCAAAGTGAGGGAGGTTTTGGAAGACCTAAGTTAGTCAAACCAGCATGTAAAATATGTGTCTATAGAATAACAAAACAACCTAAAAGAAATATAAAAAGACTAGACAGAAGAAATGGTCCTTTTGGTTTACTCAAAGACAAATGTGGCAAGATTTATGTCAAGCCCAAGTTCCTAAGGAAAAAACTGATAGAAACCAAATTCAGTACTAAGGAGTTTCTGGAAGGCTTTGAAATTTGAAGAACAGTTCACAAAAGGCAGAGGTGGTTAAGGATCCCCAAAGATTAAATAAGGTACATTTCTCTCCTGAGAAAGGCTATCCTAGGGGTAGAGGCAGTTTTTCCCACCAGGGCCTCCACCAGAAGCCAGGTATGGTCAATGGAGAGGCAGCAGATATGGCTACAGCAAAGAGGCAGACCCAGAGCCTGCCTGACTCAGGGAACCAACAGGTGCAGCAGGAACAAGACCAGCTATAGCTGTAAGATTATTGTGATCTTTATGGTTGGGTAAGACACAAGTAATACCCACCAGGATGATTGGGAAAAGCCTACACAACCTAATTCTGTATTTAAAAAAAAGACTCCCAAAACTGTACAACTGTTAAGAATATTTACAGTATCGGGTGGGTTGCCCTCTTATGAGTTGTTGGCCAGAGAGATCCTAGAGGTCCTCAAATTAACCAAGGCTATTGCCACTGATGTTAGTTGTACACTAGACAAGGTCAGTAAGGCCATGTTGCTGAAGACACTGCATGATGTGAGCATGGGTGAAGGAGAGATGGAGCCAAGACTAAGCTGAAAACTCCATGCCACTGGATGGATGGCTTTCATAGTGCCAGAAGGCACTATGAAGTTGGTTGGGGAAAAGGGATCCGCTATGATTCTGTGCAACAATGGACCCCACATGCTGCACACTATTGACATGCCAAGCAAAACCTTCCGGTGCAATAATGGCTAAACTAATATATGTATATATACACAAATTTCTAATTGGATAAGGCCCACTCCTAGGGGTGGAACACACATCTGGTGTTGTAGACCAGCCCAACCTTCTGTGTCAGGGAAGGCTATAGGCTTCAGTGGGGAAGCCTCTGCAAGTACACTGTTTGATGACTATGATACACCTGCTGGGATATCGTCTAGGCATTTGTATTTACTTCCATGTTTGTTTAGATGTGTCTACTTCCTTCCATTTGTCTTTATAGTAGGAGAGATACCACTGAGATGGATCAGCAGCCACATCTTGAAGACAAATGATAGGGAGGCCCAAGAGATCAATATCTCACCATGATACAAGAGATACTGTCCAAACATTTGTGTTTATGCTGTAGGTTATTATAGCAGTCACTGTTTACATGTTCTTGCCTCTTGCTGTTTCTGTTTTTATAGTAGATGGAATCCCACTGAAATGAGCCATCGGCCTGTGACAAACAGATGGTGCAGAGACCTGAAAGTCCAGTGACCTGCCGCAATTTGCACACCTATCACCCCCCACCAAGTCTCAGGGAATTGTGTGTGTGTATGTGTGTGTGTGTGTGTGTGTGTGTGTGTGTGTGTGTATGTGTGTGTGTGTGTGTGTGTAAAATCTGCCTGTAGCTAAGGGTGGGACTTCCCCAGTTCACACTGGCCTGTCAACTGATATTGCTATTATATAGGTCTTGTTTAGGCTACCATATTGTTGAAATTTCATGAGTGAGGCTTCTCTGTCAGGTCTAGAATACACACTATCTGACAGGAGGTTCTTACAATCTTTTTACTCACCTCTTACATGATGTATCCTGAGCCTCAAGTGTTTTTTTTTTTTTTATAACATAGACATTTTTACAATGTTTATTGTGGCAAATCATGAGCATAGGAGGTCTTTCCATTTTCTAGTGTCTTCTTCAATTTTTCTCTTCATGGCTTTAAAGTTTTCATTTAAAGAAGAAACATTTTACCTCTTTAGTTATATATATAATTATATATAGTTATATTGATATTGTATCCTGATACTTTGTTGAAAGTGTTTATCAGTTCCAAGAGTTTTCTAATGGAATCATATC
Source organism: Nannospalax galili (assembly GCF_000622305.1). Taxonomy (NCBI): domain Eukaryota; kingdom Metazoa; phylum Chordata; class Mammalia; order Rodentia; family Spalacidae; genus Nannospalax; species Nannospalax galili. The sequence goes on from NW_008352648.1 coordinate 1,126,588, forward strand.
AATTGGTTGAGAATAAGACTTCAAATCAAAATAAAAATATGTCTAGGGGCTGGAGAGATGGGTCAGTGGTTAAGGGCACTAACTGCTCTTGCAGAGGACCTGGGTTCAATTCCCAGCACCCACATGGAGGCTACAAACCATCCTTAACTCCAGTTTCAGGGGAATCCAAAGCCCTTTTCTGACAGGGGTGCACTCACATGCAGGCAATACACTCATACACATAAAATAAAAATAATAATAAATTATTAAAATTCTACATTTTCCAGTTTTATCAAATATAACTTTTTAGAATATTTTCTAATGACCCTGTGGATTTCATTAGAATCTGTTGTTATATCACTTTTTCACCTTAATTTTATTAACTTAGGTCTTTTTCATTTTGTTAGTTTAGCTTTTATCACTCTTGTTTATGTTTTGAAAGAATCCACTGTTTGTTTAGTATTTCAGTCATTTCTGCCCTTGATCTTTATTATTTCTTGCATTTACCGGTATGGGTTTTGCTTGTTTTTCTAGACCTTGAGGTACATCATTACATTATCTACTTGAGATCTCTGATTTTTTTTAAAAAGGTTTACATATTTATTTATTTACTTTTGATTTTATTCTTATGTGTACATGTATGCATAATTTTATGTGCACTAAATGTTTACAGGTACCCAAGGAGGGCAGAAGAGGTTGTTGGATTCCCCTGGAACTGGAGTTACAGCTGGTTGTGAGCTGTTCCATTTGGGTGCTGGGAACTGAACATGGGCCCTTTGCAAGAACAGCAAGCATACTTAGCTGATGAGCCATCTCTCCAGAACTACCTGCCCCCCCGCCTCTGATTTTTTAAATATTACTACTGATATCTGTAACTTTCCTCTTAGAACTGCTTTGGATGTATCCCACAGTATCTCATAAGCTGTGCTTTCATTTTCATTTGATTCCAGGAATTTTAAAACTCTCCTCCCTGACTTCTCCACTCTGACCAACTGTCTATTGTTTAGTCTTGGACAGTTTCTGTGGTTTCCCTTACTGATGAACTCCAATATGATAATATAGGATACAAAAAAATTATTCTGATTTTTAATATTAAGATTTTCCTGGTGGTCTAGAGTGTGGTGTTTTAAAAATTCCATGAGCTTTTGAGAATGTGTGTTCCACAGCTGTTGAAGGAAATGTTCTGTAAAATGTTTGATCTGCCTGGTTAGTGTTAGTGGCTTAGCTGAATTCAGCAGGGAAGCCATCCAGTCTGGCCTTTTCTTTGTTAGGGGATAATTTTTAGAGTTTCAGGTTTGTTACTTGTCATAAATCTTTTTAAGTTTTTTATATCTTCTTGTTTTAATTTTAGTAATTCAAATGTCTTTAGGAATTTATCCAAATTTTCCTCAATTTTCTCAATTTTTAAATTTTGGAATATGTTTTCAAAGTTCTCCTTCACCATCCTCTAGGTTTCGTTGAAAGCTCTTGTACTGCCCACTTTTGTCTCTAATTTTATTATTTTGGATCCATCTCTCACATTTGGTTAGTTTCTCTAGAGATTTGGCAATCTTGTTTATCTTTTCACAAAACCTTTCTGCTGTTTGATTGATTCTACATTTTGTTCTTTTAACCTATATTTCATTAATTTCTGATGTCATTATTTTTTGCCACCTACTGCTTTGGGGAAGTTTCTTGAGTTTTTCATTTAAAAAATTTCTTTTGTATTGCTGAGTTCTTTAATTTGGCATCTGGTAATAAATTACTTAAAAATACTATCTCATAGCCTCAGTCTGAGGATCATGGAGATTCTAAAAAGGAAAATGGCAGCAAAAACCCAATGACGCCTCTATGTTCAGTTTAAACTTGAAATTGTTAATGATGGGAAGTTGAAAAACTGCATTCATTAAGCATCACTTGACTGGTGAATTTGAATAGACGTATGTAACCTACCTTGGATGTTGATGTTCTCTGTACTGACAGAGGATGTGAAGTTTAAAGTATGAGATAAGTCTGGCAAGAAGAAATTTGATGGATGGCAAGATGGTTTGGTATCCAAGCTCAGCCGGCCATCATATTTTTTTATATTACATCGAGTTACTTAAACGAATATGCCCTTCTGATATAGTGATCGTGTATGAGCGTGCTAAAACATCCCCATTGCTTTGTGTGGCTAAAGCATGGATATTAAGGATTTGGGCTGAAAGAATAATCTTCAGTACCATGACATTTCTTCCCAAACTACAACTCTGAGAAACCCTTCTTCCAGGTTGCTCAAAGACTCATCGGTGACTTTAACTTGGAATTTGTTGATACATCTGCTTTTGTCCCATCCAAGGTTGTCACAGATTAATACTTTGTGCTCAGTTTGAGCATGATTTAGAAGTTGCTCAAACAATGGCTCTTCTAGAGAAAGATAATGACTTGTGAGAAAAATTACACTGGAACCCAGTGACAAAAGTATAGTTTCATAGATAACTGTCTTACAATGCTAAGAAGCTATCAAACGTATACACCACTTTATTATCTAGCTAAGCCGAAACACATGCCTCACCTTTGGGAGGCTGAAGAAAACGCTTAGGCTTTGGAGTGACTATAGCAGTTAAAAACTCTTAATTTTGGGACTTGCATATTTACCGCTACTGGAATGTGCATGATTGTATCTCCGTTTCAAATATGGGACTGCCACATTTCAGTGTTAGTGATGAAATCTAGTTTACTAAAGTTACTCCATTCTTTTTCAAGTAGAGTCAGAATATGTGTTTTTCAAGTATCTTTTTTTTTTTAATTTTTGACTTCAGAATATGTTACATTGCTTTGGGCAGTGATTACTTAATTTAACAAAGCATACTTTTACTTGTTATAAAGTTTTAAAAGCTTTATGAAAGCTATTTAAAAGCTATTTGTATGGAAAATTTAACAATTCATCTAAAAGGGTTTCACATATATTTTTCTGATACATTTGGGTGACTTAAAAATAATTCATATTATAGTCTGAGAACAAAGTCATAAACTTTTGAAGACAAGATTGCATAAGAAAGTTACATATATACTGTAGAGTTTAACTGACTCTTAATACTAGTTCGAGAATATCTACTGTGATTTTTCTTAAACTTAGACAGAAAGTAGAGAGTGAAAAAAGAGACAAGGCCTGGGCCTGGAGAGAAGGTTCAGAGGTTAAAAGCACTGGATGCTCTTGCAGAGGATACAGGTTTGATTCCCAGTACCCACATGGCAGTTAACAATCATCCATATTTCTAGTTCCAGGGGATCTGTTGCCGTCTTCTGACCTCCTCGGGCGTTGCATGACACGGGTGTACTTACATATATGCAGGCAATACACATAACATAAAAATAAATATTTTTTTTTTAATAAGAGAGAAGGCCTTAAGGGTGTGGACAAAAGAGACTAAAGTTCAGCTTTCTGTAATTGTAGAATGTTAACTGGGATCTTCCTAAAAGAAGATGCCAAGATAGGATTGAAATGAAAGGGTTTTTTGTTTGTTTGGTTGGTTGGTTGGTTTTTGGGTTTTTTTTTGAGACAGGGTCTCCCTGTAGCCCCAGCTGTCCTGGAACTCACTATGTAGACCAGGCTGGTCTTGAACTCACAGAGATATGTCTGCCTCTGCCTCCCGAGTGCTAGGATTAATGGTGTGTGCCACGACACCTGGCCCAAAATGAAAGTGTTTTATGGTGGGAGATGCTAGTGAGAGAAGATGGAAAGGAACCAGAAGAGTCTTGGAAAGGCTTCATGCTATAATGCAATCCTGGCCTCAAATAAAGAAGAAAGGGAATAAAATGGGGGACGTGAGTTCCAAATTATCATGCATCTAAGAAGAGTTCATCAAAGTCTTTGGGGCATTCCAAACTAAAACTCAGCCAGAGAGGAAGCCTGCTTTCCCCTATGAATAGGACTACTTTAGTATCACCAACTAGGTCAGTGATTGGCTAGAATCTACCATAGGAAACAGGGCAGAAGCTGTGATGGACTCAGATGCAGCAGCTCCTCCTGGTCAATCAAACTCTCAGTAGTCAGCGTCCACCTCGTGTTAGCATGGCCACCATGTACAGAAAAGAACAGTCCATAACCAAAAGGATTCTATACAGAAAAGACAGTCCACAACCAGCGGACCTTCTTTCAGGGGAAACTTGCTTCATAAAGTAATCTGTTGGGAAGGCCAGAAGATGAGACTGAGGCCATCGTTAAAGCACTTGGGAGGCAGAAGCAGGCGGATCTTTGTGAGTTCGAGGCCAGCCTGGTCTACATAGTGAGTTCCAGGAGAGCTGGGGCTACAGGGAGATCCTGACTCAAAAAGACAAAATAAAAATGTTCTCCATCCTTGTCCTTAGGTTTCAGCCTTTGTGTCAGATAAATATTTCTCCCATTACTTAAGAAAGTTATTTCAAACAAGTTGGATGCAAAATCAAAAGGATTTGACCTTTTTCAAAAAAAAGAGTTTAGGGGAATGTTCTGAGTTCAGCAGTATACTCTAACAAGTTGTATTGGGTTCTGAATCTCCCCAGTACTTCCAAATATGACACTATTTAGAAGTAGGATCTTTACAGAAGTGATCAAGTTAAGATGAAATTGTAAAGACACAGCTGTGAGAAATATTCTGATGAAAGAAGCTAGGGGGAAAAGGGGCTTGTTCAAGTTCACAGCTCAAGGCAGCAGGAGCTTGAAGCGATTGATCACTTCACACCCAGTCAGAAAGCAGAATGATGAATGCATGTGCATAGCTCAATTTATCTTTTTTGATCATTCCAGGACCCCAAGCCCAGGGAATTATATCACCCACAATAAATATGGGTCTTCCCACATCAGTTCTTATAATCAAGGTAATCCCCCAACAAACATGCACAGAGGCCCATCTCCCAGGTGATTTCAGATACTGTGGAGTTGACAATTAACACTCACCATCACAGGGACTAATTCTAAATGGCTGGAGTCCATATAAAATGGACAAATTTGGACACAAATATAAATGCAGAGAGAAGGAGATACAGATGTGAGAAGAAGGCCGTGTAGAGGTAGACAAATCCAGTGTCATGTTTACAAGCTAAACATTGTTAAAAACTGCTGGCAAACACCAGAAGCCAGATCCTTCTTCACAGTCCCCAGAAAGAAGCAACTTTGATGACTTGACTTTGGATTCCTATCTTCCAGAACTATGGGGCAATAGATTTTTGTTATTGTATTAAGTGACCCAGTATATAGTAGTTTTCTATGGAAACTCTGTGAAACTGATATAGGGAAGTCACTCTGGATAAATAAAATATGGAAATAATAAAATTTCTTTAGCAAATTCATGGAGTATTTGTGTAAAAAGTGACCTCCCAGCAATGCCGCTCAAAGTTTAGTTCACATCCCACTAACCATACCAAAGAACCACAAAAAACATTGGCAAAAACCAACTAAAGATTTTAGTCTAATTTGTAACAATGGAAATTTATACATTTACTAGTAATAAATTTGAAACCGTGATTCACAAGCTAAATAATCATAAGCTAAGAGCATTAGTAGGACTTACTGAGTCCTATAGTAAACAAGTAGTCCGCTATCTATTTGATAGGTTTGTATACACAGATTTTGAATTTCCTGAAACTTTTAGGGCTAGCTAATATTGTTAGCCCATTACAGATTCCACTGTACTAAGTTAGGCAAAATTTTCAAATGCTCTGTTTGCATTGGTGAAAATTTGTTCAGAATCATTTACATTTTTAATACTGATTACTTGTTCTTTAATGGATAGATTTTCCCTATGAATCTTTGCATAATCAGTTAGGAAATTTTCCACTACTAGCTTGGAGAAAATAAAATGGTAAATCATCAGATCATATGCCACATATAAGTGACCCAGTATTATTTTTAAAATTGGTAACCAAGTGGTTGGAGAAGTGGTTCATTGGTTAAGAGCACTTGTTGCTCTTCCAGAGAACTGGAGTTTGGCTTCCAGCACCTACATCTGGAGGTCATATCTGCCTGTAACTCCAGCTCCAGAGGATATGATGCCCTCCTCTGGCTTCTGCAGGCACCCACAGGCATACCACCCCCCATACACACACAAATAAAAACAAAAATAAAAAATAAATCCTTAAATTAGTAACCAATCCATGAGCCCAACACTCAGCCCTTGTCTCTTTCCTTTTATGTGATGAGACCTGGCCAACTGAAGACCAATGACTATATGTATCATGAAAATAAACCTAGTTTTCTTATTTTAAATAAATATTTGTAGTACCTTTTCAAGGTGATGTAGACTGTGTTAATATATTTTAAAGCAGTGTCTTATTTATTCTGTTGTATGAGTATCTGTTCTGTACCTTTCAAACAGGTCACACTTTGTTGCTAATTGTCTCCTGGGTTCCTGTGGAGGAATGCCCTTTGATCTGCATACCATTTGTTCCTGAATACCTGCTTAGAGCACCCCATCCCTGAGAATAAAACCTTTGAATTAGCTACTAGGTGCTCTTTATTCTATGCAACAGGAAGCTTCCTGGTTCCCAGCTTTTTAAAATATTAAATTGTCTATGTGTGATATTATCTTATTAGCTATCTCACTGTCTCTCTGTGTCTACCACTACCCGGTCATGCAGGACATAGCACCTAGGTACTTAATCCTTTCTGTGTTTGTGAAGAGTTCATATGACAGGCAGAAAATGTGAGCTCCTTTTCTAAATCAAGGCTACCGTGCAAACTCCAGGTTGCTCCACTACTGGGCAGTCAGGACCATCATTGCGGGGAGTTGGGGGAGGGAGAGCTTTGTTCCTGCTTCTGATGCCTTACAAGGCCACCAAATCTTACAAGTCTCAATTCTCTTCATTACTGAGTTCCAGCATTCTCCCAAGGCCACTCATCTCAAATGGAACTGCACTATAAACTAGGTCAAAAGCCTATGACTAGGGAGGTCACATGCCCTAGCGGGGAAGTTACTGCTGTGGTTTTACTAAATGGACATGATGTGCTTGTCAGTTTGCCTTCTAAATATTTATGTTTTTCCCATAGATTAGTGTTGCTGTCACCTTTGGTCAGAGAAGTTAATTTTTATAGTAGGTGGTGGTTAATACAGTCATGACTAGTCAAAGTGCTCAGAATAAGTGACTCCTGAAGCCTGAAATGAGACATCTGTATCACCTCCTCCATGTCTCAGGGAGCAACATAGAAGAAGAAACAGAAAGAATGTAAGAGCTGGAAGATGGAGTGGAGTATTGAGGAACACTGATGGCCAAAGCACTCTTGAACTCTCAATATGTGAGATTACCTACACAAAACTACACAAGATTGAGCCTGTCAAAATTCTACAATGGATAGGGAAGGGCTTATAGGGCCCCACCCATCTCTAAAGATTTATGGTTGTGCAAAGGGGGAGAGACATTTGTTTCACTGGTGTGGCTCCTGATAAGGTGCCTATGATCCATTAAATAAGCCCTCACCCATGTTCTGTAAGTAACCTTAAGTCATTGATTCACCAAAAAATGAGGAAGACATGAAGATAGTAGGGGAACTAGTTGAAAAAGGGAAGAGGATCAGTGTGAGGTGGGACAAGAGAGGATAATGGGGACGTACAATCAAATTATATGCATCTATGAAAATGTAATGAAACCTATTATCAGGTAAAATTAATATATGCTAATAAAAGCTTTTTATAAGTCAAGTAATTATACAACTTCTGCTTTGAGTCTTTGTCGCGGTAGATCAAGTGAAGAACATTTCTATTTATTCATCTGGAAACACTGTGAATTTAATTCCCAGAAAAGATTTAAGGAAGATTGGCTATGATGAAAAAACAGCAGCTATGTGGAAGAGGGATTAAATCGATTTCATCTGGCTCCAGATTACAAAATTATATTTAGAGTCAATATATACAATTTATGAGAACCCAGAGATGCCCTGGAGTAGAAAGGCCTGTCTTCAAGTTGAAGGATGAAAGAATGAAGCTCTAGGATACTGAAGGATTTCTGTTAAAAAGACACGATTGGATTACAAGTTTTCTAAACTCCTGTGGTCTGCAACTGGACCACAAAAGATAATACTGAAATGTTTGTCAAATTGGGAGATTATCATGGGGTAAGGAAGAAATGAGTTTTAGATTTCACAAAAAGAAGAGAGAATTAAAGGCTTAAGTGCATAAGATGGTGCAGAAGAAGAGAAGCTGATTAAAGGAAAATCCACGAAGCAAATGGAGGCTGTGTGGAGCAGGAAATGTACATTGTTCTTCTAGAAGATTATTTGTCTGACAGACTTGAAACAATTACTTAGCAGTCGCATGCTTTATCATTGGTCTTTTATAAAAGTATAAATACTTTAATACAAATATATATATATATATATCAGATATAAAAGTATCTGATATCAGATAAGCCCCATACAGAATGTGACTTTTTATGTCAGTCTTCTTGAAACAGCACTTGGAGGCAGAGTACAAGCAGGATTAAATATTTATGTTGCTATCTTAGAAGCAGGTGACTGCACCTGAAAACTGTCAAAGATCTAGCCATGGAAGTTAGAAAGCATGCTTTCAAGCAGAATATGTTACTTCTTCCGTACTTTTATTCCTACAGAGGGGAATAACTATAAAACCTACTGCATACATGAATCACTCCTCCTAAGTTTTTCTGTGTCCCATTACTTTACAATGACCTGACCAACTGTTGACCAAATATGAATTATTCTGTTATTCACTTGATAGATGTTATTGCTCTAAAGTCAAATAAAATTGGAATTAAAAAGATAAACACTATGGAATTTTCTTGAAATTAGCTTCTTGAGTAGGAACATTAGCACATTTTTAATCAATGGGCATTCAAGTTGATTCTTTAGTATGCTTTCCTCCTCAAGGATTTTCCTCCTCTGAAGGCTTGGCAGTTTTCCCATGACCCTCAACCAGAAAACCAAAGATTGGCAAGAAGACAAGTCTTGGGCTTCTGGGATGAGTGTTTTATCTCTCCTTAGAAGCCTATAAAGGAGTAGAACAATGGAAAAAAAGGCCCCAAAGAACTCCTTAATCCTCAGCACAGAAAAGCAAGAGAAGAGTCAACAGAAAACAGTGCAAGGTGTTTTCTTTTCAAATTATTTGAAATCAGTCTGCAGAGCTCAAAGAAAACCTCTTTGAGACAATGACCCAGCACTCAGCACTGTTGGGTCAAACAGCTTGAGATAAACACCTGCATAAATAAGAATTTCTTCATTTGGAATTTTGTGCAAAATTGAAGTAGACATTGTCCTTCCTTTCAGGGCTCTCCAGGGCAGAAAATTGGCATTGATCCTTGCAAAAAATTAGAGGGGCATACACAAGTACACAGGAAAGCAGAGCAATAGATGAAAGAATCAAGAAAAAAAGTATTGACTCTGAGCTCTGAATGAAGGGCAGAATCACATCTGACAGACATGGTGGAAAGAGGGAAGAGACATTTCAGAACAATAAAGGCACAGCTATCTGAAACACCTCCTAGAGCACTACTTGTTCAGCAGCCCTGGGAGGCTCCGGATGCTCTCAGACAAGCTTCTTTATTTAACAGCCCTGAGTGGATAGTCCAATAACATTGACCGAGTTTTGTTTCCAAATAGGACACTGGAAAGTTCCTTAGGCCAGCTGACTTAGCAAAAGCATGTTTCTTCCACTGAGTATTTATGACCACAGGGAGGTGAGTGGTAAGGTCCAAATTACTATAGTAGCCAAGATGCTATTGCTGTATGTTTCAGGGATCAGGGAACAGAAAGACGGTCCAGACCCTGCTGGAAATGCAGCTTGAGAAAATAAATAAAAGGAAATGATTCTAAGTAGGATAACTCAGAGTGACAGAATATAAAGTTTCATGAAGCAAATGAAACAATCACTGAACCAACAGCAAAAAAAGACAAATATATCATCTGCCTCCTTATATATAAACATCTCAGGCTCTAGTCAATTGTACCTGAGTGCACTTATTTAATCAAGTAGGTTATGCAAAGCACTTGCAACCACTTAAAAGACTTGGTCATGACAAGTGTCTGGCTCCGAAGACCAGACCCCAGACTAGAATTATATTTGTTCTCTCAAGCACAATGAGCTTCCAGAGACACCTGCTTGTTGGAGATGGCTTGGCAGACATCTTTTTATATTATTTGTCTTAGCTCTAACCCAAAGGCTAATACTGATGCAGTCATAATTCAGGCATTTTTAGAGCTATCAAATACACACTGCCCTACTTAAGAAAAGAAAGCTACTGATCCAGCCCTAGGAGGGCATTGATTTCAGGGTTGTTTCCAACAGAATTGGCCAGGATTGTGTAAAACAAGTCTCTGCATAACACCTACATCTGCAGGCTGTTGGGACTTGGTTATTTGCTGGCATGTGTGCGACCTTTGAGCATGGTTATTTATTGAGTGAGCACAACGCTTTGCAAAAGACTACACATGTATCAAATCATTCAGTTCTCTCAATATCATTATGCAATTGTGATGACAATACAGAAAAAAGAAAACTGAGTTTTTAGAAAGGTTAAATAACCTGGGAGATCACAATTGCTAAATTGGAGTTGACATTCTAGTAGGGTAAGATAGATAACTATGTATACAAGTAAATGTACAATGTGTCAGATGGTAATAAATGATAAAAAGAAAATAAAGCAGAACAGAAAGCAATAAAGGAGAAAATGGAGCAGAGAGAGGGAAATGGAACCAGAGCATACCTATTCTGTGTAGGGGAGTCACTATCAAGGAAACAAATGAGGGGCTATGGAGACAAGTCTTACAGATATCTAGTGAAATACCATTACAGGCCAAAGCAATGGCAAATGCAGAGGAGCTGGGTTTACATGGCTGGGTACCAAGACAGAGCACAGTATCCAATGGAGCTGGAGTAGAACAAGCAAGTGATGGTGACTCGGAGGGGGGGTTAAGAGCAGAAATGGGGCCTAGCTAGTACAGGACTTTGTAAACCACAGGAGCAAACTTGCACTTTACACCAAAGAGCTAGAGAAACTATTGGAAGATTTAAAAATGTTTTATTGATTTGAGAACATCATATAATGTATCACAGTAAGGCCTCCCCCCCACACACACCCTCACCTTACTACCCCGGGCCCCCACAGCTTCATTCCCTCTATTATTATTTGTCTTTTTTAAAGGCTTATCAAATCTAATTTGGTTTTCCAAATGCTCTTGGGTGTGCGCCTATCTCTTGGAGTGGTGTCGCACCCGTAAGGAAAGCTGACTCCGCGTCTCTTAGCCTCTACTAATTGCCAATAGGTCTTCATCTAGTGCTGGGGCTTCCTGCCCACCTCCTTCATCCGTGGGTTCCTATCCGGGTTGGGTTGTACAGGTCTTGTGCGTGCTGTCCTAAGTGCTGTCCAGACAACACACTTTCCTTGTTTTCATATATCATATCACCTCTGGCTCTTGTAATCTTTTCCCCCCTCTTCTACAATGAACCCTGAGCCTTAGGAGGAGAGGGTGTGATATAGATGTTCCATGTAGGGCTGAGTACCCTGTAATCCTTAGTTCTTTGTGTGTTTACCAGCTGTGGGCCTCTGTGTTAATCATCATCTGCAATAAGAAGCTTTTATGGGGAGAGTTCAGAGATGTACTAATCTGTAAGTATAGCAGTAAGTCATTATGAATCAGTTTGATATTATGTCTATTTAGCAGAATGATAGTATTAGATTCTCCTCTCTGGCCAGTGGCCTGTCTAGTCACAGGTTCTTGGCCCTGATAACAGTGTCAGGTATGGACTCTATCTTGGGGCGTAGGCCTTAAATCCTGTTAGAAGGTGGTTGGCTACTCCCATAATATTTGTGCCACTATTGCACCAGTGGGCATATTTTGTCCAGTCAGTCATTACTGTAGCTCTCAGGGGTCACAACTGGGAATATTGATATACTCATCTCTTCTAGTAGCATGCAGAGCACTTTTCAATACTATGAAAGGAGGGATGAAGTTTCTAGGTCAATACTAACATGATTTCTCCATGTTCAACAATTCACATATGTAGTGTCTTCAGCAATAGGGTCTTACCACCAAGTTCCAGAGGATAACCAAAAGCAATGGCAATATCCAGTAATGTGTAGGGGTCTATAGTAGAACCCCCTGGCCCACAACTCCAAAAGACATAGTCCATTCCTGGCACTGGGCTCTTTATTTGCTACCCTGTGGTGTCTGGTAGGGATATTATCTCCCTGGTATAGGGTAACTCCATTCTCTCTCTCTCTCTCTCTCTCTCTCTCTCTCTCTCTCTCTCTCTCTCAGTATCTTTCATTTACTCACTAATTTTTCTCTCAAATGATTCCACACAATCTCATAGGACACCTTTATTCTCTTTGCACATATTCCTTTCTATCTCCCAGTCTCCCTCTTTCTTCCTCCTCTTCCTCTTCCTCCTCCTCTTCCCAATGTGTCCACTGACCTAAGCTGAAATTTCCAAACCATGGGACTGAATAAACTTTTTTGTTTTCAAATAAACTGTGTTAAGTATTGGCCAAGATAATGAAAGTATATTCTGGTGTCCTCCTGAAAGACTTATATGTTAAAAGCTCTGTCCCCCAGCTGGTTGGCACTATGGAGAGGTGATTGGATCACGAGGACATTGCCTTCATCAACGAACTGCCCCATTGATTTTTTTACCTGAATGGGCTGATAGAAGGTGGAAGGAGGTCTTGGGGGTGAGACTTTGAGGATCTGTCTTACTCTAGATCATTCCTTTCTCACTCCTGAAAGACTTATATGTTAAAAGCTCTGTCCCCCAGCTGGTTGGCACTATGGAGAGGTGATTGGATCACGAGGACATTGCCTTCATCAACGAACTGCCCCATTGATTTTTTTACCTGAATGGGCTGATAGAAGGTGGAAGGAGGTCTTGGGGGTGAGACTTTGAGGATCTGTCTTACTCTAGATCATTCCTTTCTCACTTTCTGATACTGATTACCATTCAGTGAGCAGCTAAGGGAACTAGGAGTTGCTGATTATGCTTTGCCTATGCATACCCACTACCTCTTTCCATTAAGAACTACTCTGCAGCTGGATGTGTTGGTACATCCAGAGGCAGAGGCAGGCAGTTTTCTGTGTGATTGAGGCCAGTCTGCTCTACACAGAGAGTTCAGGCCAGCTGGGCCTACAAGGAGGACCTTATCTCAAAAAAAAAAAAAAAAAAAAAAAAAGGGAAACTTTTTTTCAACCCCCCCCCCTTTTTTTTTTTTTAAAAAAAGAAAAAAAAAAAAAAAAAAAAAAAGAGGAACTATTATTCAATCCCTCCCCTCTTTATTTGGACAACTCAGAGCAACAAGCAAGAATCAGTGGAAGAGAAGGAAAAAAGCAGTCAGAGTTCAGAGAAGTAAAGATGGCCAGAAGGCAGCAAAGATGCTGAAAAGAGGGAATGAACAACTTTAGCTAATACTGCGGGTGCACTGAGGAGCAAGGGATTATGATCTAATTGGAACACGTTTAAGAGATAATGGAAAGAAAAGAACAAGAGGGTAAAGAATCAAAATGGCTGCACCAATTTGTAGTCCCACAAGTGGTCTTCAAGTGACTTATTATTCATACAAAAGAAAACAATCACAACAAAACAAGCAAAAACAAAGTAAAGCCAAGAGTCTCTGAATATGGCTCTGCTAGAAAATACCTACAAGCCCCTGAATTCTGGCTTATCTGTATCCTCTTTACCTAGACACAAGCTTCAACTTTAAATAATGTCCTGTTTTCCTCCTATTTTCCAGCCATTAATTACATGCACCCAATTATTCCCTAGCAGTAATCAAATTCCTCTGAGTCATTTATCTTCAAGAGTTGGCCCTTTTCTGCATGCTGATTAATTTTATGTTTACCAGTAAGGAACTGCTTCACCATGAGATTATCTAGATTAAACTGTTACATGCTGCATCTCTCAGCCTTTCCTCCTCAGACACTGATCTGAACCCATCCTACTGCTGGAAAAGGATGTGTTTCCTTTTGGATTTTCAGAGTGAGTCACAAATCATGATGAGCACATGCCAGGCCAGGTGCAATCCCGAGGCCTATTTGAATACCCGATATAATTTTAGCCTGTTAGAGGGCTGATTCTTTTAGTAACTGAAATTCTTCCAAATGTAAATTAGAATATACTGCATTGTTGTTTTTAACAGTTCTCATTTCCCTCAAAACTTTCTACTTGTTAGTAATGCTTTGTGTTATTGCATAGCCGAGACTTAGTAACTTGTACTAAATCTCAGTTGTTTAGTTAGCCCTGACTTTATTTTGCACTGCAAAGTGAGGCTGGATTTGTGTAAAGAATCACATACAATGACGTGTAAGTGTGTGGCTCTGGGGGTAAACTGCCTGATTAGCTTTCTTCCTCTCTTCCAAGGTCTGTGACTGGGAGCAATTCATCTGTGGGATAGAATGAGGCTTAGGTCCTAGGATTGTGAACTGAAATAAAATGATAAATGGAAAGCCCTTTCTTTATATAGCATTTGGAACATAGTAAGTAGTAAGTAAATATCATCTGTTCTTAAGTGGTCCACATAAAGGCAAAATTTGTTAACACAATTTTCCTCTAATACTCCCTCTTCTGGGCTAGGGTGTCTTTTAAATCTGTCACAATTGCAGACTTTGTATCGTTATTGGACAAACCATGCCAGAGGGTAAAAACAGCAATGAAGATTTGTGTGAACTCTATGATGAATTCAGTGATGGTTGCTCTTCAGCCAAGGGATGTTACTTCCATTTCATTTGGCAGCCAGCCCTAGTGGGACCTTCCTGGAGAGCACAGCTGCTTGCAAAGAAATGGCGAAGCCGGGGCCACTGACTGCAGTGTGCTTCCCGGATTTGGGAAATACTGTAAACACATCAGCAAAGTGATGGGCTGAGGGGTGAAAGCCCAAGGATTCATAACTTTTCTAATGGGGCCAATGACTTTGCCCTCTGGCCACTTCACAGGGTATTTTCCCCTTGGGAATTCTTCCCCAAAGAGAGCTCAGATTTCCTTCTGCAGAGCTTTGTATTGTCTTCAACTGTTTCAAATTCACACAAAATACTTCCTTTATGATGTTATGACAGCCAAATTTGTAAGACTTTATTGGACCCCTTGTTTTATCTTAGTTATAATTTATTTTTGGCTACTTCATCTTTCATCTTTTATGTGGAAATGAGGAATTATCAGAAAAAGAAAATTGGTTGAGAAAAGCTCTGGACATAAAAAGTCGAAAAAGCCTTTTATGCCCTTAGTTACCTTAGCACAGGCCACTTTTATTTGGGACACAGATGTTCCAGAGTTAACTTTGATGGAATAACCATAAGCTGGCCAGAAAATATAGAGAGTCATAATGTTCCAAAACTTGTATCTTTAGAAGGGCTGCAGAATATCGCCTTACAGATGCCTCTAGGAAACCTACAGTGTAAAATCTCTTTTGCCTTTTTCCTAAAAAAAGAAAAAGGACTTTTTTCACGTGTTAGATGTACAGAATAATGGATTGCCGAGGCCCCACTTGCCACCAAAGCCAGCTTCCCCTGTTACTGACAACTTAGGTTAATGGTAACAAAGATTTTCTTCAACCAAACTACTCAGGCTTCTCTAAGTCTGCTTCTCAAGTAGACTTTGACCTTGAACTCTAAGTCTCTCCTCATCTGATCTGCCTATCCTAGTCAAACAAGAATTCTAAATCAGTTTAAAGACTCCTCTACCCTTAGGACCCGATCACCATTAGTATTTGGGCAAATTCCTTACCTCCCACCCTTCATCTGCTCACCCTGATCTCCTTCTAAGAATTCTGTCAGGTCAATTGATCACTAATACCCCCTCATCTGGAGTTGACCTCACTGGACGCCCACAGGTTGTCTCCCCATCTCAGTATCTTTTGTTTTTCATTTATTCTTTGAGAATTTCCTACATGTACACAATGTATTTTGACCATTTCAACCCTCTAGTTCACCCTCCAACTCTCCACTAGACACCCCTCAGCAATCCCCTTCACAACCTCATGTCCTCTTCTTTTTTAAAAAACTTACTAACATAGTCAAAAGAACTTTCCCAAATAATGTGACACCTTTTCAAAGGAAGCCTCTGTCCATTTGCTTATTCAGTCAAACTATGCATACTTCCATGATAAAGCCTCACACTGATTAAAGCAGTTAAGGCAGATTTGTTCAGTAATAGCTATTACAGTAAGGAAAAGGGTCCAGTTTGAACTGAACTCAATATCAGTTCCCACAGAGGTGCCTGGACATTTTAAATGGAAGATGAAGGAACAAGAGGGAGAAATGGAGATTTTCTATTAAAGGCAGAAAGTGGGATTGTGCCATATAGATATGCTATCCGGCAGGAATTGAAGCTAGACTTTTGCCCTCCTCCAGTCTTGGAGGAAAGGGCCCTATCTGCAAGTGTTGGATAGAACGAGAAATCCTTTTGGCAGCTCTGATCTTTCCTAGACCAGACCTTAAAGTGGCTGGAGTCACCTGAACTTTGGACATGGCCTTGAGCTGTTAGAAACTCTGCTAGTGTTTGCCAAAATACCCTAGTCAGGGTAGGAGTAAGGTGAATTCATTGGAGCTGAAAGTCTGAGGTTTTCAAGACAAAGGCTGAGGCCCCAGTTAATTAGAGGGAGCAAATGAGCCTAACAAAAGGTGATCCGGATGTTTGTGAAATGAAAAATAGCGCTGGAAATGCTAACCTGTGAGCCATGGAAATAAATCGTCTAGGGCACAGACAGAACAATGCTTATGTTTATTTTACATTTAGTCTTACAAATTCTATCATTTCCAAAACAACGCCGATTAACTCTTTCCCTCTCACCTTCAGTGAGGTTGTTTCACATATTTGTTATAATTCATTTCTCTTGATTCCTCTCTGGGATCCTGGATTTTCCAACTGACTTTTGTTAAGTTGTATGCATAAAATTCATTCTGTGCTACAAAACGGCATGTTTTGACAAATAAATGATATGCTTACCATATGTGATGATTATTTTTATATTTTATTTATTTTTTATGTATATGAGTGTATTGCCTGTACGTATGTTAGTGTACCCATGTAGTGCAATGCCCACAGAGGTCAGAAGAGGGTGTCAGATAGATCCCCTGGAACTGGAGTTACGGATGGTTGTTAGCTGCCATGTGGGTGCTGGGAATAGAACCCAGGTCCTCTGCAAGAGCAGTCAGTGTTTTTAACTGCTGAGCTATCTCTCCAGCCCTGTGATGATTAATTTTAATTCTCAACTTGATACAATCTAGAATCCATGGGAAGGGAGCCTTGTGAGGTATTTTTTAGATTTGGCTGGCCTATTGCCATGCCCATGAGGGTTTTTATTTACAATATATATTTTTGTTGAATTTTCGTTCATTTCATACATCTTAATCATATTGAGACCCCCTCCCCTATCTGTACCTATCTATACGTTAAGGCCTATCCAGTCAAGTTGATGTCAGCATGAGAGATTTTTTTTTTTTAATTGGGTTAACAAGGTGGGAAAACCTGCCCTGAATGTGGGTAACACCATTTCATGGTCTGGGCCCTGAACTGTATGAAAAGGAGAGAGCCAGGAGAGCACAGCATGCATTAATTCATTGCAATCTGCTCTTGACTGTGGCTGTAATGAGAATGACTGTCCCAAGTTTCTTCTGCCTTGACTTCCTTGCATGGATGGGCTTATCTCGGAATTGTGAGCGAAAAAAAAAAAAAAAAAAAAAAACCCTTTCTCCACTAAGTTCCTTTGTTGAGGTATTTTATCACAGCAATTCATAACAAAACTAAGATATCATTGCAGCATAAAACAGTGTAGTTTTACCACAAATACATTTTGTTCCATCTCTTTTTTTTTTAGTGCCTATGGCATCCTTTATTTTATTCACAAGGAAAAGCATGTAGTATTAAGTAAAACAGTACATATAAAATGTTCACTGTACATTAGATAAACAAGTCATTAGCAAACAAACCTATCTTTAAAGCCTATATAGACACACCAAATATAGGCATACCAAACATATTTAGAACAGACTTTTCAAAGTCTAAACTAACATTTGTGCTTAGTACTTACCTATTCCCACCTCCATTTGTTACTTTTCGTGAAATGAAATTTGTCCTAAATAATATTCTATTCGTCAATAGAAAGTCGTGTTTCTTTAAGATGAAAACAGAGCAAGCAAAAATGCTATGATACACACAGATTATGCAAAGAAGAGGGACATACAAACAAGAACTTACTCCCTAATCATCTGGCAACCACTGATCTTGTGGTCTATAGCTTTAGCTTTTACAGGATGTCTTATAAATCATTCAGTGATCACTGGTGATTGTCTTCTTCCTCATCTTTCTCCCCCTCCTTCTCCTCTTCTGTCCTCTGCCTCCTCCTCCTCCTGTTTCTTTTTTTTTTTTATTCATGGAAAGCAGAGGAGAAATTTATGCAACATGGCCACATTAGGAAGAGGAACAGAAAAAAATGTTCTAGTATCTGTAAGTTTGTCTTCAGGGTAGTGACATGAGATTTATAGGAGGAATTGAGGCAAGGGATATGAGTTATGCATAATTAATCAATGCGAGTCTAGGAATATTTTCTCATATCACTGTCTCATCTACAGTCCTGCAAAGTAGTCCAATGAAGTCTTTATTGCTAGAAGGTATCTATGCTCTTTCATAAGTTGACGGTTCATTTACTTTAGTTGATAGAAAATATAAATTTGCTGTAGTTGACACAGTCATCTATTATAGCTCATTTTTAATATTATTAATTTTCAGTGACCATGAGTAAATTGCTGCAAATATTCAAGTGTAGAGTTTTGAATGGACATGCAGTTTCAAACCAAAAGAAAAATGAACAGATTGCTTGGCGAGACTACGTTCTACTTCTTAGAGAACTGTCAAAATGTTTTTGCTGGGGCAACAGCACTTTGCCTTCCCATCCGCAGTGAACGATACTCCTTATTTCTCTGCATTTCCCTCACTAATTGAAACTATTGTTTGCCTTTCATATTTCAGTCATTGTAACTGGTAGATGTGGTGCATTATTGTTGCCTTAACTAGAAATTCCAAATGACAAGCAATACTGAGCACCTTGCACATGCCCTGTGTTTGTCTTCTTCGGTCAGGTAGTGTCAGCTCCGTGGACAGTCTTTTAACAAGTTGTTTCTTAGTGTTTATTTTAAAGAGGTTTTTGCCTATTTTGGATACGAGTCCTTAATCAAATATACATTTGAAAATACTTTCTTATAATGAGCAGCTTGCATCTTGTTGCTCTATCAGTGTTTTTCATACAACAAAAGTTTTTAATTTTAATAAAGTCCAGCTTATCAAATTTTTACACATTATACTTTTGATGTTACATCAAAGTTCATGGCCAAAAACCCATATTTGCTAGATTACTTTCCTATGTTATTTTCTAGGAGTTTGACAGCTTTGCAGTTAATTCTTAAGCCTATGACTATTTTGATTTACTTTTTTAAAACTGTAAGTCCTGTATTTCAATTCACCTTTTTAAATTTATTTTTAATCAACATATTCATACTTACTAGGATACAGTATTACAAGTCTGTCTGTATAAACAACATGCAATGATCAAATCAGGGCAGTAATCAGCATTCCAATCTCTCCAATACTATCATTTTTACATGTTTGAACCTCCACATTCCTCCTCTTTGTGCTCTTTGAAATATGTAATTAATTGTTGTAGTCTACAGTCACCCTACTGCAAGAGATTCTGCTTTCTACATGTAATCGTCCAATTGGTCAAGTACCATTTGCTAACAATGCTTCCCACTGGCTTGCTTTTGTCCCTGTACTGTGACTTTTCTAATGTTTACAAATAGCTTTCTGGAATTTTGACTGCCAGTTATGTTAAGGCTCTAGGTCAAGTTGGAAAGAACCATCATTTCAATGATTCTGAGTCTTCTGGTCTCTGAAGACAGAATAACTGGGCACTAAATCAAAATGTTTTTGATTTCTTTCATTAGAGTCAACATTTTCTGCATATAGATTTTGTACATATTTTGTTACATTTATACCTAGACATTTTTGCTCTTGTTGCAATTGTAAATTGTATTTTAAAATTTCAAATGCAATTGTACATCACTAGTAAATAAGAAAAAAACTAATTTTTGCCCAGTGGCTTTATTAGCAGTGATCTTGATGTGCTCACTAAAATTTTCCAAGAAATTTTAGTTGTTTCTGTAGGTTTTGTATGTAGGCAGTCATACCATATGCAGCACAAGGCAGTTTTCCTTCTTTCTAAATATGTGCACTTTATTTCTTTTTACTGTCTCACTACACTAGATAGCACTTTCAGCACAATGTTAAATAAAAGTGGTAAGGGGACATTATGTTTTGCTCCCATTTCAGAGAAAAAATGTCTAGTTTCTCATCAGTAAGTATGAGGGTAGCTGCACAGTTCTGTCAATCGTTTTCACTTTTTAAATTCCATATTTATCAAAATCATTTGGCAAAGAGACCCTTGTTTGAATTAGAATCATTATATTCACTGAACAATGATATTCTGAGGAACACGGGAAAATCCTCATCACAGAAACTGTGTTAACACAGTTAACAACACATCCAACTTTGCTGCAGGGGAAATGTAATTGGTATCTACAGAGAGATGAGAGAAAACATGATGATATTCTTTTGTTGCCAAAACAATTTGAGCTGCTACGTGGGTATCTGGAATTTCATATGCATACATTCTAACCTATGTGGTACATCTCTACTTATCTATTCATATTTGTTTTGTATTGTCAGATTTAGTGAGCAGAGTACAGATATAAAGAAGGCATAATTCTTGCAATGGAGAAGTCAGTCAAGTAGAAAAATAGAAATTGATTTAAACTCAAGCAGCCCACTCATATGGAAAACAAAACACCCCCAAACTTTCCTCAGGGTAGATTCTTCAAGATAAATAACTCTGTCAGTCTAACTCTAGAAACAAGCTTTTGCTGAGCCATTTTCAGTCATGAAATATTTTTTTAATTTTTTTAATTTATTTTTATTTTATGTAAATGAGTGTTTTGCTTGCATGTAAGTGTACCCAAGTGTACAATGCCTATAGAGGTCAGCAGAGGGCGTCAGATCCCCTGACACTGATGGCAGAATTACAGATGGTTGTTAGTCACCATGTAGGTGCTGGGAACCAAAACCCAGGTCCTCTGCAATAGTGGCCAGTGCTATTAACTATGAAACCATCTCTCCAGTCCCAATGAAGCATTTTAGAAGCAAAAAAGAAGGAAGGAACTAACCACCCACTATTGACTACCTAAGAAAACACAAAGGACACACACACACTTCCACAACTGTGTTCACATTTCTCTTCAGTAACTGTTCTCTGGAGTTATCTTTTCCATGAATGTGTCTATACAGAACTGTATATCTGTATACTCCTGAGTGCTGTGAGTGCTTTTGGAATGTGTTTGAATTTTATAGAGATGCTGTCGCAATGGATACACTGTTCTACAACTTTTTTCATTACATTATGCATTTGTGCTCATATCCAAACTGGCAAACATCACTCCAATTAATTTTCACTGCCAAATAGTATTCCATTGTGTACATGCAACACTATCAATGGGGCAGTTCTCTCATGGATGGCATTTGGGTCATTTCCAGTGTTTTTAATTTAAAAATCATTTCCTTGGATATATTTTCACAGGCCGCCAGGCATTTATATCAGGATTTCATGGAGGTATACTCCTAGAATCAGAATCACTACCTGAGACAGGACATGCAACCTCTTCTTATAAGTTTTTTTAAATCATTTACCAGAGCAGTTTCTAACCTCTTATTTGCACCCACATTAGGTGAGTCCTGTTTCCTTATATTTTTGCCAACCCAGCAGCTCCAGAACTGAGTGCTTTGTGTTTTATTTCAAGTTAAAGCCATTTCTCTAATACTTGACTTTCTTTATTAAAATCACAATTTTATTCCATGTGATTTGCTAAAGCACTAGTCATGTATCAGTATCCCATATATGACTGTATTTATTTTTGGACCTCTTTTATATAGTCCTTTCTTTTCTTGACCTTATTTGCCAAAGCCACATATACTGTATGATATATCTTTTAAATAAACAAGTCCTGTTTTTTAACCTCTCAATTTCCTTTTGTATTGATTGCAAATTTTCATAAATGTGTTTTCCCTTTTTATTGAGATTTTTAAATTTCATACAAAATTTCCCATTCAAATCCAGACCCCCCCCATCCACGCCTCCCTCTGTCCCCCCAGCAAACCTTATGCATTCTGACTTACATGCTGAGTCCTATTCATTCAGGTGTTTGTACCCAAATGTCCTCAGTGTAAATGTGTCCATTGGAGTCTAGTCAGCCCATCCACAGTGGTCATATGTAAGTCATACTCTCCCTCACCCAGCAGCAATCAGTCTCAAACAGTTCTCAATCAAGTGCTGCCCTGACACCTGTTTCTCACCCCCCCTTTGGGCCCTTTTTTAATTGAGTTGACATGGGTCCCATGCTCAATATCACCACTGCCACAGGCTTCCATGAGCAAGCCTCTAGTGGCCTGGAGGCCTCCACCTCCCTGTGTTCATGAATCAACCCTGGCTCTTACAATCTTTCCACCTCCTCTTCCACAATGATCCTTGAGCCATGGGTGGGTGAAGTTCCATATAGGAGTCCTATCCTACACTCTACAGTCTCTTATTCTTCAAAACTTGGCCAGTTGTATCCTGTGTGCATCGCACTCTGACATACATGGAAGCCTCACTCATGGGAGTTGAGGAGTGCATTAGCACTCCCACCCCCACTTATTTTGTTACGTTCCATGAGCATTAATTGTAGAGATTCCACTACAGATGTGTCACCTAGTACTGGGCATCTCCCAGACGTAAGCTCTCTGTGCTTGACCAGATGTGCAACTCTGCAGTGGCCGCCATCTGTTGCAAAAAAGAATCTTCTTTGATGAGTGCTGTATGGCATGCTTATCATTCTAAGGGAGGTCTCTTCTATCTGGCACTGCATTCCCTGCCAAGCAGCTCCCAGCTATATATATGCATTAATGGTCAGACACTCTATATGCATTTCTCATAGGATTTCTAGGGCACCACATTTCCCTCTATGTATCCTAGCCTCCCAAGAGTCACTCATCTCCACTCTTTTTCCTCCCATCAGGCTTCCCTCCTCCCTCACTCCCTAAATACAGTGTCCCCATTATCCCTCCCCCCCAATACCTTCAGACTTCTGCCATCTTTCCTCTCCTGACTTCCCTCCCTTCCCCACACCATGGTCCCTTGTATGTCCCTCCCTCATCTCCTACCTATTGATTACTCCCACTTTTTCCACCTCCCTCAGGTAACATCTGTTCCCTCCTATCCCCCGTTTCAGGTTGTTTCTTATCCCTTACCTCCATATATCTTTCCCTTTACCTGGCTTTTGGTGTTACATCAGAATTTATACACTTACATATAAGGGACTGGTGTTACAATCCACACATGAGGGAGAACATGAGGGAGAACATGAGGGAGGGTGCTGGGATTCGAACCCGGATCTTCTGCAAGAACAGCCAGTGTTCTTAACTGCTGAGCCATCTCTCCAGCCCCTTGATTGTGGTGGATGATCTTTCTGATGTGTGTCTGTATGCAGTTTGCAAGTATTTTGTTGAGTATTTTTGCATCTATGTTCATTAAGGATATGGGTCTATAGATCACATAGTAGGTTCATTTTTAGTTATTTGAGGGTTCTCTACACTGCTTTCCATAGTGGTTGTACATGTTTGCATCCCCACCAGCAGTGAATGAGTGCTCCTCTTTCTCCACATCCTCTCAAGCATTTGCAGTCTTTTGTTGCCTTGATCTTTGCCAATCGGACTACGGTACGGTGGAATCTTAACGTGGTTTTTGCCTACATTTCTCTAATTATTAAGGATGCTGAGCATTTTTTAAGGTGCTTCTTAGCCATTTCTATTTCTTCGCTTGAGAGCTCTCTGTTTAGGTCTATCAACCATCTTTTTATTGGGTCATTTCTTTTATTTATTTCTTTTTTGAGTTCTTTGCATATTCTGAATATTAATCCTCTGTTGGATGTGTAGCTGGTGACTTTCTCCCACTCATTGGGTTTCCTCTTCCCTTCCTTAGTTGTTTCTTTTGCTGTACAGAAACTTTGTAATTTAATGAGGTCCCACTTACTGATTATTGACTTTAGTGCCTAAGCAGGTAGTGTCTGATTTAGAAAGTCCTTTCCTATGCCTGTATCTTGGAGGATGCTGCCTATGTTTTCTTCTACCAGTTTCTGAGATTCAGGATTTATATTGAGGTCTTTGATCCATTTGAAGTTGACTTTTGTGCAGGGTGAAAGATAAGGGTCAGGCTTCATTTTTTGGCAGGTGGAAATCCAGTTTTACCAGCACCATTTGTTGAAGATGCTATCTTTCCTCCATTGTGTGTTCTTAGCACCTTTGTCGAATATCAGGTGGCTGAAATTACATGAACTCATGCTCATATCTTCTATTGTGCTCCATTGATCTATTTATCTATTTTTTGTGCCAGTACCATGCTGTTTTTATGATTATGGCTCTGTAATATAAACTGGGATCCGGTATGGTGATTCCCCAGCATTGTTCTTTTTGCCCAAGATTGTTTTCACTATTCAGGGTCTTTTGTGATTCCATATGAATTTTAGGATGATTTTCTTAAGCTCTGTGAAGAATGTCATGGGTATTTTGATTGGAATTGCATTGAATCTGTAAATTGCCTTTGGTAAGCTGGTCATTTTTCACAATATTGAGTCTATCAATCCATGAGCAAGGACTGTCTTTCCATCTCCTAATGTCTTCCTCTGTCTTTTTCTTTAGAGTTTTGACATTTTCATTGCAGAGATCTTTAGTGTCTTTGGTTAGGTTTATTCCTAAATATTTTATTTTTTGGGGGGCTATTGGAAAAGGAGGGTTTCCCTGAATGCTTTTTCTGATTGCTTGTAATTGGTATACAGAAAGGCTACTGATGTTTGTAAGTTGATTTTGTATCCTGCCACTTTACTGAAGGCATTAATCAATTCTAACAGTTTTCTAGTGGGGTTTTTGGGATCTCATATGTATAATAATCAGGAGTGTGTTTTTTAATCTCCATGAGTTTGTGTATTTACTAGAGCTTCTTTCACTATTGATTATAAGTTTTATTGCACTGTTATCTGACAGAAGACATGGAATTATTTAAATTGTTTCTATTTGTTGAGATTTGTTTTGTGCCCCAGAATGTGATCCAATTTTAGAATAACTTGCATGAGCTGCTGAGTAGAAAGTATATTCTTTGGTGGTTGGGTAGAATATTCTGTGTATATCTTGTTAGGTCCATTTCATGTAGTATGTCATTTAATTCAGATGTCTCTCTGTTCTTTGTACAGTTGACCTGTCTTTTGAAGAAAGTGGGGTATTAAAGTTGTCCACTATCACTGGGTTGGTGTAAATCTCTGTTTTATGGATCTGGACTACTGATTTTATGAAATCAGGTGCTCCAGACTTTGGCGCATAAATGTTCATGATTGTAATATCTTCTTGGTCAGTTATTCCTTTAGTTAGAATGAAGTAACCCTCATTATCTCTTCTGATGAGTTTTAATTTGAAGTCTATTTTGTCAGATATTAAAATCGAGACACTTGCTTCTTAGGGCCATTTGCTTGGAATATTTTTTTCCATCCTTTCACCCTAAGATAGTGTCTATCCTTGAAGGTGAGATGAGTTTCTTGAAGACAACTAAAAGATTGGTTTTCTTTCTTGATCCATGGCACCAACCTGTGTCTTTTGACTAGGGAGTTGAGGCCAGTAAGGAAAACTGACTCTCCCTTTCCCAGCATCTCTCAGTTGCCAATAGATTTTCATCTATGTCTAGGGCTTCTTGCCCACCCCCTACAACCATGCTGGGCCCCTTTCTGGCTTGGGTTTGCTCAGGTCTTCTGCATGTAATCATAAGTGCCAAGGGTTCTTACATGCAACTACACTGTGGTGTCAAGACAATATCTTTTCCTTGTATTCACCTACCACCTCTGACTCTTGCAATCTTTCCACCCTCTCTTCCGCAATGGTCCCTGAGCCATTGGAAGGGAAGGTATGATATAGGTATCATATTTATGTCTGAGCACTCTGTGGTCTCTTATTTTATGCACATTGACTCACTGTGGGTCTCTATGTTACTTGCCATCTGCTGCAAGAAGAATCTTCTCTGGTGAAAGTTTAATTTAGATTAGGGTTGTAATAACCTATGCCTATAAAAGTAACTCAGTATGAGTCAGGTTAATATTATGTCTATTTAGCAGAATGATAGTAGTAGGCTATCCCCTATAGCCTGTGATTTGTCTAAGCACAGATTTATTTGTTTCTTTCTTTTTTAATTGCACAGAAGGTACAAATAAATTTTAGAACACCTGACTAATTAATAAGACTAATCTTGTTGTGCATGCACATGGAATAAATTCTTATACACACAAGGTCTTTAAACTATTGCTCAGTCAGTAAGATTTTATAAATCTACAGCCATTGTTCTTACATTTCATATTTGCTGATTCATTTTAGATCTGCTATTTCTGTGGAAAGAACATGTTCATGAGTTCCACACTTGTAGTTTCAATAAACAGTAGATGGAAAATGCTCAAGCAAAATTTTTTCATCCATAATAAATATGCACAGATCTTGTGTATTATCATTAGTCCATGGACAATACACTCTAATAACTATTTACATGGTATTTAAATTATATTAGTTGGACTGGGACGATGACTCAGTGGGACTTGCTGTGCAAGCATGATAATCTGAATTCAGATCCCTAAAACCCATGTAAAAGCCAAACGTGTTGGTGCACATCTATGAACCTCCTTCTGGGAAGCAGAAACAGGTGAATCCCCAGAACTTGCTGACCAGCCAGTCTATGCAGTTGGTGAGCTCAGGATCAGTGAGAGACACTGTCTGATAAAATAAAGTGGAAAGTGATTGAAAAAGAGGAGTGATGCCAACCACTGAGAAACACACACACACACACACACACAGGCACACACATAAACATGTACTTACAAATAAACTACATACATACAAAACAGAAATAATTAAATTATATGAGCTATTATAAGCCATTGAGAAAAAGACTGAATAAGAATGTTATTTCACACAAAAGATTTAAATCTCTGTAGATTTTAGTATATGCACAATTTCTAGAGCTAATCTCCCATGGATAACAAGAAACAGCTCTCTATTTTGTATTTAGCTGATTTTTCACATAAACTACATACATACAAAACAGAAATAATTAAATTATATGAGCTATTATAAGCCACTGAGAAAAAGACTGAATAAGAATGTTATTTCACACAAAAGATTTAAATCTCTGTAGATTTTAGTATATGCACAATTTCTAGAGCTAATCTCCCATGGATAACAAGAAACAGCTCTCTATTTTGTATTTAGCTGATTTTTGCTGGTTTGTAGCAAACTAATTTATTTATAGAATTTATCTATGTTAAGAAACTTTACTGGACTCTTGTCAGTTCTAATAATATGTAAATTCTCTTGGGTTGAAGATAATATCCAATCACAAACAACAACAGTATATTTCATCCTTTCTATCTTCTTAGTGTTTTGTTTATTTTTCTTCCTGTACTGGTAAGCCTTCAGAATGATGTTGAATGAAAACGAGATAATGAACAATTTCATCTGCTTGTAAATGAAATGCTTCTCAAATCTTGCCATTAAATATGAGGCCTGAGACAGGCCATCAGCTGGGTTAAGGAAGCTATTTCTATTTCTAGTTTGCTAAGACTTTCAAAGTTTCTTTTTAAAATAATAAAAAGGATCTGGATATGGTGGTCCCATCCTTACACATGGGAAGTAGTGGCAATTCATGTCCTGGATATGCTGGCACTAACCAAGTTGTTCATATTTTTCATGATGACAGTAACAAAAAAGAATGATCATGCTATTTGAACTTCTTTACACTACACTACAGAATGATAATTCTTAAATTAAGTACTTAATAATTATTATTTTTTCACCTTACAAAGCCAAGCCAAGCTTCATTTACATTCAGTAAATGGATATAAATTTATTTTTATTGACTTAAATTTTTTCACTCCTTTCTATACTCGCACACTGCTTTCCTTCTACCTCCCTAAATTCAAATGAATCACTCTTAATACACAGAGATTTGGAAAGGCCTTGTCTCTGCATTACATAAGGAAGGATGGATGGTGTCAGGAGACATGAAACGACCCAGCAAGATGAGCAAGTTAAAGGTTATTCTCTGCTACCTACATATCCCAAGGACATTCTGAGTAGACTACAGGAGACCTTGTCTCAAAAAATAATTTGAGGGTATTAAATTTTATCAATGCATTTGCATTTATTGAGCTGAATTAAATTATTCTAAGGGAATTTCTACAACTTTGCCAAACTGCCAATCTTATTAAAAATTGAGATTTTTGTCATGGTGTGTTATCAATTACTGTTTTTGAACAATAGTACCACATTAACAAACTACTCTAACCCTCCAAGGCTTAAAGGGAAGCATTCACACTAAAGGATCATAGGTCAACTAGCTGGGACAGCAGAGGAGACTGATTCAGCAGGTAAAGCCAAAACAGTTTTGACAATATTGGCTGAACATGTGGCCACCTCTGAAAGTCAGCTGATTTAAGTGGGGCAAAACTAGTCAGCTTTATCAATATCCCTGAAGCTGGAATGACCAACCAGCTTTACTTTGTAGAGTTCATTATGTTCTTCAAAATTATGACAGCTTTATTATGAATCTATTCTAAACCCCTGTGCATTAGACCTTCCAGATTCTCACTGATCAAAAAATAATGCATGGAAGAATTTCAAGTCATAGGTAAGGAAATACACTTGCATTTGTGAGAACTGAACAATTGTACCTAGCAAGGGTGGGTAGAGAAAGAAGTGAACATTTTTAAGTCAGTATTGCAGTACACCAACTGTAGTTTATTGCTTGGCTTAGTTTTTTAAGGTGAAAAAATCATAATTATTATGTATTTAATTTAAGAATTATCATTCTTTAGTTTAGTGTAAAGAAGTTCAAATAACATGATCATTCTTTTTTTCTTACTGTCATCATGAAAAATATGAACAAATTGGCTAGTGCCATTATATCCAGGATATGAATTGCCCAGAGATTTCCCAAGGCTGGCAACTTGTTACTTAGTCCTATATTTTTATAAAGTAATTTCATATTTTTCAAGAATTCCTTTGTATATTTAAGTAAAAGATACTAAGGCTGATTCAGAGTTCAGTGAAGAAACAGAATCACTGTAATGTCGTTTGATAAAGGACGTTGGATGTTGCTGAAAGAGCAGAAGTCTGACACAGCAAAAAAAGCCAGAACTTAAGAGAAGCTGAGAAACTGCTTGTACATGCACAGATGCAGGGTGTGAGTTGTGAAGAGGCAGCAAAGCAGAGAGGTCTGTTGGCTACGTGATCTGATCGAATCTTCTTCAGATTGCTGTCACCTCCTGAGAATAATGGCACCTGCTTTCCTTCTACTTCCCTAAATTCATATGAGTCGCTCTTGGTGCAAGGAGATTTGGCAAGGCCTTGTCTCTGCGTTACATAAGGAAGGATTGTCGGTGTTGGGAGACATGAAACAACCCAGCAAGATAAGCACAGTTGTGCTCTGCTGCATAGTCATCCATAGAAAGCGTTATCTGATCTTAATGCAAATACATCTACTCTTTCTGTGAATGAATAATTATTATTATTTCATTCACAGATATTTATGGAGTTTAGTGTGATAATTCAATGTATGTATACACTGCCAACATTTACTCCTGCCAGGACATAACATCCTTTGACTTACTAGATCCATTTTACAAAATGTACAGTCTGAAAATAAGACACTACCCATAATACCAGTTGACAATGAAAAGTTCATAGAAATAAACCCAGAGAGAATGCATAAAGCCTTTCACAGAAGGTATATTAACTACATTAAAGAACATAAAAGAAAATCTGAATAAATTGAGCAAAAGGGGTGAATATACAATAGAGGTCAATTTTTTTACAAATTAATCTGTAAATTCAATAAAGCCATACAAAGTATAGCCAGAGGGATTAAACAAACCCTTTCTAAAGCTTCTATAGAAGAAAAGTCAAAGAATAGGCTATCAGCTTTATGAAAGAATAAGGGAGGCCAGCCCCATCAAACAATGCACTTATTACTGAGCCAGAGTGATTTTTTAAGGTATGAAACTAATTCAGAATCTGAAAATGTACTTATTAGAACACCAATACCACAGAATTAATCCCTGAAATATAAAGCCTAACATATAAAGTTATTTCTCCAGAGTCACTACAAAGAGATAGACTATGTGGTTCATATACTTTGACAATAAATAAAGCAGCTAGGCATAGTGGCACACGCCTTTAATCCCAGCACTCAGGAGGCAGACAGATCTCTGTGAGATCAAGGCAAGCCTGGTCTACATAATCAGTTCCAGGTCAGCTGAGGCTCTAGGGAGACCTTGTCTCAATAAGACCAATAAATAAGCAAATAAATAAATACATAATAAATAATAAATCAGCTTACTATATGATGAAAGGGATGTTGAGCTTTTCCATTTAATTTCATCCAACTAAGTACTAAATAAATAAAGACCTAGATATAAAGACAAAAATACAATCATAGAAAAGAAAACATGAATTTGTTTTTTATCAAGTTTGTAGGAAAATATTCTTAAAGTATTATTCAAAAGTCTGTTAAGTTCCATCTTGTAGGTCCCTTAAAACCAATCAGAAACTCTGATTTCTCCCAAAATAGTCTTGTCACTAGTGCATCAATGGCATATCTTGCCAGACCAGTTATTATTATACCTCACAGCTGGGTAATAATGGTCACTACTTTTCTCCTCTGAGGTGTGCACAGTACCTTCCAGAACTCTAAAACTACATAGTGGGATGAAACCTCCAGTTCAGTATCAGCTTGATTTCTTGATTTCTTGATTTCTTGATTTCCACGGCTCAAGTATGTAGTGTCTTCAGCAGTGTCCTACCATCACAATGGAAGCCACACTTGGCACTATTATCACGGCTAAGAACATGTGGCTAGACAGTCATAGATCCTAGGGGAGAACATATTACCATTATTCTGCTAAATGGACATGGCATTAAACTGACTCCTAATGGCTTACCCCACCATACCTATAAATCAGTGCATTTCTCGGTGCTCAATAAAGAAGCTTCTTCTTGAAGTAGTGGCAATTAACCCAGAAACCCACAAGAAAGGAGAAGTTGAGGAGGAAGAGTGGAAATTATCAAAATAGTTGAAATTCTCAAAGAATGAATAAAATGTTACTTTTCAAAAGTCTGTGAAGAAATCCTCTTTTGCGTCCTGGCTCCAAGATGACCAAGAAAAGAAGAAACAATGGTCATGCAAAAAAGGGCCGCAGCCATGTGCAGCCGGTTCGCTGCATGAAGTGCCAGTGTGTGCCTAAGGGCAAGGCCATTAAGAAGCTCGTTATTTGGAACATAGTAGAGGCTGCCGCCATCAGGGACATTTCTAAAGCGAGTGTCTTCGAGGCTTACATCCTTCCCAACCTGTATGTCAAGCTGCATTACTATGTGAGCTGTGCCATTCATAGCAAGGTGGTCAGGAATAGATCCCAGTAAGCCAGGAAAGACCGAACAACTCCACCATGATTTAGAACTGCTAGTGCTGCCCCATGACCTCCACCAAAAGCCATGTAAAGACCTGACTTCACAAGGACAGAAGAAAAAACATATCCTAGGAAAATAAAATGAAATTGAAGTTTTACTTTAAAAACAAGAAAGTCTGTGAAGTAAAAAATATGGATATTTGTGGAAATCCACTCTTCTGTATTCTAATTATAAAACATAACTAAATTAAAGGAGTTTGAACAGAGGTACTCTGCATGGGTAGATAATATTTTACTGAGAAAACATGGATTGTTGAAAGAAAATTATCATGCAAGACATGGGATGCCTCAGTACAAATTATTTGTTGGGAGTCTCCAGATTCCCCCCAAAGGCACAGGCACTTGTCATTGCTCCTTGCTGCCTATCATATGGAGATACTAAGATCCTGTTCCTGAAGGCACCATGCATTTTGGTTGTAGCACATAGAGAAATCTAGTTTGAACTAACCAGGAAAGTTTTTCCATGTTGGCTAGCTTTCATGGAGTCAGGATGCTATGCAGGCCCTTGGAGGAGAAAAGATGTCATGATCTTACTCAGTGCTGTACCCTTCATGCTTCAGTACTGACCTGCCTTGCAAGATATTCCCACTGGCGCAATAGTGGCCTGACTAATTTGAGGGTAGCCAACTGCTTTCTGATTAGATTGGAGGCTTACTCCCCAGTAGGACGTTCATGCCTGGTACTGTAAACCTGGTCAAAAGCCCATGAATGATCATAGGCCTTAGGGGAAGCCTACTATTGTTTTGTTAAATGGCTGTGCTGTCAAACTACCTTCAAAATATTTGTTTTTACACACAGATTTGTGTTGTTCTCAGTCTAGAACAGAGGAGCTTCTTTTTGTGTGGGTAATGGTTAATGCAGACTCAACTGGTTAAAGCGCTGAGAAAAAAAATCATTGTGAATACTCATTCCTAAATGGGACACTCATATCAACCCTTCCCCTGAGGCTCAGAAATATTGGAAAGAATGTAAGACCCAGAGGATGGAGAGGAGAGCCATGAAATGCTGTTTTCTGCATATGACATGGCCACTGCACTCATGAATGCACTACAGCTACGGTTACCTATACAAGACATGCACAAAATCAAGTCAGTCAAAATTCCAGATAGGGGAGAGGCTACTGAGATTCCAGCCCTATTTGAGGAATTTTTGGAAGTTGATGGCTCCTGGGACAGGAAGAGTCATTTTGCTTTGGGGGTTTGGCCACTGGCAGATTCCCATGCTCCAGAGGATGGCCCCACTCCTATGCATATATGGGCATCACTAATCAGACTCAGTGAGCTTAAAAGGAAAAGAAGATGAAGTTGGAAGAGGGATGTAGTGGGTATAGGATCTAGGGGAGTTGGAAGGGGCAGGTAGAGGGATTTGCTATGATTTACAAACATTACATACATGTATGAAATTCTTAGTGAATAAAGTTTTTAAAATCATATTTAGAAAACATGTGATTACACTAAACAGGATATTTTCCACAGGATATTTATTATAAATAGTGGGAAGACAAAAAGACTTAGAGAGAGTATTTGCATCTTAGATGAGGACAGAATAATGCATGGATTCTTTTTAAAACTATTTTAACAAAAAATTTTAAAAAACATGAAGATCAAAAAAAAGTAAGTAAAGATCACTTGAGAAACAAAGTCAAAATTTGTATAAAATGCAATGAAAAATCATCATATAACCACAAGAATGGAAAAAATAGGAAAATGAAAATAATGTCTTGAGAAATTGGACTTGAACAGTGGTTCACTGCAAATGAGAATAATAACGAATTGATCATGCCAGACCAGAGAGTAATAGATCTAGAAAAATGGGTTCAGAAAAAGCCACCATCTCTATGAATTATGGCTCTACAATCCCACTTGAGGCTAGGTCTATCCCAGAAATTGTTCTGAGAAGGGTATGAAATCCAAACATGCTCATCATTACGTTTGTGATGAAGGAAATAAGAGGCATAGGCGATGTCCACTCCTAATATAAAGGACCTATGAAAAGAGATAGTTATATATCATGGGCCACCATGAGGAACTAGTTAGGCATGACAGAGTACTGTAGACCTAACAAGCAGCAAATAGATTGCATTCACAATAATGTAATAAACCTTAAAAACACTGTATGAAGTAAATGAGTACTTCATTTACTTGAGATTTATTGTGCAATGCCATTTATGCAATTGTAAACAAACACAAATCGAACCATATGTTTTACAGTGGCAAGTACATATAGCCATTCATCCCTGAGCAGTGGGAATATGACTTGGGGAAAACATCACTGGGCAATTGTGTCACTGTGTGGACATTGTATGTAGTGTATACTTACAGAAGAATCACTTAACAAGGTGCTTTTAAATTTTTCTTTCTTTCTTTTTTTTTGCTATGCTAGAAATCAAATCTGGGGCTTTACACAAGCTGGGTAAAAACTCTACATCTGATAGTTAAAAGCAAAAACAAAATTAGATATGTGTAGATATTCCATAACTTTGAGGGCTCACAACAATGAAATTATAATACCCTACAATAGCAAGAGTCTTCTGATGTGAGATTGCAGACTAAAATATGGGGACAGGAGCAGGATCTAATATAATAACCTTCCAATGTCATTCGTGATTTTCTTGTACCAAACCAAGATTGTAGAGGATTAATTCCCCCATATTAAGGTTTTAGGGTGTTTTAATACAGCCACAGTTCTTTGTAGCATGACAAAGGCAAGTGCAGGCTGAACCTGTCTCATTAGACAACAGTATTTAGAGGAGATGGGCAAAGCTGTCTCTTGCAGGATATAGGACATACATTTGCCCTCCTGTGTATGAGATCATCTAATAAGGCATCATTGGTAAGTATCTTTCTGTATTCTGAGGTTTGGTAACATCCTGACAGAGTTTTTAATCTTCCATGGTCTAGCTGACACAGTGACTGCCAAAAACCTAAATGTTGAAATGAGTCTATAGCGACTCCTTAAAGAAATTCATACTAGTTTCTCTTACTTCTGATGGGGTGGGGTTTTGGGGACAGCTGAGACTGGTTATAAGCCAACCTTATAAAACTGGATTTCCTTTAGTGGTTTGTGTTGAATTAGGAGACTTCTTCAATTGACAATCACCACTCAAACTGAAAGGAAATAATGTTGATCCAAGAGAAAGGGAATAATAGAAGTCCCATTGTATCAGCTGTGAGTCAGAGAGACCTAGAGCAGTGTTTAGTTCTAGAAGTCCATTTATTAAGACAAGGCCCTGGACAAGTAGATTCCTGTGCAAAGAAATTGAACATAATGGTGTGGAGCCTGAGTATCACATCCAATCTGAACTGTGTTGGTGCCAGAGAAGAATTCTAATACCTGGGGACAAACATTTAAAAATGCAGGTGTTTGGTTCCATTCTTAACAGGTTCTCTAAGGATCTGCCCTGCTTACAAATCGCACATTCCCAAACAGAAAGAGGCTTGCCAAGGTCTTTATGGGAGGTGATCAGGAAGATTTAAGGATCAGAACAGATGATGCATGGTACATAATGGGCTCTTCCCACTTAGCCCTGACTTTTGCTGCTTTCGTAGAAATGTTTTTAATGTTCAGAGGGAAATGAAGATGTTCTCTTTTGTAAAAGGCAAATGCACTGGGCTCACAGTAGCTTTTTATCCTGGTTTTCAAAAGAATGACATGAACAGGAGTTTTCATCATCATTGTAGATTATTTTACTGCTAGCTTGACTCTGTTAGACACATTACAGAGACTTTAATATCTGCAAAATCCCAAGAACACAATCTCAGAATGAGTCACATCTTAATGACAGAGGCTGCTGAGGACAATCCCAGGCAGAAAGATTTTCAAAGTGGGGCCTGTATCTGGAATAATGTACAGTATATTTCTGAAAGTACCTACCTTCTTTTTTCTTTCAAAACCATCCGAAAGTCTCTACAGTGGCTTCAGAATGGACTTTCAATGCTTTGGAGTATCGAAAGCAGGAGGGCTACTGTATGTCTCATGGGAAAACCAAGCTGTTTATTCACCAGTTTGTCCAGACTGAATAAACATGAGACAGCAAGTACAAAATTTGTTAGTGACAAAGCCATGGGGACACTGCAGAAATCCTGCTTCAGGAATCCTCTCCAGAAAAGGTTGCTCTAGAGATCAAAGTGTTCTTACACATCAGTCCAAGAACACACATTCTTGGGGCATTTTTAAAGCCAGGAAGCAGAGCAGGGACTCCAGACACTGTTCAACCTGAAAACCCAGTACAACTCATATGTCTAGCCTACAGGGTCTCTTCATCTATGCCAAGCCATTTGCAGGGCCCAGCTTTTAATCTGGCACTGCTCTCAATGCATTTCAATCACTGTCAAGATCAAAAATAGTTCTTTTGTCAGTTTTATGGGTAGCCAACAAAGGAAGCAGCTGCTAGATCCTTTATGTGTGTCAGGCAATAATTCGACTGAGGTGGGCACCCTCATTTTTGCTGATAGGATATCTTCATGTCTAAAATAAATAAGTAAATAAACATTTTGAAGTGTAGAAACTTTAGACATTTGCTTAAACATTCATTGTGGGGAAAGGTAAAGCAATAGGAAAAGATGGAGAATTATCCATTGAAGTATCACTGAGGAACTCCCAGTGGAAGAAAACAGTGATTTCTTTCAGAAACAGCGCCACTCCTAGGAAACACTTCAGAACTTTATAGGGATTTTCTTTTTCTTTTCACAATGGTTAAGGAACCCTAACAGCATTTATTATTTGTGCTGTGCCATGAGTTAGGCAGTCTCACACATCAAGGACATGTAGCTTACTCAGTTTGAGTATACCATTGGGTTTTTTTCTGGGCAAAAATCGCATGCATGTTACAGAAATATAGAATTGTTTTTGCATGATTTTTTAAAAATATGTATTGAAATTTCTAGCAACTCAACAACTATAAAAAGAAAAAGAGTAGTGACTTTTGGTTTTGTCAGACCATGAAGCAGTTTTCTATTTCAGAAAGATAGTATCACAGACAACAGCCCCATCCTGGAACCAAATGCCACATTTAGAATGATTCTACCTCTAAGTGCAAGCCTCTGACTGCTTCATTTACAAATTGTAATAAGTGTTTTATTTACAATTGATTATTTTATTTTCCTTAGGTTATAGTTAAGGCACTGAATTTATTGTGTTTTGATATAACTTTCTTCTCAGGTAAGATACTATAAATATTTCTCCCAATTCACATCCTGAATTTTCCTTTTCTTCCGAATTCCTATTAAAGACTGTGATTTTTAAGCTTTATAAGCCTAATTTATGCCTTTTATTTTTACTGCTTCTTATAGCACGTTAAAAAGATTGTCTACCGATATTTCAAAATGCCATTCTCTCCTATTTTTATAGGTCTATGATTTTAGCTCTTACAATTTTATGTAAAATATTTCAAATTAGTTTTATTCATGGTATAAAGTAGAGATTGTTATTATTTTACATATGGATATTCACT
>NW_008352648.1:1163719-1183482 GCF_000622305.1 Nannospalax galili
ATGTGTGTATTGCCTGCATGTAGGTAAGTGCACCCATGTCATGCAACGCCTACGGCGGACAGAAGAGGCTGCTGGATCCCCTGGAACTGGAGTTACAGACAGTTGTTAGCTGCCATGTAGGTGCTGGGATTTGAGCCCAGGTCTTCTGCAAGAAAAGCCAGTGTTCTTAACCGCCGAACCATCTCTCCAGCCCCAAATATCTCTATTTCTTTCTTTTCTCTTTTTTTCTTTTCTGGTCTTTTTGAGACAGGGTCTCCCTGTAGCCCCAGCTGTCCTGGAACGCACTATGTAGACCAGGCTGAACTTGAACTCAGAGATCTGCCTACCTCTGCCTCCCAAGTGCTGGGATTAAAGGTGTTTGCCACCATGCCGGGCATATCTCTATTTCTTGATACTACTTGTACTAACTTATTTTGCTCAATATCTCTCTACACAAATACTGTAGTGTCCATTGAGGGCACATATTATTTTGCAATAACTTGAATATTTCATCTAAATTTATTTTTTTCCAAAATTGTAGCTGCTCTAGGACTTCACATTTTCATAAAAACTTTAGAATTATTTTTGTTCACCTGGGTGTGGTGGTGCACACCTTTAATCCCAGCACTCAGGAGGCAAAGGCAGGAGGATCTCTGTGAGTTCAAGACCAGGCTGGTCTACATAGCAAATTCCAGGCCATCTGGGGCTACAGGGAGACCCTGTCTCAAAAAGACCGGAAAAAAAGGAATTACTTGTTCATTTCTATGCAATAAACATCAGAATCTTGAACAAGATGTTCTTTAATGTCCGTACTACACCAGAACTTCACCAAAACACTTGACTGGTGTCTCCTCATTTAAGCAAATACTGTCCTTCCATGATGGACTCCCTTCTCAGTTATGAAAATGTTCTCTGTCTTGTCCTTACTTAGGAATGTCCTTTGGCTCAAGGATTTAGATGTGTGGACATTTTTGCATCAAACATTTTTTTTATTATTTTAAAGCATAACTTTATCATTTACTTCATGACTTTTATTGGCAATGATAAAGGTCTTTCATGTCCTTCTATACATTAACTGAAGTAGAAAATCTTGACAGAATTTTTAAATTATGCTTTATTTATGTGTGTATGCATGTGTGTACTATGATGTATGAATTTCAAAGTATTGAAGCAGAATAGAAAGTGTTTATCATAAAATGGGTTTTCAGACTGAGAGGTTCAAGAAACAGTGAGCTAGAAGTGTACATACTTTTGAAATTTTTGTTTTGATTTCTTCATCTACATGTGATAATAGCATGACCTGTTAACTATTCACAAAGCTGGTTATATTTCATAAACACCTAGAGATTAAAGCTTATACCCTTTTCAAAATCTACAGTCTTACAGGTTCTGACTCCTTGCTTCTGTGGGGGTACCCAATGTCCAAATTTTTTCCTAACCTTGTTGAATATTCAGGGGTGAGAATTCTTGTCAGGGAAGTTTGAGAAGCCCAGGAACACTGTGCATGTGAAACAGAACATTCATTCTTACATAAACTTGAGGAATTATCAACATTATCAGTGAATGAAGTTTGGCTGAAAATACTCTATATGTCTTCTAGCTAGATAATATTTGGTAGATGTGTTTTGTATCAGAATCCAATAAGTGATATTTTGATGACACATTATTTTCATGAGCTCAGTAAGCCTCAGACTCTAAAGCATGAATACAGCCATACCCCAGGCAAAGTGATCGTATACAGATTGAAGACTGAGAATGAATGTCATCATCTCAGAGGAAGAATGCATTAAGTATAGTTAAGCAACTCATTAATTTTCAAGATTCTCCACATACAATTTAGTATGTGGAAATGTGTCAACTCCTCCCTCATTCTTGGACTCTGACTATCTTTCTTCTATTTGGAACTTTGCTCCCCCACATCTCTCATCTATTTTTCATAGTTCTCCTTATAGCCGGCCTTTACATTCGTACAAGCAGTGATTTGGTTTTTGTTTCTTCCACTAAGTGCAATTTTGTTGAGGAAAGTAATTTCTGTCTTGTTAGCATGTCAATGCAAATGCTTAGTACACACTAGGTACTCAATAAATGTATGCTGAATGACAAAGAAAATGAACTAATGATTGAATGAATGAAGTTTTATCTGGGACACATGGAATATGTGTTGTATTGAAGAAGTGTTTCTTCCATATCTTTATCAGTTGTTAATTTATAAAATCTACCATTGGATTTAAAATATCACATAAGTGCTTGTATTATGTATTTAATTATAGAGAATGTGAATTCCAAAGAAACCTCTGTCAGTGTCCATTTATTTTCCCTATGATTACAATGATTTTACCCATTTATTTTGTGTGTGTGCTACCATGGAAGGTATTGAGGAATAAATCTACATAGTGTTGAACATGACTCTGGACACATGATTCTTAGTTCTGGATGCCGGTGCTTGGATTCAAATATCAGCTACTTTTGTCTACATATAATTAGGATAGAATTATACATATAATCAGGAGAATAATTATACATCCTACATGTAACCATAATAACAATAAAAGCTACTTCTTAAAATGGTAAGAAAGATTAAGGGATTTGCTTGTATACAACTGCCTCATAACAATCTTTAATTGAATTAATTTTAAACATATTTTAAATTTAAAGCACACAAGTTTTAAATAGTCTACCCTTACCCATTGAATGTCTATTCCAAGACACCCAGTCAATGTCTGGAACCACAGCAGTACCAGACCCCTATATATACTATTCCTGGAAATGTATGTCTATGAGAGAGTTTGATTTATAAATTAGCATAAGAAATCAGCAATAACTAATGATAAAAATCAAATGACTACAAAAATATACTGTAATAAAGTTATTTGAGTTGGTTCTTGCTCTCAAAATATAAATTTTAGAGAAGACATGGCATTTGCTTTTACAGGTCTTAATGTAGACAGGGACCCTTGGGGATATGGGGAAGAAGCTCTAAAGAGGGGGATTGCCAGGACACAGTCACTATTAAGAGAGAAATGGGAAAAATTAGAGGTTTTAACAGAGGAAGAGGAAGGGAGGGTAACGGGGGGAGGAAGGAGAGGTAAACAATATTAAGGCTCTCTGAAAAAGTCAAAGGAAAATATATAAGCTTACTTGAAAATACATATATAATGTATATGCGTGCATATGCACAGCCAAAGGCTGTCTAACAAAACTCCCAGTACCAGGAAGAGGAACCTCCCTTCAAGTTGTTGGTCAGACTATTCCAAGTGACACCCAAAACAATATAGGCTATTGCCATGGTCCTTGGCTGTTTCTCAGAACTTGAAGATAAGACCCTATTGCTTAAGACACCCCACACTTCAGACATATTACTTAAAGAAATCAACCTGGAACTGACATGGATGCTTCTTCTCTCAAGACTAGCTCTCATAGAATGGGAATGTGCTATGCTAACTTCCAAGGGAGAGAAACAATCAGTGGTCCAATCCATCTGACTATGAGCCACAGGGTCTGGAGAGATGACTCAGCGCTTAAGAACACTGGTTGTTCTTGCAGATGACCCGCGTTCAAATCCCAGCACCCACATGGCAGCTAACAACTGTCCGTAACTCCATTCCCAGGGGATCTGACAGCCTCTTCTGACCAATGCAGGCATTGCATGACACGGGTGCACTTACCTACACGCAGGCAATACACACATACACATAAAAACAATTTTTTAAAAAATGTTTACACCTTTAATCCCAGCACTTAGGAGGCAGAGGCAGGTGGATCTCTGTGAGTTCAAGGCCAGCCTGGTCTACATAGTGAGTTCCAGGACAAAAAAGACCCCCCCCAAAAAAATTAAAAGACTATGAGCCACAAAAATGACAGCTCAGCAAAATATCTATGGTGCAGTAGTGGCACTGGTGATAACTAAAAGCATCTAAATGGACTTAAAAGGCCAACTCAGTCAGAGGAAATTCATCCCTGACACTGTAAACATAGCCAAATTCTGTGGCAGGAGAAGTAACAGACCCCAGAGGAGAACCCACTACTGCCATTTTCCTAAACAATATAATTTCCTACTATAATCGAAATACCTTTATACTCACAGAGAAGGGTAGCTTTCACTTCTCATCAAAGGAGTTTCCTTTTGTAACACATAAGACTATTAAAAAGTTCCACAATTGGTCAAAATGCAGAGAATATGCAACCATGGAGTGCACAGTGCCAAATGATATGTCTACCATGCAACCCCTATGGCTAAGACTCAGGTAACATCACAGAAGGAGTGGAAAGATTTTAGGAGCCAGGGGACCAGGATACCTGGGGCTAGTGTCTTCTAGACATAACAGGGAAGTTGCCCCCATGAAATCTCAATAATATGGTTGTCAAAATAAGAATTACATAATGATTACACCAGTTAACATGCAAATGTGGATGGGGAAATTTTCACGAGAGTCACACCTCTAGATGGAGAGCTATAGGCAACCAATGGCTACTGAAGGAGGGAGAATCAGTTCTCTTCAGGGACAAGTTCCCTGATAAGTACCCAATCCCACATGGTCAGCCCTAAACATGAGCAACACTGAGTGATCTCAGTATATGTGTGTGTGTGTGTGTGTGTGTGTGTGTGTGTGTGT
This sequence comes from Nannospalax galili, assembly GCF_000622305.1. Lineage (NCBI taxonomy): Eukaryota > Metazoa > Chordata > Mammalia > Rodentia > Spalacidae > Nannospalax > Nannospalax galili. Next base: position 1,168,312 of record NW_008352648.1, read on the forward strand.
GTGTGTGTAACAATAATCAAAGAAGAGGTCATGAAATTGGGGGAAGAGTGGTGGAGAGATGGCTCACTGGTTAAGAGCATTTGCTGCTCTTCCAGAGGGCCTATGTGTGGTTCCTTGTACCAGCATGGCAGATAGCATCCATCTGCAACTCCCATTCCAATGGGTCCAATGCCCTCTTCTGCAGGCACCAGGCACAGGCATCTATACAAAATAAAAATAATAAAATCTTTTAAGAAAGAAATTGAAGGGGGTGGGAAGAGTTGAAAGGGGAGATGGAGGGTTAAAGATGATATAAATATAGTAGTCAAATATGAAAATCTTTAAAAATTAAAAATTAAATATATGTATACAGAAATTTTTTTCCTTTGCAATCATGTGGTTGTTCATCTGTACGCTGGCTTTATCGCATCCCCTGCAGCAGCATCACATAGCACCAGAGTGAACCTGTCCTTCCACGTTTCATGTCCTGGTGATTTCTTTGAATGTCGATGAACAGAGATTATAGACGAGCTTGGTCTCATCCCAACTGAAGACACATTGTGGATGACTCTTTTCTTGATCAACTTCAACTTTGCTGGAATAGCAAGAATGTTTTCCATTGGCAGATGCAGCCTCTTGAATGTATTTTAGATTTTTGAGTTCAAACGTTTTCCTAAATCTGTGTAATCATCTTTTATTTGTACTGTGTGTCTTGTTGTCACTCAGTTCAGGGGAATCTCTTGCTGAAGACTTTATAGAAGCGAAATGCTTTCTGGTACAATGCACTGATGTCAATCAGAACATGTTTTCTACTCATGTCTTGTACCCACAATTTTATGGCCTTTTCTGTCTTAACTAAGCACTTTACCACACATTGTGGCTGTAACTTTTGCAGCATAAGGTGCACAGCAAAACAAGCACTGTTTCCTTTTTCTGTCTTCACAATTTTACATCTGGAAGATTCTTTCTTGTCACCTGTCTTAACAACCTCAGCCTATAATTGTTTTCTTTCCTCATTAAGTAGAGAATTTTTACCTTTTTACTTAGAGGAAGGATGCCATACCCTTCCATTAGCAGTTTCCAAATTATAGCACTACTGCCCTTGAGCTTTGTGTATATTAAGGAAAATTAGGGTTATTTGCGCACAAGTACTACAGTATTATGACAGTCAATCTGACTGTGGAGTTAGCTACTAATGAGCAGATATTGTGCATGGTATAAGCATAAGAACAAAAAGACAGCAGCTGTTTGAGGCAGGACAGAAAATAGTATGAAATTCCATCTTGCTATTCAAAATGGTATTTAATTTTCAACATGAATTGCTTATTTCTGGAATTTTCAAGTTAATACATTCGTACCATTACTGACTTCACTTGGGTATAACCATGGAAAGCTAAACTGTGGATTAGGGCCAACTGTTGTATGGTAAACCAAACTCTTGAGTTTCATCTTCCTCCAAACCTATTCCATTCACTAACTTCCTTCCCTTGTTTCCCATGTCCTCAAAGCAAAGCCTTGTAGCTTTCCAAGCTGACAACTTGAAATCATTCTTAACTCTGTCCTTATCCACACCAAATTTCAAAAATTTTACCAAATCCTATAGATTTTACCTTCAGAGGTATCTGAAATCTAATCATATGTTACTACTTCAGTACTACTACCCTGAACCTCCAACCTGGGTCATTGTGATACTTTTCTACCTTGTCACCCCTAAGCAGAATCTATTTTGACCTGTGAAAGCTTAAGCAAGACTGTGACACTTCTTTGTTCAGAACCTGTTTCCTTGGAAGTAAAGTCCTAAGCCCGCCTTACTCTCTCAGTAACCTTATCCTACTTTGCTTCCTAACATTCTTGCTGCTCTAGCCACACTGGTCTCCTTAATGTTTATTCACTTTGCCAGACAGAGCTCTGGAGCGAGATCTTTGCAGCTGTTTTTGCAGAGTAGCTTTTGTGTGGCACGTTTTCCCCTCAGGTGTTTGCGTGCCTTGTTCCCTCACTTTCTTCAGCTTTGATTCCATTGTCCACTGATCTTCCTGCCTTTGGTAAAAAGCCACCTTAAAATCTATCAACACCTCCAAGGTCCTTCCTGAAAATCATTTCTCCAACATCCCTTAGCCCTACATGTTATAGTTTTGTGGCTTCTGAGGTTTACTCTTGTCAGATAAATCTGTTTTTTCAATCCAGGACATAGAAAACTCAGGATACTCCTCTAAAACAGGTACTGTCTGAAACAGTAGAGTGTCCGTCTTAAAAAGACCAATTAGTGGCAGAAAGTCAACTGACTAAGCAAGTAGGCTCTTAACTGAACCAAAAAAGTCTAGTGTTTTTTTTATAACAAATAAATTCCTATAACTTTCTACTATTGATTTCCATTTATGCCTTACATACTTCTGTAAAAAATTGCAAACAAGATTAACCTTACACATTTTTCTTAATATAAATCTTCCTAAATCTATATCTAAGCACATTATTATTTTGAGACAGTTGTTTTCCTCCAGAACTCAGAAGAGCTACAATAATTCAAACTTACTATTAATAAACTCAGAACATAAAACCCACACAGAAGATGGCATGCCCTACCAGCCTGTGTTCCTACAAAGCAATTCCAGAACAATAAGATGTTAATGAAGACTATTAAGAAGCTTCTGTAGTGGTAGGTTTCCATATGACTCTTTCTAAAGGCTTTAGTGTTAGCTATCCCTCCATACTCCATCCTCTGCCCTGCCCTCCCGTTCTTTGCCCCATTTGACCCTTCCTATTCCACTATTCCTCTTTTCCCTTTGTATCACTGCATTTTAGCTCTAACCCCTCCATGAAGCCTTACACCCCCATGGCCATTAGTTTCTTGACCTCTATGGATTTTTCTAGTTGAAACAAATATATCCAAGGATTCAGAGCTAGGATCCACTTATGAGAGCGGACATGCAGCATTTGTCTTTCTGGGTCTGAGTTACCTCACTCAGGATGATTATTTACAATTCCATCCATTTACCTGTGAATTTCATAATTTAATTTTTCTTAACAGCTAAATAATACTTCCATTGTGTGAATATACCATTCATCTATTGATGGACACCTATATAATATATATAACACAAAAAAAGAGATTAAATATAGATTTACCCTAGAACAGGGAGACATTACCCCTGCTGGACACCAGGGGTTAAAGTAAAATCCTATTGCCAGAGATAAGTCCCACCTTTCAAAGCTGTTGGCCAGAGGTCCCATAGAACCTCAAACAATACTGGTCATTGCCCTTGCTCTTTGTTACTCACTAGAACTTGACAGATAGACCCTACTCCTGAGGACACTACATATATGAGCTGTAGAACAAACAATGAGAAATAAAGCTGATACTGACTTCAAAGCTTCATCCCTACTGCCTAGCTTTCATAGTGCCGGAAGTCGATATGCATGCTTCTGGAAGAGAAGGGTGATCATTGACCTTCTCAGCTGTGAAATCTGTAAGCTTCAACAACTTCCCAGTACTGCAATAGTGGCAGGAATATTATAGGACAACCAAACACTTTCTGATTTGATTTAAGGTCCACTTCAAAACATAGAGCCCATACCAGACACTATAAGGTCTATAGACTTGTGGCTAGACAGGTCATGGGTCATAGGTGATAGCTTATAATAGCATTACTATTGTTCTGCTAAACACATATAGTATTAAACTGACTCCTAATGGCTTATTTTTAGACCTATACATTAATACATCATTCAACTCTCAGCAGAGAAACTTCCTCATGCAGCAAATGGTGATTAATATAGAGATCTACAACTGGTCATCATGCAGAGAATAAGAGGCTTCAGAGTGCCTATCCCTGAATAGTACACCTATATCAAGCATCTGCCTCCCAAAACTTAGGGATCATTGGGCAGAAAGACTGTAAGAGGCAGAAGTGGTAGATAACCGCAAGGAAAGAGTTTTCCAGATAGCTAGGCGGTTGCTCATATAAACTTACCCCAATGATGACATCATACACAAGATTCACATAAGCTCAACCCAGACAGAGTCTCAGCATGGAAGAGGTAAGGTGGGTAGGAGGTGGTGAGCCCAGATGAGGAAATATTGGCAACCAGTGACTAGCTGCTGGGAGAGGGAGAGTCAGTTTTCTTTAAGGGTTTGATGACGCTAGATAGATTGACCAGGCTCTGGTGAACAGACCCACACAGAAGAGAATTTGGGGATATAGGTTTGACTCTATATTTCGCTTGTGTATATACACATGAAATCAGGTGACTGGGGGTATTCAGGAGGATACAGATAGGGGACGGGTTCTAGATATGATCAAAACGTGAAATTCGCAAAAAATTAAAAAGAAATAAAAAGAAACGAGGACTGTTGGCCTCACACCTTCACTGTTTACTTATTACCCAGGACCCACTGAAACCTAAGCACTGGCTTCACTATGACTGCTGTGGGGGTCTGAATGAGAAATACTCCCTTAGTCTCCCATATTCGAATACTTGGCCTCAGTTGGTAGTGCTGTTTGGGAAGGTTTAGAGGGAAGGTTTCAGCCTTGCTGAAAGAAGCATGTCACTGGTGTGAACATGAGCCTTCACAGCCTTGCCCTACCTCCCATTTTGCTCTCTCTACTTCTGTCTGCATGTGCTCAAAAATGTGAGCTCTTGTCTTTCTGCTCCAGCTTCCTCCTTTTGCCTGCCTCACCCACCATTGTGGATTCTATGTCTGGAACTGTAAGCCCAAATAGACTGCTCTCTGTAAGGTTCCTGGTCACAGTGTTTTATCGCAGCAACAGAAAGGTAACTGACGCAAGTCCCGAATGTAGAGTACTATAATTATACAAGCTTACTTGAGTCCATGCAATCCACAAAGACCTAAGAAATTGACTCCAACTTGTTCCAAGAGCTACTATAAGTTTTTATACTATGCCAGGAGAAAGAGAAGTGATGGCTTTGGATTTTGTTGTGAGTTCTTCCAAATCTGAAGATGTACATCACTTTGAACATTACTTACTGTATCAAAAGAAATGTCTTCTTTTGATTGGCAGAAGAGCAGGGCCTAATATACACCACAGCTGTGACCATAATACATCTATACATCTATTCGAATGAAGAGAGAATGAAACCAGATCCATTTTATGTGGGTAGACTACAAATAAATCCACAGGCCCTTGACATGCAATTTTCTTTATACAAGCCCAATGGTTCTTGATAAATACTTTATTATAAAATTGTTATTATATACCACATTATTCCCTCATAATGGAGAACTCTCTGATAGCTCATAACAATTTAAACGGGCCTTGAGATTTTAGGCAGCAAGATTATCATCTAGAATCCATAGACAAACACTAATAATTTCCTATGCTTTCCCAGAAGTGCTCTTAAAAACATTCTCTTCTCTACCGAGTTTTAAGAAACAGGTCAAGAATACTTTTCATAGCCTGGGGAATGTCACACAGTAATAAAGGACCACAACACAAGTGACTTTCAGTAGTGTATACAATTACTATCTGGCTTCAAGTGGGAATGAGTTTTTCTTCTACACAGTTCTGTAAGCACATTACATAGTAGAGGCTTCTAACAGTATTAATTCCCTATGATCATTATAATGACAAGCAGTTAAACATGTTTGGGTTGGTGAGATGGCTCAGCAAGTAAAGGAACTTATACAAGCCTGCTGACCTGAATTTCATCCCCAGAACCCACATAAAGGAGAAAGGAGAGAACCAACTCCATAAAGTTGTCCTCTGACCTCCACATAGGCTCTGTGGCACTCATGCATGCCCCTCCCATTGTACATAAATAATAATAATAATAATAATAATAATAATAATAAATAACTATTATGGCCTGGAGAGATGGCTCAGTGGTTAAGAAAGCATACTGTTCTTGAAAGGACCCAAGTTCAGTTCCCAGCACCCTCTTCAGGTATCTCACAAAACTTGTAACTCCAGCTGCAGGGACTCCAAGGATCTCTTCTGGCTTCCACAGGCACTTGCACTCATATGCACATGCTCCCCTCAAACACAAACAATTGCACATAATTAAAAAGAAAAGGAAAAGAAAAAATATTAGGGAGTATTATTCTCATATGTGATTAAGTGAGCCAGTCAAATTTACATATTGATGGAAAAGCAAGAACAAACGCAGGGCACACCTCTTCTGGGTTAATTCCAAGTCATGTTTGTGAAAACAAAAATAATTAAAATACAGTTCCCATTGACAAGACATTCACATGCCATTGAGGAACATTTACAGAAAGTATAAGTACTGGAATGTAGTGGGGGAAACTTAGGGTCAGCAGCTATGCAGCTCTGGAATTGTGGCCAGCTTTGCCATTTATTAGCTAGGAGTCTCTAATCCAGTTACTTAAGCTCTCTCTATATTTAGTTTCCTCATTTAGAAATCAGGATACTTCTCTTCTAAGGTGATATGAATATTAAAGGGGATAAAGCATGGTAAGGGCCGAACACATCTCCAGGTATTTGTATGCAAGATTGTCATTATTATGGTTATGTAAGGTACAAGTCAATAAGTTCTAATAGAAATACAAGCTTCGTGCCATAAAAGCATTTTATTCTGCCTGATGATGAGACCTTTGCTCTGAGTTACATGTGCCATTTACAAAGGAACACAAATTGAGAACATTTACTGAGATGTTTGAACTATTTCCTGAGCAACGATCATGAAGCTATTACTATTCCAGATCACAGTGCATTACCTACATGAGAGGAGCCCATTTCTCTGAAAACCCAGCCTGTATGATAGGATGAAAGAAAGAAAAATCTATTAGCTGCTTTAAAAAATGTATATAGCAAAATGAATCACAAGAAAACTCAGTGCATCCAATTTGATTTAAAATGAATCTGGCATTTACTTAAGACAACAGTCTTGTTCTAAAACTGATTTCTTCCAGCAGTCACTGCAGCCCTGCTGAGAAGTTGACATGAACCCCAAAGAAGAAAGACTACATATATATGCATATATTGTATATGCACACATATCTGTGTGTATGTTCCTGAACCATGATGCAAATACTTTTTAAAAACTTTATCTTAGTTTCTTAATTTTAAATGCAAAGATAGAGAATTCCCATATCCTTCACATCCCATTTCCCTTATTAACATCTGATCTAGTACTGTGTAAATAACTAATCTGAAAAAAATAGATGGATCATCTCCCAAAATTTACTTTGCTGCATTAAGAGAATATGAAAATGTTTACTAATTACATGGTGAGGTTTTATAAGAAGTGTTGGGCAAACTTCTGAAGGTCCAAATGAATGAAGAAAGATAGGAAAAGAGATTGGCTTGGGGTTTGTACTGCGGTTATGAGACTGGGCCAGAGGAAGGGCTCCTGTGTATGTGAAGGAGCTTATGTGGTTGGAAGCTCCCACCATTACGAAAAGAGGGAGGAATACTCACACTTTGCTACTTACTGCTTTGCCCAGACGTGGGGCAGAAGGAAAATATGAATGAGGAACATGTGAAAGTTCTCAATGCCTGGGGCTGGAGAGATGACCTACCAGTTTAGACCATTTTCTGTCTGTGCTAGATAGCTTTAGTTGTCAACTTGACACACCTGGGTAGAGGGAACTTCAACTGGTGAATTGCTTCCATTAGACTGGCCTATGGCCATGTCTGTGGGGCATCTTCTTGATTACTGTGTGATGTTGGAGGGCCCAGCCCACTGTGGGTAGTACCACCCCTGGGTAAGTGGGTTTGTGTTGTGTATGAAAGCAAGCTGAGCATGGGCCAGAGGAGCAAACCAGTATGCAGCATTCGTCTATGGCCTGTGCTTCAGCTCCTGCCTACTAGTTTCTGCCCTGATATCTTACCTTAGTCTCCCTCAGTGATGAACTGTGACCCAGGAGATGTAAGCTAAATAAACCCTTTCCTCTCCAAGTTAATATTTGTCAGAGTGTTTTGTCACAGCAATTGAAAGCAAACTGGAACAGAAATTGGTAACAGAGAGTGGAGTATTGCTGTGACAAATCTGATCTTGGTGTTTTGGGGAGGATTGTGGAAGCATTTGGAACTCTGAGCTACAAAAGCCATTGAGGTCTTAGAGTTTATTGCTGTGGAGCTTGAAAATGCTATCTGAAAGAGTTGTGGACAATGGAAACTTGGCTTGTGAAAGCTTCAAAGGGAAACAGAGATAATCAGGGCTGTTTGTGTGGTGTCTTGAATTGAGAATCTGTGGGTTCTGGTCAGCTAAGGCTGAAGAATCAGCTGTAAGTAACAAGAAACCAGCACCACTGTGAGAAAATCTTCTGGGAAGTATTTCCTCGGGGTTAGCACACAGAAGTTGTGGTACAGTGGGGACCCGAACCTCCATCTCAAGCTGGAAGCTGGACTTGGTAATGTGTAAGAGTCTCCTGCATGGTCAAAAAGAGCAGCAAAGGCTTGGCACCCTGAGAGATCAGGAAAGGCCATTGGTGAAAGTGCAGCCTCAGTTACAGTGAAGACCTCGGGATTGAAGGGACCATGGAGAGAAGCTGAGGCTTTGCACCCTGAGAGGCCAAAAGAAGACATTAGTGAGGGTGCAGCCTCAGTTTCAGTGGAGACCCCAGCTTTTTGGAAATGCTGGGACCATGGAATAACTACCAAGGGCAGCAGCAGGTGTGGAGTGGAGCTGGTCTGGGTGTGCAAAACGAGCTGTGTGTGATGTAGACTGCAGAGTCAGAGAAGTGGAGCTGCCAGTACCCTTTGGAGTCCAGAAGATCGTGAGGGAATCCCAGATGTCCAGCCTGGAGCTACTTTGCTGGACTTAGGTTTTGCTTAGGTGTGCCCGATTCTTCCCTTTTGAAATAAAACAGTACTTGTTTTAGATTTTACAGGAGCCCACAGTTAAGAGACTTTTAAGAGACTGTGAACTTTTAAGTGGACTTTTAAGGACTGTGGGACTTTTAAGGTTGTACTGTCTTATGCTGTGATATTGTTAACATCACATCTTGGGGACAAGAAATAAAGGTTATGGTTTCATAGTGATGTGCTTGTGCGTCAACTTGACAAGGGGTTAATTGTGCTGGATAGCTTTACTTGTCAAATTGACACACCTGGGTAGAGGGAGCCTCAATGGGTAGATGGCCTCCATTGGACTGGCCTATGGCCATGTCTGTGGGGCATCTTCTTGATTACTGAGTGATGTGGGAGGGCCCAGCCCACTGTGGATGGTGCCACCCCTGGGAAAGTAGGTCTATATTGTACATGAAAGCAGCTTGAGCATGGCCAGAGGAGCAAGCCAGTAAGTATCATTCTTCCATGGCCTGTGTTTCAGCTCCTGTCTCCAGGTTCCTGCCCTGAGTTCCTACCTTGAGCTCCCTCAGTGATAAACTGTGACCTGGGAGTTGTAAGATAAATAAACCCTTTCCTCCCCAAGATGGTGTTGGTCAGAGTGTTTTGTCACAGCAATTGAAGGCAAACTAGACCACTATTCTTCCAAAAGACCCGAGTTCGGATCCCAGTACCCATGTCAGAAGGCACATAACTGCCTATGAAGCCAGCTCCAGGGGCTCTGACGCCTTCTTCTAGCCTCCATGGGCACCCACACACACATGGTATTCACACACACAGAAACACACATGCATACCCATGCACAAGACTATTAAAACATAAAATAAAAAGTCGTCAACACTCAAAGATCAGCAGCGGAGTCAGATTCTTGGTTATATGGTGCATTTTGAACTATTTAATACAAGTATGCTTCAACCAGCTAAAATCGGTATTTTATTCAGGTTTCCTTAGCGTATATCTAAAGTCCTTCTTTCTATTCTAAGAACCCATGGAACATGTTGGTTGTCAAGTCTCCTTGGGTTCCTCTTGGTCATAACACTATTTTTGATGACTGACAATTTTGAAAACTATTACTCTTCATTGTGAAATGTCCCTTAATTTAGATTTGTCTGTTTTTCTCATGGTTAGACTGGAAGCATCGGTTCAGAAAAGAAAGGACACAGAGCTAAAGTGCCATTTTTATTATATCACATCAAGAGCAAATACTGCCTACGTGGCTGACAGTTACTGAGGACACCTTAGTGACCTGTGAAGGCAGTATTTGTTAGGTTGCTTTACTCCAAAGTTGCTTCTTTGTCCCTTCTTCCCACACAATAAACCTGGAGAACAAACTTGCCCCCAGTGGTGCTTTGGTTCAAAGTCTGAAGAAAGCTCTTTAGTTTTGAGAGATTAAGGGAGAAACAAAGGTATCCCTCTCTTTGAAGCAGAAATAAGAACTAAGGTAAAAAGCATACCACTGACCATGAAAATCAACCTCATCAGGAGAAGCTCTTCTTTCCTTGCATGTCTATTTTTTATTTACTTTCAATTGCTTTGAAATTTTCTCTCTTTAAATGACTAGCTTTGCTAGTAATATACTGGAAGCCCCATTTGTTATTTGAACTATAGCCTTCCTAGTAGATGGAGGCTACTGTCTGAAGAAAACATTTTTTCATATAGACTTTACTGACATACACACGCATACACACACACACACACACACACACACACACACACACATGCACACACATACTCAATGCTTTAATTGATTTTATTAGAAATGCATTTTGCTACCAGGTCTGGCTGTGCAGGCCTACAGTTCCAGCTACAGCTGAAAAAGGAGGATCGTAAGTTCAAAACCAGTCTGGACAATTTAGCAACAGTCTCAACAAGGGAGGAGGGACTATGAATATACTTCAGAGTTACAGTGCTTGCCTAGCATGCGCAAGACTCTAGGATCAATCCCCAGTGCCTTACAAGAAAATGAAGTTCGTTTGGGACCAGCAAACTCCGGCTTCTCTGTTTCCTGAACACAGAAAACATACATGTATATGCTTCCTTACTGTTTCCTCTGCTTGGACTGTTTTCCTTCCTTCCTTCTTTCCTTCCTTCTTTCCTTCCTTCCTTCATTCCTTCATTTCATCCATTTTGAATTGCATCCTTTAACCCTAAACTGAAATTTTACCTCTTTTACAAAGTCCTTTACCACTCTCTTCCCCCTGAACAAAAGAATCCATACTCTCCTCTACAATGGGCTACATTTTGTTTTTCCTGTAGCTATAATTGGAAATAGGCTCTTTAAAAATAATCAAGGACTGCTGGAGGGATGGTTCAGTGATTAAGAGCACTAGCTACTCTTGCAAAGATAGGGGCTAACAACCATCAGGAACTCCAGCTCCAGGGCACCTTTCGCCCTCTTCTGACTTCTGTGAGCATTGCACAACATGGGTACACTTACATACATGCTAGCAATACACTCAAACACAAAAAATAAAAATAACAAAATTTTTTAAATAATCAAAATTGGGCTAGAAAGACAGCTCAGTGGTTAAGAGCACTGACTGCTCTTTCAGAGGACGTGGGTTCAATTCCCAGCACCCACATGGCAGCTAACAACCGTCTGTAACTCCAGTTCCAGGGGATCTGACACTCTCCTCTGATTTCCACTGGCGTTGCACAACATGGGTGCAGTTACATACATGCAGGCATTACACTCATACACATAAAAAAAAATCTTGAAAAATCAAAGTTAAATGCTGTCATAAGGTTAAAGCCTAATTCAAAGAGTGGTGTCCTTGTGAGAAGAGGAAGAGCCACTCGAGATATGTGAGCACAGGAAGGCCCCATGAGAGCATAAGAAGAAGGTAGCCACCAGTGATCCAAGGACAGAGTCTGCAGAACTGTGAGAAATAAGTTTTTGCTTTACAAGCCACCTAGTGAATATCATCTTGTTATAGAAGCTTTAAAAGACTAGTACACTCTTGATGCTTTTTGAATCTCTGTAATAGCATCCACACAATGTATTGTAAGACAAAGTGTATAACATTGGTCTATATAAGTAGCTTGATGACTCACTTAAAAACAGAAGTCACAGATGAAATGTTTTCCAATAATTTTTCTCTCTATGAATCATAATAAAATAACATAATAGATCTTGTCTGTCACCTATAGTCAAATTAGAAACAATTGTTAGTTGAAACTATTTCTGTCTTTTTAACAAAAACCCAAGATTCTCAGAACAAAAGTCATTGCTGTATTTTCTAGTTCAAACTGGAGTAACAATTGTATTCAGCATTCCTGTATGTCATTTAGTGGTTTCTGTGTTTAACAAGCCAGCTTATATCCAAATGCAGTGTCTTTAATCTTAGCATTGCATTGGTGCGGTGGTTTGAATAAAAATGCCCCTCCCCATTTGGGCAGTTTGTCTCCAGTTGGTGGCGTTGTTTTGGGAGGCTTTAGGAGGTGTGGTCATGCCAGAGGCAGCACATCACCAGGAGTTGGTTTGAAGAGTTCTTAAGCTTGCTGGATATCCAGTACCTCTCTACCTCCTTGCCTACTTGAAGATGTGATCTCTCAACTTTCTACTCTGCAGCCATGCCTCCCCACCATTATAGACTTTAAATGCTCTGAACCATAAACCAAAAAACCTCTTCCTTCTGTAAGTTCCCTCGGTCATGGCATCTTAAGAGCAGAAAAAGAACTAATAGTGTTGCTTTCTATTGTCTGTTGCCCACACAAAACCCGTGCAACTCAATCAGATAAAAACTAGCATAGAACTGGGGAAACAGGCAGGAGGCCCCAAGCTTAGTCGAGGAACTATTGACAGTTGATCACTGCTAGGTGAGAGAGCATTGATCTTCTTTAAGGGAGTGACACTAGACAGGCTGAACAGGCTCCAGGGGATGAACTTACACTGAGGGACATCTAGATGTACAAACTTGACTAGATAGGATACAACAGAATGCATGAAATCCTATAGGTGGGCTATGGGATGGGTGCAGATAGGGGAGGGGATCTAATTACGATTAAGAAGTATTACATGAAATCCACAAAATTTTAATAAAAATATTCATTTAAAAAAGAAGGGTTTTAAAAAGGCGGAGATCACATATTTACTTCCTATAGTCTGAGGCACAGAAACAATTGGCCTTTTCAACTGGCTGTCAGTAAATATTCACAGCAGGCCATAGCCAGGGAAAGTCTACCTTAGCAGACTTGTGCTGTTTTCAGCTCTGCTTCCAAATAAGCTCCTTCTTGCTTTAGCTTACCTCTCTGGTACTTGCTGGAAAGCAGAAAATAGCATTAATCAAGCTCACTCTGTAGAGCTTGAGATTCAGTAGCCCCTAGTTGATTTCAAGGTACTGCCATGCTCTTTTGTCAAATATTTGTCATGGCATGACAAGAATCACTGAAATCACTGCCTGCCCAGTAAACCAAAACAGCTCCATTTTCAAGTAGCCACTGTTGTTAGTTGTCCACTGACTGCTGAGCCCACTAGGCTTCAGAGAGATAGCTCCAAATTCATGGTCACACAGATGGGTCAATCTCAGTAGGTCACAAATCAAAACTAATCCACGAGGGGAGGGAATAATAGGGTAGGGAAGTGGACTGGGTGAGAGTGGTCAGTGTGCATTGCATCCATGTGCAAAATTGTCTTAAAAATTTAATTAATAAAAATTAAGTTTAAAAATCTACATGTCTCAAAAAGACCAAAAAAACAGAAACAAAAACAAAAAACAAAAAACTACATTTTTACAGTGGAGCATGGGAAAAAGAAATCATTCTGGATATTTTACGCTAGAAGGGATTTTATGTAGGATGCTTTAAGTAGACCCAGTGGAAGACCTATAAGAGTGCCAGGAATTCACCTCAGCTGCAGGTAGTGTCAGAGTAACAGACTAAAGCAACAGTTGAAGACAGAACTATCCATTTATTGTGGAATGCTGCCCTCAAGCATAACAGCCATTACCATCTTAATCAGAGCTACCATGGTTACCTACAGGAGACCCTCGAGATCAGGCCTGTTGACACTATATAATTTCCCCCACCTGCATGTAGTCTCAGGAGGTGCTAGAGTATACAGAGTCTGGACAGTTAACCGGAGGAGAAATTCCATCTATGCATCGATGGAAGAGTTGTCAGTCATGCTTGGGTGAGACTTTGCAGTGATTCAGCTGTTTTAGGGTCATCCATGTTCTTGTGAGTTATCCTTCACACATGCTGCTCCTATAAGTAAGTCAAATAAACACACTGACTTATAAATCTAGACCTGGGTGGAACTGTTACTTTGGTCTTTCATTGATGTCCTACCTGGGGTGATCAGACATTTCTTTACATTTTGTTTTCTCAGAAAAAAATTCATAAAACTTTCTTAGTCATTTCTTGCGATGGCGTATGAAATGGCACTAACTGGTTTGGTGGAGGGACAGTAGATCAGTATAGATGTGAGGTGGAGACCTCAAATAAAAATTCCTGCAATTATAGAGCCTGAAGAAATGGCTCAGAGTTTAAGAACACTTGCTGTTCTTCCACAGGACCTGGGTTTGAGTCCCAGCACCCACATGGCAGCTAACAACCACCCATAACTCCAGTTCCAGAGGATCTGACACCCTCTTCTGGCTTCTGTGGGCATTGCATGGACATGATGCACTTACAAATATGCAGACAAAACTCTCATACACATAAAATAAAAATAATAAACAATTTTTTAAGTTCATACAATCATATGGACCACCTGGAGGGGGAGAAAGAATAAAAGAATGGAGGGCAAGTAGGGAAAGTCCTTCCACAATGCCCTTCCACTTACCCATGAGGAAAACTCAGCAGGAAGACTCCAGATGAAAAACTTCTAGATGAAGGCACTTGGGAGAAGAATACAAGTTTGTTCAAGAAAATGGGATGCAGGAGACTTGAGATCTTGAGCATAATTCTCCTTAGAGACTGGCCAAGCACTAACTGTGGATTAAGAAGGGCAGACATTGTGAAGTCTGTCAGGTAAAGTCTTTATAACTGTCTGTGATTGAACACAAAAAATCACACATAGAGATTTGGGAGGGGAACTGGACTGCTAGGCAGGATGTAAGCAGTACTTCCAGGAATGATGCTCCAAATAATACAGAATTTCCCCACCAGGATGCTACCGCTACTGAAGCCACTGCTTGATGTATGGAAAGACCCCACCAACAAATGTGATTCTCATGCCTGATACCCAGGAGAACTGAGACATAACCATCATCATGTACATGATTGTCACAACCACAGCTGCATTTAGACACCCGGGAACCTAGAGCATGTTAGACAAAAACATCTCTAGAACCTTGTCATAGCCGAATGTGTGATCTGCCAGTTGCTCTGACTCCCCTTCTCTCCCATTCCAACCAAAATTGCTGATTAATTCTCCTCTCTCTCTCTCTCTCTCTCTCTCTCTCTCTCTCTCTCTCTCTCT
>NW_008352648.1:1183538-1201540 GCF_000622305.1 Nannospalax galili
AGAAACTATCATATATTAGAACCCATTTCTCTTAATACAACCAGGGCCTTAAATGGCATTTTCTCCTATAATATAAAATAGCATCGTGATGAGATATAGGATTTTAAGTGAGATTCTGATACAACACATGATTCTAAGAATAATTAAGGAACTCAGGCAGATTCTGTTACATTAATTATGGGAAGCAAAGACTCCTAGTTGAATAAATTCCTCTGAAATAAAAAGTCAGAGATTTTTCGTTTGCTATGCAAAGGAACACATAACTAAAGCAAATACCAGCTTACAATAAAAAGAACAGCAGCAATCCCCACCTTCATTATCCCTGACTCTCTCTAGCTAATCACTTAACCTTTTATACCTTTACTAAAACCTCATTAGTAGAAAGCAAACCTGCCTACTAGGCATAACTGTAAGAATTTAATGGACTGTAGAGATCATCAACATTTATGACTCAAAGGAATGAAACCCAAATAATTTTTATTTGAATACTTGGGAGTATTAATTGAGCATTTTAAATGGAATTCAGTTGTCAGTATAAAAGAATTAAATTTCTCCAGAGGAATCCAAATTTTAGAAAATATTAAAGTCAAAGAATTAAAAAGGAGAAAAACAAGGGGATGGAATAATTTGGCAGAATGAATTAGCCAAATAGTTTTTTTAATATTTCATTTATTTTTATTTTATGTATATGAGTGTTATGCCTGCATGTAGATAAGTACACCCATGTCATGCAATGCCCATGGAGGACAGAAGAGGCTGTAGGATCCCCCTGGAACTGGAGTTATGGACAGTTGTTAGCTGCCATGTGGGTGCTGGGTCCTCTGCAAGAATATTCAGTGTTCTAACCATTGAGAAATCTCTCCAGGCCCCAAATAGTTTTTAACCATTTTTCAAATCTGATTTTAATTGCTTTAAAGCTCACTTTGAAAATTCTCTATATCCAAAATTATTTCCTGAAATTGTTTTCCACTGACTTTTAGAAATATTGCTTTTGAGGTGTTTGGGGTTTTTTCCCCTCTAAATTTTGCTTTCATTTGGGTTTATCTATTTATTTTGTTTCAAGAAAGACTTGGAATAGTCTTAGAAGGTCAGTATTTTCAAGTGAATACATTTTAGTCCAGAATAAATTTGGATTTCACCTGGTTAAAGAGACAATAGATGCAGGAAAGTTAATTAGTATCTTCTCTAAGGATTTTAGTCAGAAAAGCACAAGGCTCATTCCCACTGTCCAAAGTCTACCTGCCCCAGGGGTAGAATGTCATTCTGCCACCTCTTCACCTAGCTATCACCATTTACCATTAACTTAACATCCAGATTTCACTTTCTCTGAGAAGCTTCCTAGGTGCCCCCAAACAAGTTTAAAGGCTTCTTAGAACTCTATACTTCTGCCTCAACAATATATTACTATTTTTCATTTCCCTTCTCTCTCCCCCTAGAATATAGTGGTGGTGTACTCCTTTAATCCCAGCACTCGGGAGGCAGAGGCAGGAGGATCTCTGTGAGTTCAAGGCCAGCCTGGTGTACATAGTGAGTTCCAGGCCAACTGGGGCTACAGGGAGACCCTGTCTCAAAAAGATCAAAAAAAAAAAAAAAAAAAAAAAAAGAATATACACTATGGGTAGAAACATTGTGCCTTATAAAAACTGTTAAACAACACTAGTGTTCAGCCTTGTACAGGTAATCAGTAAATGTCTCATGAGTGGGTGAATGAGCCTAGCGATAACAACCTGCTCACTGGGGGCTAAGATGGCTTCAGGTGGAAAGTTCAATTATTAGCATCAATTTGGCAAGTACCAGTAGGAAGGAAATCACAAAATAGACAGACATAAGTTTTCTGAAGTTCTTACATGAATTCTGTGTAATCTGGACTTCCTTCAGTCAAGTTAATTCTAAAGGTTAAGAAGGGCACATTTTAGGGCATTCATTGGTTCTTCCTCAGTATGTATTAGTTCTTCCTTTTGGGGTGAACTTGAATTTCCAATCCTCCCTCATGATCCTCCCTTCCTGCCCCTCCACACATCCTAAATGCAGGGATTGCAGGTGTGGTTCACCATGCCCAATTTACGCAGTGCTGGCTATTGAACCCAGGACTCCATACATATTATTCAAGCACTTACTCATTGAGCTGCATCCTCAGTCTAGCTCTTTCTTTTTCTCAAAAACATCCACATTGTCAAATAATTCATGACAAGAAAATTTTAATTTCTTACTTCCACTCACACCTTCACTGTCAGCAATTTTCCCTGGCCATGGAGATTGGTACTGCGGCAGACACTTACTACAAGTCAGATCAATAAGGCATCTAGAGATGCAAAATCTATTTTTCTGCTATTGGGGTGAAAAAGGTATTCTTTTTATTTAGTTGTGACAAGTTGTACATCCCAAACAGCTGCGTTTAAAATTTGCCATAGAATTAAACTATTAGACAGGAAGCAAAGCCAAACACTGAAAAAAGTTCTTGGTGATAGTGCATGCCTTGGAAAAAGATTTACCTGAAGCTAGAATTTGCCCCTGCACCCACTTTTAAACCTTAATACAGGAAAGCAAGTGTGTTTGGTCCGAAAACAGTCTTCACAAACCTCTGTGAAAGTAGGCAACATGATAAATTGAAGTCAAGTGCATTCTCCTTTGTGGCAAGCGCCCTGCACATCAATCTAAGAATTACAACAGAGCTCAATTTCATTTCCAAATAGTTATTTATTCCATATAAATTTACATAATCATATTCTAAGTAATCATAGTCCTATCTTTCTGCACCTGTTTCAAAGGCTATTTAGATAGCAACAGCTTTTACTTTCCTTTTTCTATTTTGTAAGAAAGCTATGAACAAGCATAAAATTATCACAGAGGACTCCCACATTGGATACCCTAACTTGCTTTCATGGGTTTTAGGAAGTGAATATGTACATTCAAACACCCAAAACAAAGCAGATAACTTCAACTATGCTCAGATTCCTTGCTTTACTCTAGAATAAGGTACTCTCACCTTTCCTCTAGAGGCAATGTTAGCTATGAGCATTCCCTATGTGTATGCATAATTGGAAAATTAAAAAGCATATTTAAATGCAACATTATGCTACAAAAATACTGGCAATGCCTCGGTGTTGACTGTGTGTGCTATTTAATATTTTTAAGAATTTATTCTCCCAGTGCTGTAGAATTTTCAATAATTTCCTCCTTGAGTAAAATTAGGGCATCAGCAGAGAAGTAAACTCCCTAATATAAGCAGCAAGCTCCCATTTTTCAACATAATATGTTCCTTAGATACCTGTTGGGAAGCAAGAAGATTAAAAATAGATTTTTCTGTATTTCATACAATTGTGTTAAGTTTCAAACTGTAGCTACCTAGTCACACAAGCAAGTAATATTTATACACTGGGAAGGTACAATATTGATTGTGGTTCTTTGATGGAGTCAAGAGAGAATGAAGCCACTGGCCTGTGCAACAGAGGCTCTGCTTCCCCATAAGTCATGCAGTATATGGCCTAGTTCAAATTAAGGAACACCTAGGATGTATGATCCCACTGTTCATTCTAGACCTATGAAAGACAGAGCTATTTGCTCGTTCCCTCCTTCTAGATGGAGCTATATTCAACCTTAGAATTGAACTTCATACTGAATTCCAAGTTGTTATGAGTAATTATTTCAAACTGTTGGCAACATTGGCATCACTGCACTACTGAGTCTAATACTTTTGACTTAGGTTGGTTAACTTGCCTTCCTGCAACCAGGAATCCATTTTCAACTAGAGGAAGCACCTAATTTTCAGACATATCCCCAAGAGAAAGAATATTTCATTTTAAGGCTAATGCAGCAGATCCAGATCTACAAGTAGTGATAAAAACAATTTATTATAGTGAATAAACATAGCGGTTCATAATATACTTCTCTATACATGCCAGTCTTCATTATGAGACATTTTAATAATAATGTAATCAACTTACTGGAGAGCCGTGCCAAGTATTAATAATGCAATAGTCAGACCTATTGACTTGAGAGATATTTGCTATTATTCTACTGAGTATATAACTAACTCATTAGTAGATTCATTTAGGTAGTTTGAAAATAATATGCTTTCGTCACTGTGCCCAAATTTTGCAATGTTTTGATATCAAAACATATATGGCATTCTGATTTTAACAAAGTTGACATAGTTTGTATTATGTTAAATTTAACAGATTATAATTATAGATCGTGGCAAAATATTAAAATTAAACCTACTTATTTAGAATACATGACTGGTGAAAATCAGGGAAAAAATAGAGACGTCGTCATTCAATGTAAGGAAACTACAGTAGGTAAGGTTTTTTTTGGATTATACACACTCCTAAAGCAGTTGGGTATCTGGAGTAAAGAATAAAGACACGGTCTTACATGCTTTATGGTGTCAAGGGAGGAATCTCTGCACTAAAAAGTTCTCTGAAATGTGAAGAATAAGTTCACAAGTGAGAAAGACACATCAGCAATTTTTCATGCACACACACACCATCTCCAGCACTATCACCATCATCCAATTGACTTCTGAATGGCGCTGTGTAGGAGATTATGAGCGGAGGCTTTAGACTCTACCTACCACAGAGGATAGGCAGCTTGGAATTTGAATTTAACCAAGAAAATAGATAATGAAACCAAAATCAGCACTCCTCACAATGATGATAACAAAATTCAGTCTCTCTGTAATACCAACCAAAAGGTCCCACCAAAAATTACTATTCAAGTGACCAAGATAACATGACAAATAGTCCCGAGGGGTAGGGAGACAGACAAGAAAATTGTCATGTAACTTTTTTAAATGTTGTTATCAGTTCCAGAATTTCATGCAATATATTTTGACCATATCCTGACACCCTCGCTCTCTCCCACTTTCTGCATCTCCTCAACTTCATGTTCTTTATTATTTACCTTTTTAAATATTTTACTTATTATTTTTATTTTATGTGTATGAGTATATTGCCTGGATGTGGGTAAGTGCACCCATGTCATGCCATGCACACAGAGGTCAGAAGACAGTAGAGGATCCCCTGAAACTGGAGTCCTGGATGGTTGTTAGCCACCATGTGAGTGCTAGAAATCAAACCTGGGTCCTCTGCAAGAGCAGCCAGTGCTCTTAACCACTGAGCCAACTCTCTAGCCCCTCTTTGTCTTTTTTAAATTTTATTGAATTTTTCTGTGAATTTCATATAGAACATCTCAAATAATCTTAATCATCTTTATACCCCCAGTCCCCACTGGTACCTTCCCATAATCCCCCCACTGAAGCCTATACAGTCTCTCATCCCTGTTAAGGTCCACTGGGTCGTCAGTGACCCCATTTGTACCCCAGTGCAAGTCCATCCACTGAGTCTAGTCAGTCTATCTAGAGTCCCTTGTTTTAAGAAGATCAGCTCTTCTTCAGCTAGCCGCAATCAGTTGCCAACATTCCTTCAGATAAGATTCCTGTCTGATGTTCATTTTCCCAGTTCTATGCATGGTTATTGTCTGCCTGAGTTTGCATGGGACCTGGTATGCTGACACCATTGCCATAGAATCATATGAGCAGGTTCCCAGGAGCTTGTAGGACTCTGTTTCTGTAAGGTCATGTACCTCTTCCCTGGCTCTTACAATCTTTCTGCCCTCTCTTCCACAAAGGTCCCTGAGCCTTGGGTGGGTGAAGTTTAATCCTATTTGTCTTTTTAATAAAGTCCTATCTAGTCTATTCTGTTTCCTAAATGTTCTTGAACGTGGGTCCATTCTTTGGAGTCTCTAGTCCACCTACCAGGTGCCACACCAGTAAGGAAAACTTACTCTCCCTATCCCAGCATCTAGTAATTCCCAATAGAGCCTCAGGTATGGCTGGGGCTTCTTGCCCACCTCCCACATTCATGCTGGGTTTTGGTCTGGCTTGGGTTTGTACAGGTCTTGTACATGCTGTCCTAAGCACTGTAGGTTCATATTTGCAGGTACCCTGTGTTATCCAAACACCACAGTTTCCTTGTATTCATCTACCACCCTGGCTTTTATAATCTTTCTTTCAGAATTCAGTAAAATGTTACTTCTCATTTTCTCCTCTCTAGCTCTTTTATAAGCATACTTTCCCTAACACTTTGGGCTTCTTTACTCTTTCTTTAAAACTCTTTGCTGTGTGGCTGCTAGTCTACCACATCTGACCTCCACACCAGCAATAAACTGGCGTAGTTATAGCTTTTTCTCCCGTCTATCCTTTATTCTCTTCCTGAAGGCAGCTCCTGAGATTTGCAGCTTGCCTACCCTTAGGTTCTCTTTAAGCGCTAATGAAATCGTCCTAAAGCTTCCATTTGAGTCCATTCTTTTAAAAAAATATTTTATTATTTTTATTTTATTTATTATTTTTATTTTATGTGTATGAGCATTAATGCCTGCATGTAGGTAAGTGCACCAGTGTCGTGCAGTGCCCATAGAGGTCAGAAGAAGAGGCTGTCAGATCCTCTGGAACGGGAGTTATGGACAGTTGTTAGCTGCCATGTGGGTGCTGGGATTCAAACCTGGGTCTTCTGCGAGAACAGTGTTCTTAACCACTGAGCCATCTCTCCAGCCCCTTGAGTCCATTCTTAAATCATTTTATGAATGAAACTAAGAATCCTGAAAATGGGTTTTCCCCTATATCAATAGTAGCAGGCTCTCCCCTATGGCCTGTGACCTATCTGGCCACAGGTTCTTGACCCTGAAAACAGTGTCACATATGGACTCCATTCTGTGAAACGGCCTTACATCCAATCAGAAAGTGGTTGGTTACTCCCATAACATTCATGACACTATTGCACAAGTGGGTATATTTAAGGAAAGAGAATTTTTCGCTCTTTTGAATTAGATGTAAGAGTCAACAGATAAGAATTTTTAAATATATTTAAAACTTTAAAGGAAACTATAGTCATAAAGAGTAAAGAGGTTTACAAAATCAACAAGAAATTAAAACTAACAAATTGGAATTTGAGAATAAAAGTGCAATACATAAATGATTTAAAAATTACTGGATGAGCCTAATATTTTTGATGAGCAATTGTCAAGAATTTCCAAAATTCAATGAAATAAGATGGAAATAAATTCTAAGAAGTCACAATAAGGCATATTGGCATTGGTTTAATAAAAGGTAATTTTCAGAGTAGACAAAGAGACTGTATGTGAAAGAAAAATAAATACATGAATTATGAATAATGTCCCATAAGAATTAATGGAATCCAAAGGCAACAGAAAGAAAAACGCTGTCAGCACAGAATTTTATAAACAGAAAAAAATATTGCTTTGAAAATGAAGACAAAATAATGACAACAAAACGTGAGGGAACCCTTGATAGAAGATTATACTAAGTAAATGCTATAAGAACTTATTTAGCTGACAGAAATCACAATATATGGATTTTTAAATATCTTCCAAAAATAATGAAGATCATCAGAAATGCAAGTGAATACATGTAAAATGTACACATTTCTTCAATGATTTCTTTAAAGGCCTCTGAATGTTCAAATAAAATATCATAAAAGTTATTTTAACATTTATGATATGTTTTAATAAAGCAAAAACGATTTCATGTTATTCTTAAAAATAAACTCAACTAAAAGTATGAATATCTAAGCTGAAATTTTCAGCATTTAAAAAAAAAAAACTTTTAAGAGACCCAAGTACAAGTGCAGCATGTTCATGGATCAGAAAGTTCAGCATTTTTAAAATATCATCTCAAAATCTAAATAGCCATTGCAATCCAAAATATAATCAAAAGATGCACTTTCTTGAACTTGATGGCCTGATTTCTAATGTATAGCAGTTGAGTAGATACAGAATAGCTTATCAAATGGGTTGGAAGAAAGAACAAAACAGAATTTTCCATTAATTGAAGTTTCCATTATCTGACTTTCTATGCTATTGACCTAATAACAGGATAATAGGTCAATGGAATATGGAATAGAAGAGACTGGTGCTTATACAGCATTTAATTCTCCACAAAATATTAATCATTTCATGGGTAAAGGCCTTTCTTTAAAGATAGTGCTATATCAACTAAATAACCACACTGGGGGGAAATGTGAACTATAGCCTGCATTATAAATAAAAAGCTCAGAGTGTTCCCAACTGAAAATAAACTTTTTTCAACTTTACCATGGTGCAAAAGATATTCACGTTCAATGGAAACTGTAGTTTTAACTTGGATTTTGATCTTTCCCAGAGTTACTGGTAGCACACAATGGTCAGTTATGATGCTGGACAGCAGCAGCTACCAGGCAGCCGCACAACCACGAGTGTAAAAAACCCTTATGTTGTATCCTCTGGCAGCATTTTTAGATACAGTACTCAGTAAATGATATAAAACATTTTTGTAAAAATAAGCCTCGAGTTTGAAAACCTCAGCTAATGTGGGCTAATGTAAGTGTTCTGAGCATGTTTAAGAACAATGAGTTTTGGGGGGACATATCCCACCACCCATCAAGAAACAACTCTATCATGAGATGACTCATAAACTGAAATTTAAAATCCAGACCATAATGCTTATAAAATAAAACATGAACACTATATGTGGGGTCTGATGTTAGGCAAATATTTCTTTTAAAATATATCAAAACTATAACTATAAAAGAAATGATACATTAGACTCATCAAAATATAATATGTTTCCTCATCAAAAGATACCATAATGGAAATGAGAATGTAAGCTTCACACTGCGAGAATATATTTGTAAAACAATATTTTAATATAGTATTTAATTTCAGAACATATAATTAACT
The DNA here is from genome assembly GCF_000622305.1 of Nannospalax galili. NCBI lineage: Eukaryota > Metazoa > Chordata > Mammalia > Rodentia > Spalacidae > Nannospalax > Nannospalax galili. The sequence goes on from NW_008352648.1 coordinate 1,192,272, forward strand.
CCTGCATTTCAATAACTCAAGAATAATCAACCCTATACAAATGAACAGGAAAACAATAACAAACTATCACAAATAAAGACATACAAATGGCCAATGAGTTCATCAAGTGTTCAATATCATATCATTAGCCCTTGGAAAAATTCAAATACACAAAGAGAACCATTTTTAAGCACACTGTTTTTCTCAATAAAGAAGGCAAAAGTACATGTTTATTGATTTTAGAGAGGAAATTGGACTTGAATTAAGCCATAAAATGGGATTCTGAAGGTGAGAGAACACCAAGGAACTTCTGCTGAGGCGGCAGTACCGAACTAAACACAGAAGCATGTCCTGCAGGTTAACAACTTCAGCGCTATTAGAATTGCTATGAATTAGCCATGTGACCCCAACCATGCTTTAAACCTTTCTAATTTTCTTTTTAGCCTTCCATAAATGTGAAATAACACCTAATTTTCAGGGTTGTTTTGATGTGATTTTGTGTGTGTGTGTTTTGAACTGAATTATTTGTAAAGAGAATTGAAAGCCAACGTGAAATCAAATTCAAGCTCATAAGTTCCTAAAGATAAGTCTGAGGAAACCTATCACATTCCTGTAACCTTTATCCAGTATAGAAGTCTTTGTTTCCAAGGCTGTTGCATTTCTGTTACCTTTGCTACCCTGTTATCTTACTTAATTACCACATATATGCTATGTACCTTTTACCTATATTCCTCACATATGAGTATAAAAGCCCTCCAAAGCTTAAACAAAGGGTCTTACTCCTTTATGGAAGGACCTGTGAGTCAGTCCCGCTAGCATGAAATTAAACTCTCTCTCTTAACCTTAATTAATTAATTAATTAATTAAAATTAATTAATTAAAACTTTGAAGAGCTTGGGAAATGGCTCAGCTGTTAAGAGCACTGATTGCTCTTATGTAGAAGCCAGGTTCGATTCCTAGCACCCACATGGTGGCTAACAACCATTCATAACTCCAGTTCCAGGGGATCCAACACCCTCTTCTGACCTCCACAAGCATTGCATGACACGAGTGTACTTACACACATGCAAGCAATACACTCATACACATAAAATAAAATAAATAAAAATTTTAAAAAGATATGTTTGAATATCATTCATGACAAAAGGTCTTATATCATTTTAGCCCAAGAAACAATTGTTTCATAGAATAGGTTGAGCACTCCTAATTCAAAAATCTAAAATACTCTAAGATTTGAAACTTGTTGGATGTTGGCATTAAGCTATAAATAATATGTGGTGGTCTCACATAATGCTTGCAGTCACAACACAGGCACACTAAAAATACTATTTAAAATTGCTTTCAGAAATCTGTATAAATTACATGTGAAATATAAATGAATATCATGCTTAGACTTGGGTGATGCCCATACTTCTTTATATGTATACAAACATTCCCAAATCAAAATCAAAACCATTTTAGATCCATAGCATTTTGGACCTATTCTACAGCATTGAAACAAAGTCTATTCATGGGTTTGGATCACTGTACTAAGATATATAAGGAAACAATTTATTCCGATTATACCTTGTTAATTTGCCAACAAAAATGACTAATTTTCCAACTCGGTGCTTCACAGGGGAGGTCTAACTTGGCTGAAAATTTTAATTTGTTTTATTATTCTGTTGACTATATGATCCTGGACTTCACTGTTAAAGGTGTTTGGTTGCAAACACATTGCATCTTGAAAAAGATTTGGAGACTGTAGCTTAATATCTTTTCACACATTTACCTATTATCATAAGAAATAGCATCTGTTTCAATTATGCTAATGAAACCACTCTGTAACTCATAATGGAGCCTGGTATACTATTTCCTGCATATTAAAAATAAAAAGATAACAAGTTATACTAATTTCAAGCAAATTTACACCAGCATCTCTCTTAAAAAAAAAAAAAAAAAAAAAAAAAAAAAAAAAACAGCAATGTATTTTCAACAGCAGAAAGGGAAAAAAACTTAGCTGCTATCTAGCTATCGAACAACACAGACACTCTCTTACATATTCTCATCTTCTTAACAAGTTTTTGCTAGAAATTGAACACTACCCAGGAAATAGCCATTAGGGTCTCTTATGCATCTTGAATTGGTGAAATGACAATAAGCATTGAGTCTATGAATAGAATGATTGACTTTATGGCCAAACTGTCATTTGACCTAGTTTTACATGCATCAGGTGGTCATCTAATGGAGTGTTGCCTTCACATTTTCCCCCTAGACAACTTGTCTCCCTGAAAGCCTTTCTCTTCAACCTGAGGAAATGAGGCAGAACTATGTCCATGTGCCAATTTCCCCTGAGTGCTACACTTAATATGGGTAGGGGTCTTTATGTGAAAACGCATCAAACACAAAGCAAAACTACAGATACCAGCATAGATTTTTGCATTTCTTTTGCCCACTCACTAGTGGCCACTAAGAATAGCATGAAAACTAATATGCCTATGTGTATTTTCCCATTAGGGAAGAACTCTTCTGTGTTTCATGCAACAGAGCCTCCAGGCCATTTTGTGTCTTGCTTGGTCCAATTATTGAGTCTTTACCTCCAGGGACACTCTGGCCTCAATTACAGGTTTTCTGAGTTTATCTCACATTCCAAATTCCCATGTCTCCTAGCTCACAATTACATGATGATTTTACTGTTGTATAGAATCATCAACAACCTCCAGCAAAACAAGTAAGTTAGAGGATCAATCTTGGGACTAGAAAGTAGAGAGCCTCAGAAAGAAGAGAATTGGATAGAGCTCTTACTGTCTCCGTTAAAACTCAAGCCCCTTTTCTGCACTATCACAACACAGAGTGTTTTTTGCCACTTTCGTGTCTGTCTGTGCAAGGTCAGCACTTGATCATTCTTGAATATACTCAGTTCCAGCCAGGATGGGCGTCTTTAACATCTCTTCAAGTGTGGTGCCTTCTGTTATCTTGGTGTCTTTGTTCATATCACTCTCTCTTTTAGAACTCCGTCTATTGTACTCATTAAATTCTACCTATACCCCAGCTATCAACTAAGTTACATTTTTCCTAAGAAGTATTCCTTAATATTCTAGATTCTCTGCAATTGAAGTTAGATCTAGTTAATGGAGTATAAAATACTAAATATCAAATGAAAATACAGCTCTCAGGCTTCTTTTTTTAAAAAAAATCTGGATACTTAGTAATTCTGTGTTTCAACACCCAAATTTCAGCTCAGCTAGGGAGCAACTGATGCTTTTGAGAGGATTGTGGGCTCCAGTTCATGAGCTGCAGCCTAGCAAACTTAATCTTATTTGTGTGCCTACGGTACCCCTGTAAGCACATGCTTTTACAACCCTAATGAAACCAAGATTGGGCTTACAAAGATATCTCCATGTTTAGCAAATGAAATGAGACCAGTGAGGAAACAAAGAAAATAGACTTGAGTTTTCAAAAGTAGAAGAAAATGTGGATTCTTTCTTGGGGTGTATATACAACCAGTATTGATGTTTCAATAGTTTTGATTCAAACTGCCTTGTACATGGTTTGTCATTACCAGAAACTTTATGTACAATGTTCAATAGCATGCATTAAGTTAAAAGTCTCTGTATATCTAGGTAGTCTAGTATCTGAATACAGGTAGTAATTGGACCACAGTATCATTGAACAAAATTTCCAACACAAAAGCAAAAGTTGTGCTTCACATGCCACAACTGGATGCCTTACACTGCACTGTTGACAGAAATGAATGACTAATTTCCACTTAAATGCATATGAAGGGCTGTCTTGTGAGGAAATCTTAAAGACAAAGTCCACTGAAAAGTAATTCTTGTACTTCGTAGACTGTTGTTCCTTTCAAAAGCTAGAATATTCTTTAGAATATGAGGTCATCTTTGGAGACTAGTAAAATGTATTATTTCTAGGAGATTTCAGTTTTTACTTTAGTATTATGGGGATATCAGGACACTTTAAGCCATAAAAGGTCTATAAAATAGGGATATTTGAGAGTTTCTTATTCCTGAGGGAAGAAGACTTTTAAACATGTCCTGTCATCCAAAAAATAAATAGCTTCATAAAACTGCCCCAGAGAAGATGAAAAGGTTGTAATTGTAAGAACGAAATCTTCTAAAACACTAAATGACCCACAAAATTTAATTATTGATCATAACACATTTTTTCTTCATGACAATTAGAGAACATCCACAATATCCCTTTCTAAACAGGTGAGCAAAGTGCTACCAAATTGTATTAGTTTTCTTTTGCTGCTGAAACAAATAGTTAGAAACTTTGTGGATTAAAACAATACTAATTTATTATCACACAGCTCCAGAGATCAGAAGTCTTAGAAATCAGGTGCTTTTAGGGCTGTGTCTCTTTCATTAGGTGTTAGATGCTCAAGAGGAAAAGCTATTCACTTATTTTACAGCTATTAGAAATCACTTACAGGTCTTAGCTTATTGTCCCTTACACTTTCTACAAAGCTTGGAGTGTAGTGTGTTTAAGCCTCTTTCATATGCAGCTCCTCCTGCCTCCCTTTTATGGGCTCTTTTGTGTGAGATGAGGATGGACATTTTGGGGGTCTTTTTGAGATAAGGTCACCCTGTATCCCTAGCTGACCTAGAACTTGCAATGTAGATCAGGCTTCTGCCTCTCAGTGTTGGGATTAAACACATGTGACTCCATATCTGATGATGCACATTTATATGCAGGTATATGTGTACAGGTATGTATGTGCATATAGGTGCCAGAGGTCAGCCTTGAGTGTCCTTCCTCAGAGCCGTCCACCCTGTTCTTGCATTTGTTTGTTTGTTTGTTGCTTGTTTGTTTGTTGAGACAGGTTCTCTCAGGGCCCAGAGCATGAATAGGCAAGACTGCTTAGCCAGGGATACACTCGTCTTTGCCTCCCCAGTGCTTGGATTACAGGAGCAAGTCATCATATCCAATATTTTCACATCGGTTCTGGGAATTGAACTCAGGATCTAAGTCTTGCATGGCACTTTACCAACTGAGCTGTCTCCAGAACCTATTTTTGAAGACTTCCATGACTACATTGAGCCCATCTAGATAGTGTAAGATAGCTTCATTATCTAATCCCATCTGAAAAGTCTCTTTTGCCCTGTAAGTACATTTTCATAAGCTGTGGGGATGAGTAAAAGGACACCTTTGTCTAGCCATTATTTGGCCTTTGAGACAATTGGCTAAAGTGACAGATACAACCCATGATAATAAGAAAGGTAACAAGGGTAAACAAAGTGCTTCGGGTAGCTCTCAAAGCTGTTTCCAACAAAAAAAAAAAATCACATAAGATGGACATTTCATACCTTTACTCACTAATGTGTATTTGAAATAATCCTCCTTGGCAATACCTTTCTCTGAAAATGCAAATGTAAATGAGAAAACAGTTAAAAAAAATATCTGTTGACCAACATCTCATTAAATTCATAAGTATTTTAAATAATGTGAAAACCCAAAGGGTTGGCCCAAGAAAAGGTAGTGATTACATTTTAAGTACTATGTTGTTAAATAAGACCATGATTGTATAGTCCCTGGTGAGAAAATACAGATGTCCAAATACGGTCAGAATTGCAGTGTGTGTAACAACAGTGACAGCATGGATTGAGGGCTTGCAATGTTTCAGATCTTTTTTCTTAGCACTCTGCTGATACCACTTGTTGCCTTCACAGTAACTCTGTAGAATGATTCCTATAGCTGTCTTTACTTTAAATATGAGAAAATTGAGGCTCAAAACAATGATGTACCCCAAATTTCAAACCGATACATGATAGATGTGGGATTTGAACCCAGCATTGTGCATTCAGAAGTTTCTTTTGTCTGTTTCAAAGAAATAAACGTCAGAAAGGCAAGAACACATTCTGGAAGCCCCTGTATGCAGAAGAAAAAGATGTACAGACTTGTATTCGTTTTCTTTCTATTAACAAGCATTACACCTTTCTAATTATTTGGAGTTGATAGAATTGGTCATGCAAAGAAAGAATAACAAAAAGTAAGACATTTTCTCATGAAACAAAGAAAAGGGGAATTATCCTGGAGACAAGCTTTCACAAACAGACAGGCACACAGACACACACACACACACACACACACACACACACTTTCTATCTTGACTGTATCTTTAAGACCCTTTATCTCAGAACAGACTGCAAGATTATAGTCTCATTTACCCACACCATACATTAAATATAATCAGTATCTTTTCTAAGCAAAGTTTGCATGCTTTTTGCTACTGAAATATTTAAGTGCATAATGAGACTCTTTTGCTTAGGTAAGCACAATGTTTTGTGTTCATTCATTGTTTTCATTTTATCTCATTCACATTTGCAAGGTTCAAAGAAAGATATTCTTAAGTGCAATGCTTAAAAATTAAGAAAAAGAGACTGGGAGACAGCTCAGTCAGTAAAGTGCTTACTTCAGAAACCTGAGGACCTACGTTCTGTCCACAGTATTCATGTAAGTGCCAAGCACACTGCTGTGGGCATGTAATCCCAGCTCTTGGGAGGTAGAGACAGGCAAACCCCATAGGCTTGCTGGCCAGCCAGACTAGCTGAATCAGCGAGCTCCAGGTTCAAAAAATGAAGCACAGAATGATTGAGGAGCAAATAATTGACCACTGGTCTCCACTCTCACATTCATACACAAACAAGCATACACACACACACACACACACACACACACACACACACTCACAAGCACAAGTTTTTCTGTGCCTGCATTGATATTAACAACAACAAAAAAGGTATTGAGAGGCTGGGGAGACTGCTCAGGAACCTGAGCTTGAATCCTTGTCACCCACATGAAAAGCCAGGCATGGAGCGTGTGTGTCAGAGAACAACTTCTAGGAGTGGCTTCTCTTCTTCGCTAGCATTGGGGGATGGTGATGGTGGAGGACAGGTGCATCCCGGGAGCTTGCTGGCCAGACAATCTAGCCAAATAGTGAGCTCCAGGTTCAGTGAAAGACCTCGTCTCGAGATAATAAGGTGGAAGTCAAGAGAGGAAAACCCAATATCCTCTTCTGGTCTCCACACGTGTGTGCACATACCTGCACACTCATGCACATATACCATACATATGCACATCGAGGGAGAGAGATAGGAAGCAAAAGGCAAAACAACAACATACTGTCTGCCTGCTATGTTCTTGCTGACCATGAAGTGCTCTCTTTGCATGATCCTTTTCAAGTGTTGCCTCTAAGCTAAGCTCTAAGGCGTACTCAGTGATGCGTGATGAGTAGCACAACAGTCACACCTATTGTATAGGATTTTTAAAATCATTATTATTTTCTTTAATTTGTTTAGAAAAAGCACTTCATTACAGCTTTAACATAATAACAGTTTCCAGAGTAAAGATACATCTTTTTTAAAAGTGGCTATAAAATTTTTAGGTTCACTGTTGAATTAATACAGTTATACAATATTGAACTCAGTATAAGCCCTGTAAGGCATAAAATTGAATGAGTTTTTAACCTTTAAAAAAGATCTCCATTTCATTCTAAAATATACTGTTTCTTAAAGACTCATTGTTTTTGCTACTAACACTAAGACATAGGTGCATGCCTCTCTAATCTGTATGTATCTAGTTATTACTAGTCATAATAATTTACACTCAGATCCTTAGTGCCTGTGTATATCTACAAAGTCATCCAGTAAGTTTCCATGGTAATGTTCATCACCTCTTCAGAGGGACTCGTGGTGGGTGCACGTTTTATTCCATCTGCGTGAATCCCATCACCTTCCACTTTAGTTTCCAAAAGAAGAAATAACTTCAGAAAGCTTGGTGCAAGATGAATGTGGGGAGGAAGTGAAGGAAGTTATGAATAGAATGATTTTTTTTAAAAACGTAAGGCAATTCACATATAAACCTTAGACAAAGGCGTCTTTAATCTTAAAGACACTTACAGATCATTTTTAAGACAGTCACTTCAGTTTGTCAGTCTCCTTTCGTTTCCAAAAGAAGAAATAACTTCAGAAAGCTTGGTGCAAGATGAATGTGGGGAGGAAGTGAAGGAAGTTATGAATAGAATGATTTTTTTTAAAAACGTAAGGCAATTCACATATAAACCTTAGACAAAGGCGTCTTTAATCTTAAAGACACTTACAGATCATTTTTAAGACAGTCACTTCAGTTTGTCAGTCTCCTTTCCCGAGGTCCTTAGAAATGGGAATTCAACATTAGTGGTGACCATGAACTTTCTCCCTCCTAGGCTTCCTCCCCATGCAGACATTCAGTCAGAGTGAGTAGAAAGGAGACAGGTTTCTGCGCTTCTGAAAGGTACTCTTTCGGGATCAAATTACTTTGCACTTTTGAGGACATATACAAATTGGTTATCATAAACTTTTTTTTTTAATTTGGTTCTTTGAGGTAGGATTTCCGTATGGCTTCAGCTAGCCTGGACTCCCTATGTAGACCAGGCTGGCCTTCGTCTACTAGAGCTCCGCCTGCCTCTGCCTCCCAAGTGCTGAGATTATATGTGTGCCACTACATCAGATGATAATAAACTTTCTAAGTTTGCCATTCTTAAGGTTTATCACACTCTGCAAACTTACATCTTTATGTGCAAAGAAATTCCCAAATGGCAATTTTTTTTCTAAAAGACACAGTAAAGGTAAGTATATTTGAAATTGCATTTGTTTAAGAAAAAGATGCTTTAGTATTTAAGAGACGGTGCAGTCAGTGAAGTGTTTGTTTCACAAGCCTGAAGACCTGTGTTCATATCCTCAGCACACATGTTAAAAATAGTAACTACCAAGGAAACACTCAGGAAACACTGATTCGACTCGACAGGACTTAAAGACATCATAATAGAGGACATGGAGTTTGGGGTGTTAGTAAGATGGAGATGTAGACAGGGGAGGGGTCTGAATATGATCAAACTATATTGCATGGAATTCTTGAATTAATAAAGATATTAAAAATTATAATGAATAAACAAATAGATGAATAAGCTGATTGCCGAGGCATATGCTTAAAATTGCAAGGCTGGGAGAATGAATGCACATTGTTGGTGCCCCTGGCAAGCTAGTCTTGTCAAATCAGTGAGCTCCAGATTCAGTATCTGAAAAAACACAGTGGGGAGCAACAGACGTCACAAATAGACTGTGACCTTCTGCCTCTCCATGCATTTGAACACATGCATAGACACACCCATACACTCAAGTGTACACCCATGAACAGGCATATACCATATACAAAGAAAAAAAGGAAAAATAATTTCATTGAAATGAGGTGAGCGTGTGAACTTTGTGTGCCAAGTAGATACATCTGTCAGTACAAATATCAGTCTAAACTGC
>NW_008352648.1:1201582-1209620 GCF_000622305.1 Nannospalax galili
CTTTGATGAGTGGTGACTGGGATATTTGTCTGTAAATATAAGGATACATATTTTACACATAGTAAGAAATCACATTAATCTAGGGATGTGACAGGCTTGGGGTTTTCTCTAAGATCTATGACCACTCCAGCCATGTGTATTTGGTTATGTGTATATACCACACTTGTTTCCTCTCATTGAGTGGGTTTTTAGTCCAATTAAGTAACTGTTGGTTGCCCCCAAGGTAAAAGTGTCACTACAGCACTAATGTTGTATGCTATGCCTCCATTGATGTGCTTATTAGGTCTTGAAGATGGTGTTGGGTCATCCACTGATGTTTTCCCTTCATAGTGCTCTCCAAAGCTATGAGAGCTCACCTTCAGAGGAAATGATTTCAGATCAGTTCCAGCTCTACTACTCCAAATCCGCTGTCAGAAGCATGTTCTGTCTTTAGCAGTAGGGTCTTACCTTCAAGTTCTGGGAGGCCATCAAGAGCCTGTGTAATTTTGGCAATTTCTTGTACCACCCTGACCAACACTTCAAAGGAAGGTTTCTCCTTTCTGGTACCGTTTCTTGTCATGTAGCCTTTAGCTATACACATGGACTCACTTAGAGATACTGTATGTATAATCTGTCGTTAGGTTGATGGACAAATATGATTCCCTCTGGTTCCTTTAAACTAGCTAGGTATTATTTATCTCTCCTATCACTCTCCTTGTCTAACCCTTCCACCATGCTTTCCCCGTTTAAAGTGTCTCCATTTTCCCCATTTCTCCCTTGAAAATACCAGTTTCTATGGTCCCACCCCTCTTAAGCTCCTTCTTTTCCTTTATCCCCAAGGTTCCTTATATACCTCTCCCTCCATGCTCCCATTTAAATACCCCCATTTTTATCCATTTCTTCCTTAGGAATGCCTGTCTCCTACTGTTCTCGCTCAGGTTCCTTCTTTCCTTTTACCTCCCTGGTTCCATTTCATTATCCTGGCTCCTGCAGTTACATCTGGATATATACTTGCATGTAAGGATTTGGTTCTAGGGTCCACATATGAGGGAGAACATACGTCATTTGTTTTTCTAGGATTCGCTTACTATAACTGTTTCTAGTTCCATCTATTTACCTAAAAATTTCATGATTTCATCTTCCATTACTGCTGAATAGAACTCCATTGTATAAATGTACCACATTTTCATGGTTCACTGGTCAGTTGGTCAGTTGAGGGGCACTTAGGTTGCTTCCATCTCTTAGCTATTGTGAAAAGAGCAACAACAAACCTGGATGTGCAAGTGTCTCTTCAATAGCATGAATCCTTTGGGTATATGCCAAGGAGTGGTATAACCAGGTCATATGGTAGGTTCATTTTTAGTTTTTTAAGAATTCTCCACACTGCTTTCCATGGGGTTGCCTGAGTTTGCAATCCCACCAGCAATGGATGAGCATTCCCCTTTCTCCATAACCTCTCAAGCATTTAGAATCATTTGTTCTCTTGCTCTTAGCTAGTCTGACTGCAGTAAGATGAAATCTTAGAGTGGTTTTAATTTGCATTTCCCTAATTACTAATGATGTTGAATACCTTTTAATGTCTTTATTGCTTTTTTTGAGAACTCTATGTTCAGATCGTTAGCCCATCTTTTAATTGGGTTACTTGCTTTCTTAATTCCTTGTTTTTTGAGTTCTTCATACATTCTGAATGTTAAACCTCTGTCAGATGTGTCACTGGTAAGGATTTTCTCCCATTCTATGTGTTTTCTCTTCACTTCCTTGGTTGTTTCTTTTGCTGTACAGCGTCTTTTAGTTTACTGAGGTCTTACTTGTTAATTCTTGCCCTTAATTCCTAAGCAACTGATGTCTGATTTAGAAAATCCTCTCCTACACCTATATCTTATAAGTTATTGTCAATGTTTTCTTCTAACAATTTCAGAGTTTCAGGCTCCACATTGAGGTCTTTGATCCATTTGGAGTTGACTTTTGTGCAAGATGAAAGATGAGGGTTTAATTTCATTCTTCTACAGGTGGAGATCCAGTTTTGCCAGCACCATTTGCTGAAGTTGTTGTCTTTCCTCCAGTGAATGTTCTTGGCCCCTTTATCAAATGTTACACATGCCGCTAATCCCAACATTTGAGAGGTGGAGACAGGAAGATTAGGAGTTTAGGGCCATCCTCTACTTCATAGCAAATTTGTGGTCAGCTTTGACTGTATGGGACCCTGTCTTAAAGAGAAGAGGAGGGAGGAAGAGGAGGGATAGGAGAAAGAGGAGGAGGAGGAGGAGGAGGAGGAGGAGGAGGAGAGGGGAAGAATAAAGAAATACAACCACAAGGTATGAAAAGGGGAAGAAGAGTTAAACTATGGCAATAACAAACTGACTTCTGGATAGGTTCAGTTGACACACCTGGGAAGAGGGAACCTCAGCTGAGGAATTCCCTACATTGGATTGGCCTATTTCCATGACTGTGGGGCATTTTCTTGATTGTTGGGTTAAGGAGGAGGGCCAAGCCCACTGTGGCAGGTAGTCCTGTATTATAAAGAAAGCAGGCTGAGCACATCCCCTGGGAGCAAACCAGAAAGCAGCACTCCTCCATGGGCTGTGATCCAGGTTCCTGCCCCGAGTTCCTGCTTTGGATTCTCTCAGTGATAAACTGTGACTTGGGAGATGTAAGATAAAATAAACCCTTTCCTCCACAAGTTGGTTTCGGTCAGCGTTTTTATCACAGCAATTGAAATCAAACTAGGACAGTGATCAATATTTCATAGACTACTGATTAAGAGAGGACAATATTAGATGATGAGAAAAAGTAAAACTCACTCATTATGTGGCTTCTTTAAAGTATGACAGTCTGAGAAAAAAAGCAGTGCTGGGCTGTAATGAGTACTTTGAAGTTCAAAATAATTGAGAAGGATATGATGCGTGCCCCAGTTGTACTACTGGAGTCTGGCCTACACCAGGACACTGTCAGCACTTCTGGGAGGACTTCCATCTGCTGCAGGCATCTACAACACCCTATGCTACCTTGTTGTAACATCATGGTTTATTACAATTAATTACTTCTCAGCAAGAAGGTCAACACTTGAAGCACAAGCCTTATAGTCTGTTCACTCTTGACACCATAGTGCCTGCTGGAGCACGAAGTTCTCAATAAATATGTGTTTTATTAGTTACTAACCTACAAATCAAGGTACTGAGAAAACTTGCAAATTAGAATGTTGATTCATACAGAGGACACCTTAACAATCACAGATTTTTTTTTAAATCACAAAAGGCAGAAAATAAGCTATTGCCTGATTTTGCAAAAGTAAAATATTTAGCAAATTACGTACTGATATTTTGTCATTGATCTCAAGCCAAATTCTGTGCTGAATAATTAAACATAGACTTTGTGCACACTTCGAAAAGTAAGTGCCAATCAATGTGGGCCATTGTAGGCTCACTTAAAAATGTTCCAGCCAGGTTTTCTTCATGACTGCATTTAATATTTTAGAAAGTGTGGTTAGAAACTTGATTTCTACATCGTACTGATCAGAGGCTTTGTTTTTACTGTGTCTTGTATATAACAGAAATGATAAAAATAGATTAAGCAGAGCTGGAGAGATTGCTCAGTGGTTAAGAACATTGTCTGTTCTTGCAGAAGACCCGGGTTTGAATCCTAGCACCCACATGGCAACTAACAACTGTTCATAACTTCAGTTCCAGGGGATCTAACACCATCTTCTGTCCTCAGTGGGCATTTCAATAACACGGGTGCACTTACATACATGCAGGCAATACATGCATACACATGAAATAAAAATAATAAATAAAATATTAAAAAATAGATTAAGGGTCAGGCATGGTGGTGCACACCTTTAATCCCAGCACTTGGGAGGCAGAGGCAGGCGGATCTCTGTGAGTTCAAGGCCAGCCTGGTCTACATAGTTCCAGGACAGCTGGGGCTACAGGGAGACCCTGTCTCAAAAAGACCAAAAAACAGATTAAGCAAATTACTTATAAATAATATTAACTGAACCATTTCTTGACAACGGCTCTGGTATTTTCTTTTTTATGTTAATACATGTTCTTCCTCTAGCTTAGAGTGTTTATTTTTTCTTACTTTCAGGTCTGTCAACTCTCTTTTGAATAAAGTATCCTCAGTGTCCCTGATAAGTCTATTTAATTATAGGATGTGAGAATGTTTTTTACATAATCAGTTGTAACAACAGAGAAGATTGCTTGTCTTTACTTAACAATTTTGCTTGGGAAAACTGAAACAGATCAAAAGATAAGAATGAAACACCCTAGAGGTCACCAATAACCCTATGTTTAATTTTCTCTTGCATCCCACAAAAATCAAGCTCTACTGGCATTCCTGCCCCCTCTACATTATCCTGGTATCCTGCATAAAAAGATATCAATTGATGCTATGATTTGCATCTGGAATGTCCTACAGGGGCTTATATTTTGAATGATTCTTCCATAGCTGGTGGTGTGTTATGGGAAGGCTGTGCAACTCTTTTGACCTATTGGGCATAAGTGGTCAGGAGAAGCAGATCTCTGGTTTTGCTTTTGCTTTCTACTTCCTGGTCTGCTGTGATGTGAACAGGCCCTGCCACGCATGCCTACTGCCATTAACTGTGCTGTTCTGCCCTGCCTTCCCTGCTATGATGGACTGAAACCCTTTGAGCCTGTGACCCAAAATAAAACTTCCTATGCTTTTAACTTTTCCTATACTTTAAAGATTTGTTTATTTAATTGGTTATTATTTTACGTGTATAAATTTATTCTGTGTGATAAACTGATACATATATAAGTGTATAATGATCAAATCAGGGAAGTCAACATTTCTGTATCCTTGGTAATTATTAAAGCATTTAAAATTTTTAGTTTCATAAATGTATCCAGTATTTTTACTGTCACACACACACACACATATATATATTATACATAGCATGTGTTTCACAAAGACAGCTTTCATACAAGTATATAATGCACTGTGACCATGTCCCTCCCACCCACTGCCACTCTGACCTTCCCCTTTTGCTCTTGCTATTCCTGTTGGTCTGCTTCATTCTCTTAGAAGTTTCACTTTTACTTTTTGAGGTGGATTAGAAATCTCTTCCATGTAACTTGGTGTAAAAGAGTCAGGGTAAGAAAAAGAAAATTAAATCATATTCCAAATAAATAATTGTAAGAAGAAAGACAATGGGAATTCACAAAGGGCATAAAAGGGCAGCTGAAAACTGAAGAGAAATGGAAGAGTGACTCAGGTGAAAGAAGTGAGCCACACACAGCTCCAGACAGATGGCTGCCTGACAGGAAAAGGGAGAGCAGAAGCCTAAACCAAAAGGCATACCAGGCAGCTGTAAGTAACAAGAGGCCAGCATCACTGTGGCAAAATGTTCTGAGAAGTATTTCCTCAGGGTCAGCATAGAAGCGGCCATTGGTGAAGGTGTAGCTTCAGTTTCAGTGGAGACCCCAGCTTTTTGGAGATGCCAAGACCATGGGACGACCACCAAGGACAGCATCAGGTGTGGAATGGAGCTGGCCTGGCTCTTTGAGATGAGCTGTGTGTGGTGTGTACATCAGAGTCAGAGATGTGGAGCTGCCAAAATCCTTTGGAGCCCAGATTGTGAGTGAATTCCAGGTGTCCAGCCTTGAGCTATTTTTCTGGACTTAGGTTTTGCTTAGGTGTACCCAATTCTTCCATTTTGAAATAAGACAGTACTTGTTTTGGATTTCACAGGAGCCCACAGTTAAGAGACTTTAAGTGTTTGGATTTTAAGTACTGTGGGACTTTTAAGGTTGTACTGCCTTACGTGATATTGTTAACATCATCTCTTGGGGACAATAAATGTGAAAGGTTGTGGTTTAATAATGGCATGTTTGTGTGTCAAGTTCACAAGGGGTCAATTGTGCTGGATAGCTTTATTTGTCAACTTGGCACACCTGGGTTGAGGGAGCCTCATTGGTGAATTGCCTCCATTGGAATGGCCTGTGGTCATGTCTGTGGGACATCTTCTTGATTACTGAGTGATGTGGGAGGGCCCAGGCCACGTGGGTGGTGCCATACCTGGGCAGATGGGATTATGTTGTATAAGAAAACAGGTTAAGCAGGGGCCAGGAGAGAAAGCCAGTAAATACTGTTCATCCATAACCTATGCTCCAGATCCTGCCTCCAGGTTCCTGCCTTGGGTTCCTACCTTGGGCTTCCTCAGTGATGATCTGTGCCCTGGGAGATGTAAGCTGAATAAACCCTTTCCTCCCCAAGTTGGATTGGTCAGAGTGTTTTGTCACAGCAATAGAGAAACAAACTAGAACAGAATCTGTCACTAAAATATTCACCTCCCTACTGGCTAGCAAAGCTAATCAGGAACCAGAGGCATTGGGCTTCCTTTTCAAGTCTCCATTTAGATCTGATGCAAACTTATCTCAGTGGTTGAATTTATGTCACATCCAGGTCCTTAGCTTCAAGGAAAATTTGAAACTATAGCTTTAGCATCTTTTAGCCTGTGTAATACAAATATATAGAAAAGACATGCCAACTATGAGACAGTCAACCCCCACAGCTAATGAACTCCCTTCACAGGAGATGAGCAAGAGAAAAGCCAAAGAACCTCTTATCTGCCATGTTTCAGGCAAGGCTAACTTTGTTTAGTAACTCGCATGCCTCGCTGAGTATTTCAATCTTCTTGTTCCATTCCCAGAAATTCTGTTTAGCTTTGTCTGTGACAGGTCCCAGGAATCTCATTTCTACAATTGTCTCAAGTAAATTTGAGATATACTTGCACATAACAGTGGCTTGCTGGGTGTCTAGGTTCTATTTCCTTACTATTGTGAACAGAGCAGGAATAAACATGGAGTGCAAGTATCCCTGAAGTATGATGTAGAACCTTTGGGTATATGCCCAGGATCAGTATAGATAAGGCATACAGTATATTAGTTACTTATTGTTGCTGTGATAAAATACCATGGACAGGGCAATTTATAATAGGAAGAGTTTATTTGGGCTTATGTTCAAATAAGCCCCAATAAGATAGAGAGTCCATAATGACAGGGGAGGCATGGCAGCTGGCCAGTGGAGCAAGAAGCTGAGAGACCACATTTCCATCCACACAAAGGAACTGAAAGTGGGGCAAGGCTATGAACTCTCAAAGCCTTTCCCCAGTGACACACTTCCTCAACAAGACTCCACTTCCTAAAAACTCCTTATAACCTCCAATATCACCAACAACAGGGAACCAAATGTTCACAGACCTGAGCCTATGGGAGACATTTCACACTCACATCACCTCATGTGGTATGTTTTCTTTTATACCCAGATCCTATCTTGTGATGTGCATAGCTATGTACATAAATGGAAGTAAATGTGGATAAAGCCTAAAAAGCCAGAAAGGAGACCAGTACAGAGTAGAAAGTCATGTGGAACAAGCAGAGAATTGGGCAAAAGGCCAGGTGACACAAAAGTGGAAAAGAGACGAGGTGGAGAGACGCATGGGAGGAAGGGAAATGCAGGGGTAGGCATGGAGAACCAGCTAAAAAAACTGCTTGAAATTGCCATAATGATTCTAACACTAGGTGTGCTAATTTAAAAAGTGAAAATATATTTTTAAAAGAGCCATTTGATGCAAAATCAAAGCTGATCTCCAGTTCTACTTATTTAGGACCCTTGACTCAAGACATTTTGAATTATACAACTGTGTGTGGCACATACACATTTAAAAAAACTTTATTGAGAATTTCATACATGCATATGATGAGTTTTGATCAAATCCATGACCACTCCCTCCCTTCCAACACCTCTCATATCTCCCTATCACTTTTTTCTGACAAGTTCATAGACTCTTTCTTTCTTTTTTAATGGGGCTTTTTGCTACTCTAACAGTCCCTCCTCTGAAGAGGTAACCCTAAAATCTTTTAGGAATTAGATAAGAGCCAAAAAAAACTTTTGACATTTTTTGGCCTTTGGAATGGAGTATGTTGCTAAGAGGCCCAAGGACATTTTGATTTTTAGCCAAGAAACTGGCTACTTTTCTTCGGAGTCTTTTTACACTAACTGCCTAGCCAATTCCTACCTCCTATTCTTGTCACAT
>NW_008352648.1:1210004-1221299 GCF_000622305.1 Nannospalax galili
CCTTATACTCTGATATCCCTGCTACTGTCTGCTGTGTTGTCGGTACCCCAGCCAATGCCCACTACTTGCCCTTCTGGTGAATCTAGTCAGCCTATCTAGAGGGCTTTGTTTTAAGAGGGTTAGCTTTTCCTCTTCTAGCACCAATCAGTTGTCAATATTCCTTTAGTAAGATTAGGGTCTGCTGTTCATTTTCCAAGTTCTATGCTGGGTTATTGTTTGGGAGTCCCTTTGGTCACCTGGGCCAACAACTCAAATGAAGGTATCTCCTATCTGGCCTTGTTGCTTGTTACATAGCGTTTAGCTATGCATATGGACTCTTAAGATATGCTGACCACTTTAATTTTTGGTTATACTTTCATTTTGGGTGTTTAAGAACATATAGTTGGCCCAAATAAACCAATTTATTTTCACTCTTAAGGTTGTTTGAGGATCTGTTCCCCAGGGGTCACATGGGCTTAGGAGGAGCCCCTGGCTCCTTCTTTTACCAGTTCCATCTATGTGAAGATAAGTCAAAGGTCCTGCTTGACCATGGCATGGCTTCACTTGGTATGGAGGAAATGTTTCCTCTGAGTTGACCCTCCTCTTTGTAGCCTGGGAACTGATTCAAGTCCATCTGCTGGGGTCTCCATGGCCCCCTGAAGAAGAGGACAGGTGACTCACCACAGTTACAGGACATTTTGAGAGACATTCCATAGTCTCCTGGAACTTAGTTGGCCTTGGAGGGCAAAGAGCAAAAACTGTCCTTTAAGCCCCTCTGCCCACATTAGTATAGGCCTCAAACTATGGCTGTTAAACATAAAATAACATTAGTTCCACCAGTCTGGTACTTTTAATTATCATGTGCTGTGTAGATAAGGCTAGGGTAAAAACCAAATATTTTCATGCAAACTTTGACTGGATACATATTTTTTCCTTAAACTATTCAGCTAAACTATGACCATAGACATTTTAAGATTATGTGTATATTATTTTTGTCTCATCCTTTATATATCATAACAAACAACAGATCTTTATCACTTGCTTAGGCTTTCTCTTTTTTTTCTATATTGGAACATATCTCCATTCTCATATCTTTTTAACATCTTTTACATTCTCATTTTCTTTTTTTTTTTCGGTCTTTTTTGAGACAAGGTCTCCCTGTGGCCCCAGCTGTCCTGGAACTCACAATAGCAAACCTACTTTTAATCAATCTTTTTAAACCTATCTTTAGTTGAAGAGGGATCCTTGAAAATTTGCATGATATACACTAGTCCAATATTCTGTTATCTTATTTTAAAGGCATCTGTCCAAACAGTCTAGAGTAACAGAAATAATTTCCTATGCTATTCTATTGACAGCATGCTTTCACTTGAATTAATGATAATAATGTTTTAGGTAAATTTTTTTCAAGGGAGGATTTCCAGGTCAAAAGAGATAAGAATTCTGAGCCCTTCCATGGAAAAGTCACTTTAAAGTTTTGTTTTGTTTTGTTTTGGAACTTAACTCAGTTTAAAGATCTCTGTGGATTTACCTTCCTTACAGACATTCAAATCTAAGGCTTTTATGAACATGTCCTTGAACTATACTTGTAATATCGGATTGAATATAACATCAGGTACAAACCCTTTATATTACTGATTTTGGAGTTCCTTGGTGACTCAAATGATTATCCTGAACAATTTACATGTAAATATCCAAATTTATTAAGCAATAATGGGCACCAAGATTTTTACCAAGATTACAGGTCTTAATATAAAAGTTTTATATAGTTTGAAAGCATTGGTTATATATGAGGGAGATTTCAATTTGGGGAGAAAACATAAAATTGATTCCCCTTAGAGACTGAGAAACCTGGTAGAAATTGAAAATTTGGCTTTGGCCTCAAGGCCATATTCATACTTTATTTAGGTGTGTCACTAAGACATTCAGGCCAACAATTACAATTTTTTCAGCTTTACTTACTTTAATCTTCTTATTCCTATATCTGTCCAAAGCCAAGTTTAATATACTGAAAGTAAACTAGATAGCAGACCAAAAGCAAAGGCCTTCCTATGTTAATGTTTAATGATGGACACTGCATATATTTGTAGATTAAAATCTAAAATAACAACATATAAGCATTTAGCTGTACATGAGGTTTCAGGATTTTTCTTTATGCAAAAATCATATCCTAATAATAACTGTCTTGTTTACTTACATGTTCTTTTAGAATGTATGAACTAAATTCCAACAAAATTTTAAATTATTATCATTAATGATAGTTGGGCATGGTGATACATGCCTTTAATCCCAGCACTTGGAACACAAGTAGATCAAGAGATCTGACCTGTGAGATCAAGGCCAGACAAGTCTACATAGCAAGTTCCAGGCCATCTGGGACTACAGGGAGACATTGTCTCAAAACAAAACAAAACATTGAATAAATAAATAATAAATAAATAAATTGCCATCATTAATATATGAAGAAAACAATATGGTAGAAAAAGAGTTGATCCAATATGGTGAACAGAATAAAAGCCCTCAAATATGTGTACCTATAATATCATTTTAACCCCTGCTATGCAGGAATGAATATACCTTACATAGTCAAGGGACTATAAAGATATGATTATCCTGAATTACATAGTGAGCCAGATCTCTTTATGTGAGCCTTTAAAATCCATAGCTTCCCCTAGCTGCATGGATCAGAAATATTTTACATAAGAAGCACTACATCTGTCATCACTGAAAGAGCCAATTATGTGGTGGCTTCTTAGACTCACCAGAAGGAAATGTATCCTGCCAACAGGTTGATTTTAGCTGAAGCCTGAGTGGGGCCTGTCCTATAGTGGTGTCAGATAACCTTGTATTGTTAAGCCACTGAGTTTATACCAATTTGTTACAGTAACCAAAGAAGTTAGCACACCTGATGTAATTTTTATTGATGAATGTTACTAGTTTCATAAAAGAGCAGTAGAGCTGATAATGTCCTAATAACAATCAATAATAAAGAGGGCCAGAGAAAGGACTCAGATGGTTAAGGTGTATGCCATTAAGCCTAACAAACTGAGTCCAATCCTGTTGGAGACCTCTGTTATGCAAAGTAGAAGTCCCTTCACGACCGGACAGCTCATGTAGCTCGGGATCATGTGCTGAGGACTCCTTTCATAGCAGGGTGTCTTCCTGGCATCTTTCCTGTCTCTCCTTTTGAAGTGTCCGCCACAAATGCCATAACATAAACATGGCCTTTGGCTCTGAAAGGTACCATGCCTTCCTGTAATTTCTCCAGGCAGACAGCAGTCTCGCAGAAACCCACTTTCATATGTAAATAGAATGCCTCACAAAGCATCTAACAGCCGAAGCTTTTACCACTACCCCCATGGTATAAGTATCCTAGTTTTCTCTTAATAGACAGAGAGCTGGGTCGCAGAGCTGCTGAATTACTGAGAGCAGAGACATTTAATAAAGCTGTAACACAGACTAAGCTGAGTCTTGAGTTCTGTGCCTTACTACCGGCGACCTAGCCTCTCTGGGGGGCGCACTCCCCCGTGACCGACTTGCGGACATCCTAGCTTTTGCTGTCCTCGTACTCTTCCCGTGGGGTTCAGTGGCCAGTGGACCTCGCATCCTGAGGAAAGTACATGGGTGGAAAAGGGACAGGATTTCGGCTGGACAATGCTCCAGTAGCAGAGAGGCTGTCAGCACCAGAGCGGCGGACAGCGACCTATCTGCTGCCGCTCCCAGAGAGGCCTGTGGCCAGAGCCCTGCCGCGACTCGCCAGGTATGGCGGGGACCCCGAGATCCAGGGGCCCAGAGCGACCCTGAGATGCCCGCGCACACCACGTCTGAGGCCCATAGAAACATGGAGAAGCCCGCAGGACCAGACCAGCTTTCCTCCAGACGCACGGTGGGGGAGTGCCAGGTATGGCGGGGACCCCGAGATCCAGGGGCCCAGAGCGACCCCGAGATGCCCGCGCACACCAGGTCTGAGGCCCATAGAAACACGGAGAAGCCCGTGGGACCAGACCAGCTTTCCTCCAGACGCACGGTGGGGGAGTGCCATTCCGGGAGTGCACCCAGAGAGTGTGCACGCATCATACAATCCCCAGGATCCATATGGTAGAAGACTAGAACCAATTCCTGGAAATTGTCATTTGAACACACACACACACAACAACAACAACAACAGCAACAACAACAACAAATATATTTTTAAGTTAAAAAAAATAAATTGGGGTCTGGAGAGATGGTTCTTGCAGAGAACAAAAGTTCAATCCTTAGCACCCATGTTCACTGACTCACAACTGTCTGTAACTCCACCTCCTTCTGGAAAAACTGACAGTTTCTTCTGGCTTCTGAGGGCACCGTCATGTGCTCACAGACACACAGACACACGTAAATAAAAAAATAAAATAATCTTTTTTTCAAAAATATAAAGTGGCATTTCAAAGAATGATGGAACAGAACAAGGACAGAATTTGAAGTTGAAGATATGCTTCAATTAATACATAGTCATGTGTCTTTAACAAACACCTCAACTTTTCTGAGTTCTGAAGCTTATTATTTTTATTTATACAATTAATATAACAGGCCTTGTCATGCAGAATCATTGACAGTATCGTATTTAAAATGGATATGAACATGATTTGTCTATTTTCCTCTACAAATGACCATACTGCCCTCCATTTTTACCTCTGATGAAATATGTATTTCTACTAAATATTTGGCAAACACAATATAAGTGTTTTACATGAGAAGAAATATTTTGCATCACAAACTTTATGAATATCTACTTTTCCTTTCTGCTCTTATTGAGTCCCTCAGTTTTTAACCAGAAATAGCAATCTAGTCACAGACACCATCTTCTAAGTGGTCAAAGATGACTGTGATTAACTTCTAGCCAATGGGATGTCAGTAACAACTCAAGTTTAAAAATTCCAGAAGATGATCTTAAAGGAAGATGTTACTCTCTTGTTCTTTTCTTGGTCCCACAGGTTATAGAATAGTTGTGATGGCAGAGTCAGTCCTCACTGTAGAAGCAAGAGCATTGTGCTGAAGACAGATCCACTATGCAACCCTGCCTGTTCATTTACACAGAGCTTGTGGCTAGAGCAGAGTTGCACAATTGTGAAAAACATTAAGACTTGCTTTCTAGCAGAGACATGTCTTCTCTATCTGCCAACTTAGACTTATGTGACCCAGAAATGAACTTTATTTATTTACGAATCCACTATTATTTTGTCTATTTCCATTGGATTCATAAAATAGTATAGTAAGGGGACTGGAGAGATGTGTCAGTGGTTAAGAGTACATATTGCTCTTGCAGAGGACCCTAGTTTGGTTCCCAGTATCCACATCAGGCAGCTCACAAGCACTTCTAACTCCAGATCCAGAGGAATTGCGAGTGCTTCTAGCCTCCATGGGCACTGACACTTATGAGCACATACCCACACAGACACACACGCATACACATACACAGACATAATTTAAAAACAAAAGTAAATCTTAAAAATAACATAGAAATTGTAGTAATGATTCTGTTGTATCACTTATGTTCTTGGACTTTTATAAGCATATGAAATTTACACACACAGGACAGGCACATATCTAAGTGTTCCTGATAATTCTACAAGTACTATTCTTCAATCAGACTTGACAGAGAAGGAAGTTGAGACCCAAAGACTAAGAAATTTTTCCAAAGTCATACCAAATAAGGCATGCCAAATGACTAGAGTCTACCATTTTGCACTAACGTTCCTACTTTAACTCTATATTACATTGCTTCTTAGTAAATTGTTTTGTTTTGACTATAAACCAATAAGGCAACCATCCTCATGTTAATTTCAAAAGGATATCTAATGGAAACAATAGTTTAATCCACAATATTAGAAAATGATGTGATAGGACTATAAATAGTTCTTTATTTCCTTTTAAATAAAATACACTCTTCATTGTAAGCCTAATTTCCTGACTTAGAAATAGCCTAAATTAACCACATTTTAATCGCATATAAAAATCTTCCTTTTTGAACTAGGGTAATGCTGTAATCTGTTTGGAAATAAAGACAAATGTAAAGTCAAAGTTCAAAGGGGAGAAAATAAAGCCTGAGAATTCATGATAAAAAGCAAAATAAAAGGGAAATATATACATGAGAAATATTTATGTCCATCTGAGACACTAGACACCAGGCAGAATAATTGACCTGTGTTGTTTTGTTTAACCTTCATAGCTAACTGTAAGCCTTTTTAAAAGTTGAAGATTCAGGAGTTGAGCTAGTTGCTCAAGGTTGCAGAATTAAGTCAATGGAATCCAATGTTTGTTACCTTGATACAAACTTCTTTATATTAGCATATTAGAATATTACAAGAACAAAAGCAAATAAAAAATCCAGTGATTCCAAGCAATAAAAAAATTACAAATAAAGTAGTGCCTTACTTACAGCATCTGCAGTGATCAGACAAGCATTCCAGTAGACCATGGCACCAAGGCCAACTAAGAATAGAAGGGAAAAGGTAAAAGAAAAATCCCAAATGCCTTTTCAAAGAAGAAAGCAAGGTCGGTAAAAGGGTCAAGGCCTCTGGCAGGTATCAACCAGATGTGAAAAAGGGAAGCACATCTGTGAAGAAACCTTTGAGTATTAAAGAAACTCATTTTCCCCACTGGCATATCTATTTTCTCTCCCAAGGAAAGGAGTTGTTGATAAGCTCTTTGTTATTGATTTTTCTGAGCCCCAAAGTTCCCTAAAGATGGAGAATTATTGATAGGTTGAGTCCAGCCACAACTGTGAGGGTAAACGCATGGCATAGTGGTTGGCTCAGTCAACTCATTAAAAAGAAATGACTTGAGGAATTAACTCACATAGAATGTTATTCCCTTGTTCCACACTGCCTAGAATTAATCAGTAAGAAGAGATTAAACATGATTATCCCTCAAAAATGAATCATAGGCTTAAATCTAAAAGGACCTTTTTGAAAATCACCTATTCTTTTTCCAGATAAGGAACTGAATTCTCAGAGAAGACATGGGTGGCATTAATCTTTCCCGGTCTTACAGCATAAAATAAAGTGAAATGCCATGCACATATCAGAGCCCATAATATAGTCATATGCTCTCTGGGCTTAGTTTTATATAATCATTACTCTAAGGAGTCCAGGAAGAAAGATTTGTGTATAGTATGAGCAAAAGTCATATTCCTCACAAGTGAACATAGATATTATCAGTAATTGTGTGAGGTATAAGATAATTACCCCTCTTGTCTCTGTGACAAAATTCCTGATGGAAATAACCAAAGGGAAGAGAGATTCACTTTAGCTCATGGTTTCAGAGTCCTTAGTCTATTGTCCTTGGCTCTGATGATTCTGGGCCTGTACTGAAAAGAGCATCACAGCAACAAGGGCACATGGAGGAAGTCTAGAGTGATGAATGGATAGGGAACTAGTAGTAACCTGCAAGGCACACCTGCAGTAACAGACTTCCTCTAGAATCTCTCCCCAAATAGGACCACTACTTGCAGACCAAGGATTCAGCAATATGACCCTATTGAGGGCACCTCATTTTAAAACTATCAAAATATAGTCAAAGAACAGAAGTAGCTACAATGGGATGTGGGAAGGAAGTGGGAAGATGTTGCTGGAAAGTTAAGCTATAGTCTGGTCGTGAGGCTTGTACACTCTGATCAGGAGTGTCTAATCTCTTGACATAGCTATCTACAAATATATTGGACGGTATCCATAGCTACCCTGAGAGGCATGCAGCCTACAGGCTGCAGGCTGGACACACCTGATACACACTGCACCTTTTTTCCTAAACAAAATGCAGGTAATTGGTATGGCATGACTTTCAGCCATTCACCCCTTCATTCATCTCACAACAAGGATAGTTTTGGGTCCTGGGAAATCAGTAAAATAAATTCCAAGCCCAAAGAGCCTCATAGTCAATTAGGGGAAAACAGGGCTACAGTTGTTAATGCAATGTAAAGTACTAGGAGAACAAGAGAAACAACAAAGCCTAGAGAGGCAGAAGAAAGTCCGCAGAGAGAGAATAAGTAAATGAATAAGTAAATACGTTTGTTCCTTCACCCAAACAAATCTTTTATAATTTTCAATTGATTTCAAATTTGAGGTCTCTTTTGATACTTGTGTAATAAAATAAGATACGTAGGCTGGCCTTACAAAGTTGACACCAAATGACAGGAGCACCACACCTCAAAAAATTTTTAGTTTTGAGGTTCAGAGAGATGGCTCAGCATTTAAGAGCACTTACTCCTCTTACAGAGAACCCAGGCTTGGTTCTCAGCACCCAAGATGGGGTAGGGGAACACTAACAACCACCTATAATTCCAGTTTCAGGGGATCCAACACTCTCTTCTGTCCTCCAGCACCTGCATCTGTTGCACATGAATTCAAAAAAGCACAGACACATACTCAAAAATAAAAAACAAATAAGTCTTAAAATAACTTTACAAACCAAGAAATTTAATTTTGAACTCAAGCTCTGGAAGCAGCAGCAGTTTCAAGCTGTATGTTGAGGTTATTTTAAAGTATTGGACAATCCAGTAGGGAAGAATTTTGTGATTTAAGATATCTGTTATGGGGCTGGAGAGATGGCTCAGAGGTTTAGAGCACTGATTGATCTTACAGAGGACCCAGGTCTGGTTCCTAGCACCCACATTGTGGCTAACTTCCATTCATCACTCCAGTTCCAGGGGATCCAATGCCCTATTCCAACTTCTGCAGGCATTTCATGACACAGGTGCATTTACATCCATGCAGGCAATTCATTCATACACACAAAATAAAAATAAATAAAAAATTTTAAAAGATACCTGTTCTATTGAGCTGCGAATACTGCTCCGTGGTAGAGCACTTGCCTATGATATGCAAGGCCCCAAGTTTAATCCTATGCAATGCCAAATAAAACATTTTTTAAAACATATATGTAATAAAATCTAAAATAGAATCTGTTTTTTAAGTTTAAAATTCTCTTGAAGAAGATGTATAAACAACTAAGTTAGTGATGATACAAATATGTTTTTTATAGAGTTACTACAATGATTTTGACACCATGGAGGTCTAAAGAGCCCCAGTCACTCTCCCAAGACAGCTCCAATGGTGGCTTGTCATAGTGCTAGAGTTGGAAATTGGGTATTATTTGGAAGAAGTAAACAAAAAATATGTGGAACTTTTCCACCTCAGTGTTATACAAGAGGGTGGGCACTAACAAATAAAGAAACCTAGGAGGGTGAGCAAGAGTTTCCTAAAGGGCACTTGCCTTACTCCAAGGACTCCAGAGAGGGAGGGAAAAGCTAACTAATATGACTCTCCTGAGAGGAATGCTGATCTTTGGGGCCCTTCAGAGCCATTAATAACTTTGAGGCCCCTGTGTCCATAAATCTGGGAGATGCAAGTCTGTATAGATGATAGGAGGGGATGCCCCATCAGGAGACTGACAGAGTGCCTACTAGGACATCTGGCAAGGTCTAATGCTCAGCCATAGAGATGAGACAACTGGGTGAAATTAGCATCATTAGTGTTATTGATAGACCATCTTTGCCTGAGACTCGGTGAGTGACAGTGAGGAAAAGGCACAAAATAGGGAGTTCCATCACAGTAAATAACAGACGCACTCTAGAACAGAAATTCCTGGAAAAAATACAACTACAAAATAGTTACATAGAGTATGGTCAAAAATAAAATTGTGTCACTTAGGGCAGAGCATCTCTCACACAGACACTTATTCTCTATGTGTGACCACTTGTGGAACTCTAATAGTCTCCATCTGTTACAAAAATTAAAAATCCCAGAATAGAACTGGGAAAATGGGCAGGAGGCCCCTACCTTAGCCAAGGAACTACTGGCAGCTGATTACTACTGAGTGAGCAAGAGTTGATCTTTTTAAGAGGGTGATTCTAGATAGGCTGACTAGACAAGAGTGGATGAACTCACACAAAGGGACACCTGGATATACAAACTTGACTTGATAGGGCTTGACATATATGACAGAAAGTATGAAATTCAGTGAGGGAAATGCACAGAGGGTACAGATATGATTAAGATGTATTATATGAAATGCACGAAATTCAATAAAAATATACACAGAAAAAATGCATTGGTAAGAAAATTAAAGTAAATTAATAAGTGAAATTCAATTACAGCACAATAATACATCCTAAACCCATAAAACATTTTTATTTTATTCTAAAAAGCATAGTAGAAAACCTAAGCAAATTGATTCATGGAATTTGTATAATAATGAGAAATTAGTGCTTACAATCCCATTTTAAAAATATTTTATTCTTTGCTCTCCTATCCTCAGGCCTCTTGGGGTGGGTCTGTCATGCAGCCCTCCGTGCATTGACTCCACCGGCCACATTCACCCTTCCATCTCCCCCGCTGTTCTCTGCTCCTAGTTTGGGCCCTGTGCCATCCCTAGTCTTGGGTCCCCAGACACCTGGGGAACCGGTGCTGCTTCCTGATCCTTTTCCCCCAGGTCCAGCTTGGTGCCTTCCTTGGGCTCCAGAAGCACTGCTTCTGGACCCGGACCCGCCCTTGCCTCTCCCTGCTTCCCTGGACCTGCACCACCCGCTAACTCTCCTGGCCTGCTCTCCTGCCCTCAGGCCTCCCTTGGGGTAAGTCTATCGCGCAGCCCTCGGCGCCTTGACTCCCCCAGCCACGTTCACCCTTCCATCTCCCCCGCTGTTCTCTATTCCTAGTTTGGGCCCTGTGCCATTCCTAGTCTTGGGGCCCCAGACACCTGGGGAGCCAGTGCTGCTTCTTGATCCTTTTCACCCGGACTGACTTGGTGCCTTCCTTAGGCCCCAGGAGCACTGCTTCTGGACCTGGCCCCACCCTCACCTCTCTCTGCTTCCCTGGACCTTCACCACAGGCTAACTCTCCTGGCTTGCTCTCCTATCCTCAGGCCTCTTGGGGTGGGTCTATCGCGCAGCCCTCCGTGCCTTGACTCCCCCGGCCATATTCACCCTTCCATCTCCCCCGCTGTTCTCTGCTCCCAGTTTAGGCCCTGCGCCATCCCTAGTCTTGGGGCCCCAGACACCTGGGGAACCGGTACTGCTTCCTGATCATTTTCATCCAGACCAACTTAGTGCCTTCCCTGGGCCCCTGGAGCACTGCTTCTGGACCTAGCCCTGCCCTCACCTCCCTCTACTTCCCTGGTCCTGCAACCCCCGCCAGCCTCTTTCTGGGGCTGACAGCCTCTTTTGGGGGCTCCGAGGCTTACCTTTCCTCTCCCTGATCCTTTGCATCCAGTACAACCCAGCTACTCAATCCACTCCCTGGGAAATCTTGGGGCTTCTTCCCACCCCATCTGCCTTTGCATCCC
>NW_008352648.1:1221471-1221976 GCF_000622305.1 Nannospalax galili
AATATAAAATCAAAAGAGAGAACTAGAAGCTTAGACGAACCAGCTCTTCATACCCAAAAAGTAAACCACAAAGACACATAAAGTTCAAAAAAAGAAGCAGAACTAAACTTGAAGGCCTGAGTATCACACAAGAGTCAGAAACTACAAAAGAAATTCACATGTCAAAATCACAGAGAAAAAATAATAACATGAAAAACCAAAATGACATATCCCCACCAAATACCAGTAATCCTCTAGAGGAGCACAACAAGAACCCCCTAGAGACAATGCAGGACATGGAACTCAAAAGAACAATGATGAATATGAAAAAAAGAATTCAGTGAATTTAAAGAACACACAAACAAGGTAATCATAGAGCTGAAGGAAGATAGGGATAAACTTCTGAATGAATTCAGAAAAGAGCTCGAAATATTGAAGAATACTCAGGCTGAAATAAAGAACAAAGTGAAACACTCCATAAGCCAATTAGAAAAGAGCTGAAATGAAGAAGGAAGTGAAACACTCA
>NW_008352648.1:1224854-1228322 GCF_000622305.1 Nannospalax galili
TAATAACTCATCTGTAAACCTAAAAATGTACAGCCAATTTTGAAAGAGATGTACCCTAGCTCAGAAAACTGTTATTGAATAGGTTAATGCTGTTGTAATGAAATGCTTCTTCTAATTAAAAAAAAATCAATATTATTTGGATTTTTCTAATATAAAAAAATATTTTATTACTATTATTTTATGTGTATGTTTTGTCTGCATGTATGTAAGTGCACTCGTGTGATGCAATGTCTGCAGCAGTCAGAAGATGGCATTGGATCCTCTGGAACCAGAGTTACAGACAGCTAGCTTCCATGTGGATCCTGGGAACTGACCGCCAGTCTTCTGGAAGAGCAGCCAGTGCTCTTAACACCTGAGCCATCTCTCCAGACCGTTGTCATCCCATTTATATAAAAAGAACAGAAAGAAATGAAAAGGAGTGGGGGAAGGAGAGAAGGACAGAAAGAGAGAAATCCTCATTAAGATGTTAATGATGGTTCTCTAAATATAATTCAGATGGAGATGTATGCTTCTTTTAAAGTTTTATGTACCACAGAACTATATCAATTCTCACATACAGCCATAAAATCTATATAATTAAAATCCTATATTTAGATGAGTAAAACCACTAATATGCTAATGCATTACAATTTTTATTGTAATAGTCACAATAGAAAATATGAGATTAGTGGTAGGATAGCTTAGCCGCCAGAGATTTTTGTTTCAGAGGACTTAACTGTGACACTAATCTTTTCATCAGTATTATCTCTCACACCATGTGTTGCTGAGCAATTGAGCCTGGAGGATGCAGGAGCAAGCACACAAGGTAATGGCATTGGTGGGTCTACTCTGGACCATTTGACTTAACCTAAACTCTGCAACACCAAGCATAAACGTGTTTCCATTAGTTCATTTGAATATTGTGCATAGAATTTTCATTAAAAGAGAAATCTCTGTGTTTTGATTCCTAATTCTGTTTGATATTAAATAAATCATTCTACAAATTATTAGAGGAATTAGTCATCACTTCATTTTTAAGAAAAAGTATTCCTTTGAGGCAATGATTATGAAAGTTTGGCTTTCTTCTTCATTTCAGTGATCATTAGTGCAATAGGAATTAGACATGGCTAGTCACTAAATTCGTTTGACCCACTGACACATTTAGAAAAGTGATTTCTTTAATATTTGCTCTTGGGGAAGCTTTTTATTAATTAAATTTTTATTGAGTTGTATGATATACTATATATCATACAATATATTTTGATCATAGAATTTAGAGCCCATCCTTTATCTGCATCCCCCTTACAATTTCCCCAACAAGATCTATAGCATCAGATTTGTGTTTGGGAACGGTATTTTTAATCTGAAAATGTTTCCCTTTTTTTCTTCTGCTTAAAATCTTAGTTAATATGTAAATTGTATTGCTATAGATACAATTTAGTTTAAACTTTTTTAAAAAAAGAAAAGATTAAAATTAATATTTGTGTTTATCATTGACTTAATTGTGGTCCAGAGATGAACAACCAATCAGAAATTAGTAGTCTCCTCATCACATACTGCTTATGCACACAGGGACTGTTTATACCAACTCTGAACTCAGAAAACTAAACTATAGTAGTATTTAATGAGGCACTTTATAAGCAACAGAAATCGATCGAAAAAGTGAATTGCCAGTAATTACTGTGACTAACACTAATTAAAAAGTGCCCAAATGGAGATGTGACAAGGGCATAAAATTTGATTCATATTATGCAAAAAGTCAAACTCAGACAATTTGGGAAGATTATAACTTGCCTTGGGTCAGT
This sequence comes from Nannospalax galili, assembly GCF_000622305.1. NCBI lineage: Eukaryota > Metazoa > Chordata > Mammalia > Rodentia > Spalacidae > Nannospalax > Nannospalax galili. The sequence goes on from NW_008352648.1 coordinate 1,226,639, forward strand.
GGTTGGCAAAGAACCCATTAGTCCTCAAGGTGTATCTGCCTTAAATCAATTGCTCGAGATTCTTTGAAATAGAATGCACCCAGCCAACTGCAACACCCACAACTGGAGAGAGATGTCATTCAGAGTAATTATTAGCAGACTATTTCTGCAAGTATCTTAGAAGAGAAATACTTTTCTTAACCTTATTCAATCAAGACATATTTATAGAGCTAATGTTATTAGGAATAATGTAGATAGTATTGATGACAGCCACATTTAAAATCTGAGCTAATGAGTGTGAAGTGACCTTCCCTGTCTCTTCTGACTAGTTTATGTTGAGAACTCTGCATATTTGGTAAGGCGCTACTAAAAAGAGCATGTGACACAGAGAATACTGTGTTATTTTTTCATTATTTATTTTGACCTGGTATCACTTCCTGCCTTTGGCATATGAAATATTTCCAACTGGTTGAAGGGAAAAAATTTCTTGTAGTTTGGGTGGGGTTGGCCTTACATTCACCTTCCCTCGGTGAAGCTCAGTAGACATAGGTGGCTAAAGTACTTTATGCATCTAACCACAGTGATTAGATCATTATGACCTAGTCATACTGTCTCTATCCTTGGCATGCAGCTTTTGTTCTGGAGTCGAGCCCTCTCAGTACCATAGATCTTACATTTCTGGCACCCGTAGGAAAACAAAAGGCTCATAGTAGTGAAGCCCATCCTGTGGAAAACTAAATCTGGATGTGAAAGGAAGGAAACAGAGGAGAGAGGAGAGAGAGAAACAAACAGAGGTGGGATTAGGAGTGCTGGATCACATCCAAGAAGGCTGATCAGCCATGCCCAAATCTATTTGCCCATGGGCTTCAGCAGCAGAAGCCAAAACAGCTCCTTTAAAAATCTACCCTGAGGTTCATTTATTTTATTTGAAACTGAAACAATACAGTATGAGAGACAAATATTGGCCTTGAATCACACAGCAAATATGAATAGCAAGAGGATGAAAAATATAACCAACCACATCATAAAAGAGAACATTTCATCTGCCCACACTTCTCTGAGCTCACTAATTATTTATAAGGGAGGGGGGACTTGAAGTCAATCCTAAAGTATGAAAGTACAGAACTGTACTGTGTTTTATTTATAATAGGGCTTATTATTTATGTAATATAACATAAAACTCTGCCACCTCATGAGATTATTATAAAATTAGATTTCACCTCTAATTTGTCTAGCCAGTAATACAAAATACACCAGCCACAGAGTGGGCACACCTGACAGAAGCATCCATAGGATTTCTAACCACGTGCACTGTTAACCTTCCAAACATTCAGCTGCTGCCTGTGATATCACTACCTCCAGGATCTTGCCAAGTGTAAGGAATTCCATTCTCGTTGTATTCATTTCCCTATGAACTTCATGATTTCATTTTTCTTTATAGGTGACTAGAATTCCATTGCATATAGTTGCCTAAAGGAGACCTGAATAACGACAACACCAGTTGTTGTGCCAATGTGGATGGGAAATATCACAAGATCTCACCTCCAGATGAAGAGTTGCAGGTGATCAGGGACTGCTGAGAGGGGGAGGATCAGTCTTCTCCAGGGACTTGCTCCCTGATAAGCTATCCAATTTCAAGTGGTCAGTCCTAAACACTTGTATGTATGAGCACCACTAAATGGACTCAGTAGGTTTTATATATATA
>NW_008352648.1:1228363-1236368 GCF_000622305.1 Nannospalax galili
ATTTTTTAAAAAGAGGTCAAGAAGTTGAGAGGGAATTTGGAGACTCATGGAAAGGGGAAAAGATGGAGTGGAAATGATGTATATATGATATTCATATTCGAAATTCTTTTTTAAAAAGGAGAAAACAGAATTTCAGTTCTTACAACACCACTTCTACCTTATCCCCCGGGTTTAAATCAACTGCAGGAGACTGACGCTGAAGGCTTACGGACTTCTGGTTCTGAGAACTGTAACAGCCTCACTGTTTGCAAAACTCAGTATCATCAAGCTATGCCCTTCTCTGAACTTAGAAATTAGAGTCACTCTCCCAGTGCCGCTGATTAATGTCCAAGCCTTCAGGTTTTCACTGTTCTGGAAAGTCTATTTACTCCTAGTCCATATTGTGACTCTGATTTAATACCCTTTCAATGCCGAGTTTCGTCTGAAGGTAAGGATCACAAATCGATTTCCACAAAATTTTAATACTAAAATGCGATGTCCATCATTCTCAATCAATTTTTTATTCTTGTGGCTTTAAAGTCGCCAATTAAGAAAGAAATTGGAGCAGATATTTTTGAAGGTGGAGATCTGAAATGAGCACAGTTTTTGCTCATTTAAGTTTTTGTTTTTGCAAAGAAACCAGACAAAATTGTAAAGCTCTCTACACAAAATACAATTCCTGTCAGACTGCATCATATATCATGCTTTAATGGAGTTATATACTTATACATTATACATTTTCTGTGGAGGCAGAGGATAGCAGATAACATTAATTCAGCTAGCTTGAAGAAACAAGTTATCATAATAATCATAGTTATCATCTTTATTATCATTGTAATATTATTTAATATTTATAATCCTATTATGTAGATACTATTATAATGTATATTTGTGTATTTTTAAGGACACTGAGTTCTAAACAATTTATTTGAAATTCTATCCCTTCTGCTACCAATGCCTAGAAATCATGGAGAGGCAAATGCAGGATTTACCATTCTCAGAAACAAACACTGACCGACATTCAAAAAAATTCTAAATACTTGGCTTTTCACAGTGGTAAGAAAATATAGGAGAAAATCTTTATAAACCCTCTTAAAGGGGTATTTAATTACAATTTCTACAAACTTCCAGTACTATAAAGGGGTTCATAAGTACAAAATGAATTGTGAAAAGGGACTTGTATAAGTGGGGTATAAAGTGGGTGGGAGGGAGAGAATGGGTGAGGATTGCAGTAAACAGAAGGTGCTACATATGTGTATGAAATTTTCAAACAAATTTTTTTAATTTTTTTATATTTTATTTATTATTTTCATTTTATGTGTATGTGTGTATTGTCTGCATGGGTTCATAAGTACAAAATGAATTGTGAAAAGGGACTTGTATAAGTGGGGTATAAAGTGGGTGGGAGGGAGAGAATGGGTGAGGATTGCAGTAAACAGAAGGTGCTACATATGTGTATGAAATTTTCAAACAAATTTTTTTAATTTTTTTATATTTTATTTATTATTTTCATTTTATGTGTATGTGTGTATTGTCTGCATGTAGGTAAGGGTACCCATGTTGTGCAATGCCCATGGAGGTCAGAAGAGGTGGTTGGATCCCCTGGAACTGGAGTTATGGACAGTTGTTAGCTGCCATGTGGGTGCTGGGTTCGAACCCAGGTCTTCTGCAAGAATAACCAGTGTTCTTAACCACTGAGCCATCTCTCCAGGCCCCTTAAAGAACAAATTTAATAAAATATTTTAAGTAGAAAATGAGTCCACAAAACTAAAACAAGGCTAAGACCAGGCTTGTGCTCCAGGATTCACTATGGAAGGATTCCTAGTCTCTTTCAGATCCTAGCTGCTCTTTGTGACCCTTTCCTCCATCTTAAAAGTCAGCTTGAGGGCTGGAGGGATGGCTCAGTGGTTAAGAGCACTGATTGCTCTTACAGAGTATCCAGGTTTGATTCCTAGCACCCACATGGCGGCTAGCGACCATCCATGACTAGAGTTCCAGGGGAATTCAATGCCTTCTTCTGACCTCCCTGGGCATTGCATGACACAGGTCCACTTACACACATGCAGGCAATACATTCATACACATAAAATAAAAATAAATAAATAAATAAATAAAATAAAAAGTCAGCTTGAGGCTGGAGGTGTGGCTCAGTGGCAGACCGCATGCTTAGGAATCTCAATTTCAATTCCAACTTCTATAATCCATCAATCACTGTGCTTCAGCTGAGAGGCATCCTTTATTTTTGGCTTCCTCTCTTCCTAGTTTTTTTTCCTTTTTTAATTGAATTTTTTCACATTTCATACAATATATTTTGATCATATTTGGAACCCTTTCCAAATCTGCATCCCTTGTCCTTTTACGTAGATTCATCCTCTGGGGCTTTTCAATCTACCAACAAGAATCTACCTTAAACAAGAATGATTCTTCCCTCTCTGAGTAGTCATTGGTTGCCAATAGTTCCTCAGAGAGGGTTGGAGTTACTTACCCACTTCCCTGCATCTGTGCTGAGATGGAACTTGTGCATGCTATCACCACCGCTATGAGTTTATCTGAGGAACTGATCAGCTATCTGGAAAACTCTGTTTCCTTGTGGTCATCCTCCTCCTCTGGCTCTCACAATCTTTCTACTACCTCTTCCACGTTGATCCCTGAACCTTTGGAGGCAGAAGTTTGATATAGGTGTCCAATTCAGGGATAAGCACTCTGCAGTCTCTTACTCTCTGCTTGTTGCTGTTAGTCACCATCTGCTACATAAGGAAGCTTCTCTGGTGAGAGTTGAGAGATGATTTAATCTATGGGTATAACAATATGCCATTAGGAGTTACTTTAATATTAAAGATAATTAGCAGAATAATAGTATTAAACTCTCCTCTATGGCCTGTGTCTAACCACAGGTTCTCAGGCCTGACATCAGTGTCAGGTATGTGCTCCATCTTATGAAGGAGCCTTAAATCCAATTAGAAAGTGATTAGTTATTCCCATGGTATACATGCCACTATTGTACCAGAAGTCCATATCTTGCCAGGCTGGTTATAGCTCACAGGGGTTACACCTGGGTATGATTATCTAGCCAGGCTGGTTATAGCTCACAGGGGTTACACCTGGGTATGATTAATGGTTAATTTTCTCTTCAGGTAGCATTCATAGCAACTTCCAGCACTGTGAAACCTAGGATACTAGAGATGAAGCTTTGAGAGCATCACCAGCTTAACTTCCTCTTATTTTTTCTATGGCTTGTATATGTAGTATCTTCATCAATAGGGTCTTTTTTAGTTTTGAATTTATAATCTAAGATATAGTTACATAGTCTTAGTTTGAGGCTCTCCGTTTAGTTATTACAGTACTTTCTCTCCCTTTTTTTTTACTTCCATTAGGGCATAAGTGATGGCATACTAGGACTGTAGAAGAGTAATAGAAAAATAATGGAAAACTTCTTGGTGCCTGGTAATGAAAGAGGCCCAACCAGCAAGAGCAGAGGACTTGGCCAACATCATTTGAGGATCTTTGGGGTTGCTGTCCCTCCCCACACTCCCTCCTCTGCCATGCCCTCCCATTCCACACTCCAAAGAGTCCTTTCTACTCTACTATCCCTTTTCTCTTCATATTGATGCATTCTGTCTCCCTTCCCATGAACCCTCCCCCTACTCCTTGGATTTTCCAATTAGAATATTCATATCACAGAATTCAAAGGAGCATCCACTATGAGAGAGAACATGTGACATTTGTCTTTCTGGACCTGCATCTTGGTTAACACACTCAGGATGATTGTTCCCAGCTCTATCCATTTACCTATGAATACCTTCATTTCAGATATTTTGACAGCTGAATATGTCATTGTGTAAATGTATCATATTTTCATTATCCATTCATCAGTTGATAGATATATAGGTTGTTTCCATTCCCTGACTTCCTATTTTTCAAACATCTTTATTAAGATATAAGTGACTTAAGAAAGTTTACATATGTAGTATATATAATTTGGTAAGTTTAGACAGCTATAAAACCATCACTACAACTATGCTAACAAATATATAAAATAATTTACTTTTATTTTTCATGATAATATAATGGAACCAAAGCTTTATTCTTTATCAGATTCTTTACGTATATAATAAAATGGCAGCGTGCTTGCCCAGCATGCATAAGGCCCTGGAGTCAATCTTTGGACCTGCAAAAAAAATTAAGTTTACAACCCAGTGTTTTTAAACATAGCCACCATGGTGTAAGCAGATCTCAAGGACTCATTCACCTTGTATAACAGACATTTATACCCACTGGACAGCAAGTCCCCATTGTTCTCTGCCCCCAGTCCTTGGAAACCTCAGTTCTCTGAGTTTGACTAGATACATAAATACATTTTGTGATCATTGTCTTTCTGTGACTGGCTTATTTCACTTAGCATAATAGTTTCCAGGGTTTATCCATGTTGTGCTATATGACAGGATTTGATTCATTTTTAAAGCTGAATAATACCTCCATGTATCCACGTGTGTTTGTATATGTTTACTACTTTTTTGCTGAGTTTGGTGAAAGAGAAATTAGAAGAGGGTTCAACAGTTTGGAGGTCTATGGAAATAAAAATTAATGCTTCATGTGCAGGTGATTTTCTAATCGATACATTCCATCAGAGGGCAAAAGTAGGGCTCTATGGGGTGAGACAGAGGAAAGAGAGATAAATAATGCTTCGGTGGTATTAAAAGCCAAAGGTAAATGTAGCACTTAATAGGCCTATTGAAAAATACACATGTAAATGTGAGTGTGTGTGTATAGCTGAAGGCCAGGCAAGAACCCCCCCCCCTTTAATTTGTTAGAGTAGTCCAGCAGATTCGGAAAATTACATTGGATATTGCCACAACCGTTGAGTTCTTCCCAGAACTTGAAGGTAGGAACCTATTGCTGAAGACATGACATACCTCTGACATAGGACTTGGAGCAATTGCCCTGGAAGCCTCCTCCCTGAAGACTAGGTCTCATCGTATCAGAAAGGTACTATGCAAGCTACCAAGGGAGAAAACCAATAAGTGATCCAACCCAGCTATAAAGCCTACAAACCACAACAACAACTGGGACAGCAAACTATCCCTATTGGTGTAGTAGTGGCACTTTTATCCTAGGGGTAATCATTAGCTGTCTAATTGGATTTAAGACCTGCCCACTCAATGGAAGAAATTCATTCATGGACCTGTAGATATAATCAGATACACATGGCTGAAGAGGTCATAGACCCTTGAGAAAAACCTCCTTATACCAATGTAATTTCTTACTATATTCTAAATATGTATTCTTGGGGCTGGCGAGTTGGCTTAGTGGTCACGAGCACTAGCTGCTCTTGCAGAGTACCCAGGTTTGGCTCCCAGTACCCACGTGGAAGCTTACAACCATCCATAGCTCCAGTTCCAGAGGATCAATGCCTTCTGATCTCTGAAGGTATTGTACAACATGGGTGCAACTACATGCATGCAGACAATACACTCAAACACATAAAATAAAAATAATAAGTAAAATATTTTAAAATAAAATAAATATGTATCCTTATGTTAACCAACAAGTGTACCTCTCACAACTCTCACCACCAAAAAATAAGCTTATTTTGCAACTAGTGGAGACTATTGAAAAGTTCCACAACTAGCCAATGGCAAAGAATAAGTGACTATGAGGTGCCCAGCCTTAGCTGATACATCTACAATGCAATCTCTTCATCTAAAGCTCAGGAAAGGTGGCTGAAGAGGAGATAGAAAGAATGCAAGAGCCAACGGGACAAAACACCTGCTGCAAGTTGATACATTCTAGGCACCAAAAGAAAACTACAGCAATGAAATCTCTGCAGTATAGGAGTCTACTGAGAGCAGTATAATGAGAAAACCAGTTGACATATCAGAGTGGATGAGAGAAATTTCACAGGGTCCCACCTCAAAATGAAAAGCTATAGGCAAACAATGGATGCTGAGGAAGAAAAAAAAATCAGTTTTCTCTTAAGACTAACTCCCTGTGAGATTATCTAATCCAAAATTGATAGGGTATACACAAGCACCACTAAACAGACTCAGTGCAATATATATTTGCATGTGCATGAAACAGTAATAATCAAAGAAGAGGAAAAGAAATTGAAAGGGAGTTGGAGGGCATATAAGGAATTGGATGGGGACTTGTAGGGGTGGGAATAATGCAAATACAATACTCATGTATGGATGTCTCAAAATTAAAATTATATATATACATATACATATACATATACAGTATTTCAAACATAAGCAGTTAAAGTTTCAGCCAGAGAAAGAACCAGGGATAAGCATGTAGTTGAAAGCATGTTAGGAGGGGGGCACTACACCCAAAGAATGGAACAATTCACATAAGCAGATTGTACCGTATCTAAATCTAATCAAGATCAGCTCAACTCAGGTTACCATTTCTTTAACCTGCTTCCATTCTACCTTTCTAACAATGGAAGAATAAACCCTCCACTGCAGAAATATCATCTAAAGTATCCATAATTTTTGTATGCAATGCCATATTTTTAGTAAAATGTTTAAGGTGTATAAAGAGTTGGGATCGTATAAATGGAATAAGAATTATAAACAGGTCTACCTGTGAATTGATATAAGCAGATAAGAATTTTAAATAGATTCATAGGGTTTTTTTCAAAGAGGACAAGTAGAAAAATGCAATGAAATATGGAAAAATTATATTTCTGAAATTTATAAAATAGAATGGAATGAAAATCTCTAAATTGAAAATAACACACACTGTTTTTTAGTATTTTATTTATTATTTTTAATTTGTGTGTATGAATGTATTGCCTGCATGTATGTAATTGCACCCCTGTCATTCAGTACCCACAGTGGTCTGACAAAAGTGTTGGATTCCACTGGAACTGGATTTATGAATGGTTGTTAGCCACTGTGTGGATGAGGGGAACTGAACCTGGGTTCTCTGCGAGAGCACACAGTGCTCTTAACCACTGAGCCATCACATCAGCCCCAAAATACACACTGTGTTTATAGCAGATTATGCAAAACATAGATTTTTTTAGTGAACTATAAAAGCAGTCACTATAAACTATTCAAACAGAGGGGTGGAGAGATTCCTCAGTGAGTAAAGTGCTTCCCATGAAAGCATCAGGACCTGAGTTTGAATACCTAGAATCCACATAAATCCAGGCATGACAAGACATGTCTGTAACCCCAGAACTCCTATGGGAGGATGAGAAGTGAAGACAGAAGAATCCCCAGAAGTTTGTGGCCAGCTAGATTTGTGCATGCAGTAACAAACAACAAAAGACACCATGACTCAAACAAGGTGTGAAGTAAGGACTGACAATTGAGATTGTCCTATGACCTCCATACCTGGCATGTGTGTCACGTACACACATAAATACACACACACACACACACACACACACACCATACACTCAAATAAAGACTATTTTAAAAATCAGTAAAGAGCCCACCCTCACCTCCCTTTGCTTCCCTGGGCTGCACAGCCTCCAGAGTCCAGTGCTGACACCTTTCCTGGGTAAGTCCAACAGCACTCACTGTTCCTTGACTCCCCCCAGCCTCACTCACTCTCCCCGCTGCCCTGCCCCGTCTCTCCTCCTAGCCTGGGTACTGGTCCATTTCTTGTCTTGGAACCACAGACTCCTGGACTGACCTCAGGCCCAGGATCCCCACTGCTTCCTGATCCTTTGCATCCAGACCAACCCAATCCCTCCCTGAAGTCCCCAGCAACTCTATGGGTCTGGTCCCTCCCTCACCTCCCTTTGCTTCCCTGGGCTGCATAGCCTCTGTTGTCCTGGTGCCAACATCCTTCCTGGGAAAGTCCAGCAGTGCCCAACATGCCTTAACTCCCCCAGCCTCATTCACCCTCCCAGCTCCACTGCCCCATCTCTCCTCCTAGCCTAGGTACTGGCCCATTTCTTGTCTAGGCACCCCAGACACCAGGCCTCCTGAAGACAAAAGCAATTTGGCCACTCCAATATAATCAAAAGAGAGAACCTGAAGCCTAGACCAACCAGCTTTTCATGTCCAAC
>NW_008352648.1:1236443-1236820 GCF_000622305.1 Nannospalax galili
ACTTGAAGGAGTCTCACACAAAAATCAGAAACTACAAAAGAAATTCACATGTCAAAGTCACAGAGAAAAAAATTATGACATGAAAAATCAAAATGACATCCACAGCAAATACCAATAGTCCTCTAGAGGAGTACAATGAGAAGCCCCTAGAGATAACATAGGAATGGAACTCAAAAGAGCAATTATAAACATGATAAAGAATTCACTGGATTTAAGGAATAAACAAAAAAATCAAAGAACTGAAGGAAGATAGGGTTAAACTTCTGAATGAATTCAGAAAAGAGTTAGAAATATGGAAGAATACTCAGGCCGAAATGAAGAAGGAAGTGAAACACTCAGTAAGCCAATTAGAAACGACAGGAGAAAGCCTCACCAAT
>NW_008352648.1:1237563-1237861 GCF_000622305.1 Nannospalax galili
GGAAAGAAATACAGTGAAGGTATAACTGAATGTGAACAGAAATAAAAATGACAGGATTCAATATGCATCCTTTATTAATAAAAAAATATCAATGGACTGAATTCCCCAGTCAAAAGAAACAGAATAGGTAAATGGATTAAGAAACAAAACCCATAGTTTTGTTATCTGCAAGAAACTCATCTCACTTTCAAGGACAGGCACTATCTTAAGGTGAAAGGATGGAAAAAATATATACCAAGTGAACAGCACTAAGAAAAAAGCAGGTGTTGCAATTCTAATATCTGACAAAATAGATTTT
>NW_008352648.1:1237893-1238954 GCF_000622305.1 Nannospalax galili
AACCACTTCATTAGGATCAAAGGAACAATATACCAAGAAGACATTACAATCATCAACATATATTCACCAAACTAGTGCATCCAACTGCATAAAACCAGTAATACAGGACTATAAGACCCAGATTAATCCCAACTCATTAATAGTAGGGGACTTCAATACCCCACTGTCTCCATTATATAGGTCAACAAGACAGAGTTAACAGAGAGACATCTGAATTAAACAATACCATATATCAAATGGACCTAACAGACAGCTACCAAGTATTCTACCCAAGCACCAAAGGATATACTTTCTATGCAGAGAAGGCCTTTGACAAAATTCAACATGCATTTATGTTCAAAGTCCTTGAGGGAATTGGACTGGAGGGAACATGCCTCAACATAATTAAAGCCATATATAACAAAACCACAGCCAACATCATTCTAAATTGAGAAAAACTAGAAGCATTCCCATTGAAATCAGGAACCAGACAAGGCGATCCACTATCTTCACTTTTCTTTAACATAGTGCTTGAAACTTTTGCAAGAGCAATAAGACAAGAGAAGGAAATTAAAGGAGTAATAATTGGAAAAGAAGAGATCAAATTATCCCTTTTTGCAGATAATATTATATTATATCTAAGAGATGCCAAAAATTCCACCAGAAAACTCTTAGACATTATGAACACATGTAGTACAGTGGCAGGTTACAAAATCAACCTAGAAAAGTCTGTAGCCTTTCTATATACAAATAACAAGAAATCAGATAAAAAGCACATGGAAACAATCCCCTTCACAATAGCTGCAAAAAAATAATAAAATATCTGAGAATAAACCTGACCAAAGACATTAAAGACCTCTACAATGAAAATTTTAAATCTTTAAAGAAAGAAATTGTGGAAGACATAAGAAGATGGAACATACTAAGATTCATATGGAATCACAAAAGACCTTAGATAGCCAAAGCAACCCTGAGCACTAAGAACAGTACTGGGGGGGATTACTATACCAGATTTTAAACTGTATTACAGAGCTATAGTCATAAAAACAGCATGGTACTGGGACAAAAGTAGACCCATACAC
>NW_008352648.1:1239810-1259813 GCF_000622305.1 Nannospalax galili
TTTACTCAGCAGTAAAGCAAGAAGAAATAATGAAATTTGCAGGTAAATGGATGGACCTAGAAACTGTTATACTAACTTTAGTAACACGGGCTCAGGAAAAAAAGTAAAAACCACATAGGTTTTCCCTCATATGTAGATCCTAGCACCAAATCCTGATAAATGATTATGTATCCAGACATAACTACAGGAACCAGGATAATGGAAAGGAACCAGGGAGGTAAAGGAAAAGAAAGAACCTGAAAGAGAAGAACAGTAGGAAACAGGCCTTAATAAGGGAGATATGGATAAAAATTAGGTTACTTTAAGGGAAGGGGGAGGGAGGGGTATACAAGGAACCTAGGGGATAAAGGGAAAGGAGGAGCTCAAGAGAGTTAGGACCATAGGAGAAGGGTTTTATTAAGGGACAAAGGGGGAAAATGGAGGCATCTTAATTGGAGAAACCATGATGGAGGGGTTAGACAATGTGAGAGAGAAATAATGCCTAGCTAGTTTTAAAAAACAGAGGAAACCATATTATTCCAACAACCTACTGACAAATTATACATAACAGATCAAGAAATATATGTCTAGGCAAGGTTTATCTAAGAATAGTTGGTCTTTGCCCAAGCTTTATCTACATGGCACATAGTAATTAAAAGTACCAGACTGGTGGAACTAACCTCCTTGGATGTTTAACAGATATACTTTGAGGCCTACACTAATTTGGTCAGAGGGACGTAAAGGACAGTTTTTGCTCCTTGCCCTCCTAGGTCGACTAGTTCCAGAGGACTATGAGCATCTCTCAAAATGCCCTATAACAGTGGTGGGTCACCTGTCCTCTTGATCAAGGAGGCCATGGAGACCCCACAAGATGGGCTTGAACTAATGTCCAGTCTACAAAGAGGAGTGTCAACACAGAAGAAACATTTCCTCCATGCTTCCAAGCCAAACCAGCCATGATCAAGCAGGACCTTTGACTTATCTTCACATAGATGGAACTGGTAAAAGAAAGGAGTAAGGGTCTCCTGGCAAGCCAGTGAGACCTCTGAAGAACAGATCCTCAAGCAGCCTTAAGAGTAAAAATAAATTGGTTCATCTGGGCCAACTGTATGGCTTTAAACACCCAAAAAGGAAAGTATAACCAAAGATAGAGGCCAATATAATTTTTTAAGAGTCCATAGGTTTAGCTAAAGGGAAGTGGGTATATAGATGAATAAGATTGCTTGGGATGTTCTGTATGATATACACACAGAAATAATCAAAAAATTTAAAAATGAGTTATATTTGAGGAGGAAGAATAAAAATTTATGTCTCATGTTAAGTAGTAGAGGTGATAAACATTACCATTGTCATCTACCCGATGACTTTATTCCCATACACAGGCACCAGGGATCCGAGTGCAACCAACCATGACTAGTAATAATCAGATACATACAGATTAGAGATGCATGCACCAATATCTAAGTGTTATTAGCAAAAACAATGAGTCTTTCTGTAAGCAACAGTATATTTTAAGATGAAATGGAGATCTTTTTAAAAGGTTAAAAACTAATTCAAGGGCCAGGTGTGGTGGTGTACGCCTTTAATCCCAGCACTTGGGAGGCAGAGTCAGGAGGATCTCTGAGGTCGAAGCCAGCCTAGCCTACATAGTGAGTTCCAAGACAGCTGGGGCTACAGGGAGACGTTGTCTCAAAAAGACCAAAAAAAAAAAAACCCCAAAATGTGTGATCTTTGTAGAGGGAGTGTTTGTAATTTCTTTTTCTAAAGGACGTATTATTCGCATGCGCGTGCGTGCGTGTGTGTGTGTGTGTGTGTGTGGAAAGAGATGCATCTTTGTTCTGGAAATCGTTATTGAATATGTTAATGCTGTAATGAAATACTTCTTCTAAAAAATAAAAAATAAATTAAAAAATAATAAAAAAAAATTTTAAGGGACAATAAAGAATCCACCAGAAAACACCTAGAGTAGATAAACACATTCTGCAAAGTAGCAGAATACAAAATTGACACAAAAATCGGTAACCTTCCTGTATACAAACAACAGACATACTGGGCAAGAAACAAGGAAACAGTTTCATTCACAGTAGCCTCAGAAATCATTAAAGATTTTGGAATAAATCTAATCAAGGAAGTGAAAGACTTGTATCATAAAAATTTTAAGAAATTGAAGAAAGAAATCAAAGAAGATACTAGAAAATGAAAAGACCTCCCATGCTTACAGTAGGATTAATATTGTGAAAGTAGCCATCCTACCAAAATCAATCTACAGATTCAATGCAGTATCCATTAAAATTCCATCACAATTTTTCACAAAAATTGAAAAAAATAATCCCAAATTTCATATGGAAATACACACACACACACACACACACACACACACACATCAGGATAGCCAAACACTCTTGAGCAATAAAAGAAAAGCTGGATGCATTACCATCCCTGATTCAAATTATACTACAGAGATACAGTAATAAAAACAGCATGATACTGGCATAAAAACAGATACATTGATCAATGAAGTAGAACTGAAGATCTGGATTTAAGTCCATAGATTTATAGCCACCTGATTTTTGACAAGGGGCCCAAGATACACATTGGAGATAAGACAGCATGTTCAATAAATAGTGCTGTCAAACTGGATAGCTACATAAGGAAGAATGAAACTAGATCCATAGCTCTCACCATGCACAAAACTTAGCTCCAAATGGATCAAGGACTTCGAGATAAGACCTGATACCCTGAATCTTATGGAAGAGAAAGTAGGGAATAAGCTGAATCTTAGAGGCACAGGAAAGGACTTTGTGAAAATGACTCCAATAGCACAGGCATTAAGTCCAACAACCGATAAATGGGAATCCGGGAAACAAAAAAGCTTCTGTAAGGCAAAGGATGCTATCATTTGAGCAAAGAAGGAATGTACATTAGGAAAAACTCTTTACCACCTATATATCTGACAGAGGGTTAGAATCTAGAATACACAAAGAACTCAAAAGACTAAACATACTGGGCAAGAAAAAAGCAAACAACCCAATAAAACTTTTGGCTTGGAACTAAAGAGAGAGTTTTCAAAGATGAAATGCAAACAATTGAGAAATTTTTTTAATGTTCAACATCTTTAGCCATCAGAGAAATGCACATTAAAAGTACTTTAAGTTTCCATGTAACCCCAGTCAGACTGGCTCAGATCCCAAAAGCAATCAATAACAAAGGCTGGTGAGAATGTGGGAAAAGGGGATCACTTTTTCACTGCATGCTGCAGTGCAAGCTGATGCAGCCACAATAGCAAAAGGGTGAAGATTTCTCAAAAAGCTAGAAACTGATGTACCACATGATCCAGCCATATCATTCTTAGGCATATACCCAAAGGATTCCAGAGATACCTATTCATCCATGTTCACTGCTGTTCTATTTACAATAGCCAGAAAATGGAAACAATTTAGATGCCCATCAACTGTTTAGTGGATAATGAAAGTATGGTACATTTACACAATAGAATATTTATTATTCAGCTGTCAAGAAAAACCACATTATGAAACTTGCAGATAACTGGATGAAATAGGAAACGATCATCCTGACTGAGGTAACACAGATCCAGAAAGATAAAAGTCAGATAAAGTCGGATGTTCTCTCTCATAAGTGGATGAAAATTTTGAATCCTTATATATATGAGTTTCATTAGGAGAATCATATATATAGTTTAAATGGAGTTGCCCTATAATGGGGGACAATGTCCCTACCAGACATCATACTAGCAAATAATAAAGCCCAATGCCATGAATGGATTCCCTCTTTTGAAGCTGTTGACCAGGGGTCAACACAAACTGCTAAACAATACTGGCTGTTGCCATTGCACTTGGTCACCTGCCAGAACTTGACACTAAGACTCTGTTGCTGAAAACACTGTATACATGAGTCATAGAGCAAACAAGGAGAAATGAAACTGATACTAATCTCAAAATCTTATCTCTAATGGATCACTTTCATAGTGCTTGAAGGTGCTCTGCATGCTACTGTAAGAGAAAAGTAACCAGCTGTGAATCCTACAAGACACAATAACAACTGAGCTGGCAAGATATACCCATTAGTTCAATAGTGGCACAGGTATGTAAGTAACCAACCACTTTCTGATTTGATTTTACATCTGCTTCACAAGACAGAACCCATACCTAGCACTGATATCAGGCCTAGGAACATGTGGCAAGACAGGACACAGGCCATAGGGGAGGACCTATTATTCTACTAAGTGGACATAGTATTTAACCAACACCTAATGACTTATTGTTATACCCATAGATTAAATCATCTCTCAGATTTCACCAGAGAAGCTTCTTCTTACAGCAGATAACAGTTAACACAGAGATGCATAACTGGTCAGTGCACATGGAATAAGAAATTTAGGAGTACTTAGCACTGAATGGACCACCTATATCAAATCCTTGCCTCCAAAGGCTCAGAGATCATTGGGGGGGGGCAGAAAAATTGTAAGAGTAAGGGGAGGTAGATGACTGCAAAGAAACAGTGTTTTATAGACAGCAGGTAAATTACCCATATGAACTAACAGCGATTGTGACAGCATGCACAACACCTTTGCAAGCTCAATCCAGACAAGAATCCCTACATAGAGGAGGGGGAGGAAGATTAGAAGCCCCAGCGCTAGCTGAATAACGATTGGCAGCTAACAGCTGCTTGGAAAGGGGTGAGTCAGTTTTCTTTTAAGGTTGTGATACCGGCTAAGCTGACCAGTCTCCAGGGGATGGACCCACGCCAAAGGGCATTTGAGAACAGATGTCAGAATTGATAGGTCTTATAAAATAATGACAGAGGGTACAAGAGTAGCTGTGGGTAGAAAGGGGGCTTGGAGATAGGGGATGGAGCCTGAATATGATCAAAATACATTGCATAAAATTCTCAAGATACCATTAAAACTATTTTTTCAAAAGAAACACATGTAAATATAGAACAGAACTAAATATAATGAAGATGACAATTCTATCCAAGCCTATAAATTCAGTTCAGTTATAAAGAAAATTTCAGCAGAGTTTTAATGAGATCTTAAATTGACTCTACAGGAAGTAATATAACAACATGGGGATTTTTTTTAATTTGCCACAGGGCTGGAGAGATGAGTCAGTGGTTAAGCACTGGTTACTCTGGCAGAAGACCTAGGTTGAGTTTTCAGCACTCATATAGTGGCTAACAACCAAATAGTCCAGTTCCAGGGACTCCAATGTGCTCTTCTGGCCTCTGCAGGCATTTTATAATACAGGTACACTTACACACATGCAGGAAAAATCCTCACACACATAAAAAATAAAAGGAAAAAATAAAATGATTTAAAAAGCTACTACAGTCAATTAAAACTGAAATCATTGTGACCAAATAATAACCACCAAACTTAAAATGTGTATGTGAAAATCTGATTCATAAAAAATCTAGCATTTCATATCACCAAGAAAATAATTAGTAACCTGTGTTAGAATCACTATAATTAAGTTAGCCCACTTCTTCACATAAAGCACAGAAACCAATTCCAGATGTATTGAAGACATAAATGTGTAAAGCAAATAAAAATTTATGGAGCCAGGCGTGGTGGCACACGCCTTTAATCCCAGCACTTGGGAGGCAGAGGCAGGCAGATCTCTGTGAGTTCAAGGCCAGCCTGGTCTACATAGTGAGTTCCAGGACAGCTGGGGCCATAGGGAGACCCTGTCTCAAAAAGATCACAAAAGAATTTGTCAATGGGGTGATATCTTTTATAAGTGAGTTAAAGAAAACCTTCTAAACCAAGATTCTAGTTCTATGTGAAATATTGATAAATCTATGTTCTCCGTTCCACACATTCTCCTTCCAGCCTGACTTCCACATTCTTTCCACTAAGAAGTAAAATCCATGTTCCCTGTCTTTAAAAATGGGTCAGTTTGTGGGACTTTAATACTGATAACTTTGAAATTCCAAAGTTAGGTTACTTAAGACAACACATACACTGGGTCCTTGGCTTCCAGGTAAGCATTCAGCTGCCTCCATGATGTCATGCTATGATGATGAAACCCAAACAAGCCCCTGCAGAAGTGTCATGGAGAGAAGTTCTGAGTGTAAATAGAAAGAGTGAAATGCCCAGTCGCTTTCTGTATGTTCCATTCTCTATCATCACATTGCAATCCCGTGAGAAACTCTGGGCCAGAAACAGATGATAAAGCCTTCCCCAAATTCCTAACTCACATAATTTAAGGAAGTTGGTAAAGTTGTGTTATCACTTTAAGTGGCATTGTTATGGAATGCTCCTTATACAGCACCCAAAACAAGAATATGGTTCAACCAAAACCACCCTTCATCAAAAATATTATAAAGCATGGAACGAAAACCCACAGATTATAAAAAGACACCTGTAACCACTCAACAAACAATAAAGTGAACAATGTATGTAAACAATATCCCCAGCTAATAGAAAATAGGTGAATAACATGAACAGCCAGTTCCTGTGACCAACACAAGCTGAATGTCAAATATATGTGAAAAGTTCCATAATTTCACAACTAATAAAAATGAGAAGATACAAATGAAATTTAGGAAAATATAAATGAAAGTCAAAATGGCATTGTTTCACCTACCAAATCACAAAATTTTCAGTTCCGATGGTAACAAACATCTGCAGAACATAGAGATTGGAGAACTTTCCCACACTGGTGGGCGAGGAAATTGATGTGATTAATTTGGAGAATTAAAGTTGCAGACACATACTGTATGACTAAGAATTTCTACTCCTACATAAATCCTAGAGAGCCTCACCTACCTGTACTGCAGGAAATATGTACAAAAATATTCCAAACAATATTCTTGTGCAACAAAACACTTGTAACAATCCTATTGTCCAACACAGGGAAATCAGTGATAGAGAAACATATTCATAAAAAAGAATTGGTATGTAAGAAAAAAAGACAAAAAAGAGCCATGTGCATTGACACCAGTGGGTCTCACAGATAAGTTGAACTAAAGGTGGAAATGGAAGGATATAGATGAGGCCCTTCATAGGAAATTTAAAATGATTGAAAGCAGCAAGACGCATTGCTTTCTGATACACATTCATATGTATAAACTATAAATAAATGTATGAGAAAGATATCAAATTCAAATGTTTCCTCTGAATAGCTAGAAGGCAAACTGATCAAGTGGTACTGCAGAGGAGCAAACTGGGTTGTCAATCTTTTTAGTAGTTGTTTGTTGATATTTGTTATATTTTTCCTTGGAATTTTGTGTGTCTTTAAAATTACGTTCTGTATGATATACATACAAAAAATCAACAAATTTAAAAAGTGACTTATATTTAAGGAGGAAGCATAAAAATTTACTTCATGTTAATTAGTAGAGGTGATAAACATTACCATTGAAATCTACCTGATGACTTTATATCCATACTCAGGTGCCAAGGATCTGAGTGTAACTAACTATAACTAGTAATAATCAGATACGTAGAGATTAGAGACACATGTGCAAACATCTAAGAATTAGTAGCATTAAAAATGAGTCTTTCTGTAGGAAATAGCATATTTTAAAATGAAATGAAGATCTTTTTTTTAAAGGATAAAAACTCATTCAATTTTATGTCTTACAGTGTCTATACTAAGTTCAATATTATACAACTGTATTAGTTTAACTGTGAACCTAAAAATTTACAGCCACTTTTGAAAGATATGCATCCTTGCTCTGGAAATTGTTATTATGTTAAAGCTGTAATGAAATGCTTATTCTAAATAAATAATAAATAAATATAAATAAATAAATAAAATAATTGCCAGGTGTGATAGTGCATGTCTTTAGTCCCAACACTCAGGAGGCAGAGGCAGCTGGATCTCTGTGAGATCAAGGCCAACCTGTTCTACACAGCAAATTCTAGACCAGCTGAGGCTACAGGGAGACCCTGCCTCAAAAAGACAAAAAAAAATTATGTTTGGTAGCTTGAAAGGCCTAGGCAAAATGGAGAAATTTTAGCAACAAAAGTAATGCCCCAGGAGCAGCAGCTCCTCTGCCTGGGGACTTTGAACCATCTACAGAGACCAAACTGAAATGGTGACCAAGAAATGCCCGTGTGGAAGGGAGGCTGGACATCTACAGGGAAAGCAGAAGGCTGTTGTGGTATTCCTCTATGATGGCCTCCAGGACTGATGTCTTCTGGCATCACTTGTAGCAAAATCAGCTCTCTCTCTCTCTCTCTCTTTCTCTCTGGAAAAACTTACTTTAGTCAGCCTCTACATGCATCCAATCATCTCTAAAACAGATCATGATTCTAAAAAAGTAACCACGTTTCTATGTGACCTCAAGGCTGAGGATTCAATCTCTAAAACAGATGATTCTAAAAAAGTAACCACGTTTCTATGTGACCTCAAGGCTGAGGATTCAAAAGGGGACACAATGCACAGAACACTTTTCACACTGTCTTACTCTTCTGTCTTATGGGAAAGAAAAAAAGGAAGAAAAAGAAAAGAAAGAAATGGCCCTGGCACCTAGACACTGGCCTGATACTTTCAACCAGTCATCAGAGATGTTTGAACGTAATGTCACAGAATGCCAAAGTCAGACAAACACTGTAAAAGTACATGATAAACTGAGAGAAAACATTTCACACCTTTGTCTAAGCACAAAACAAAATTCACTATACCAAACATGCCCCTATCTCAGATAATACATGTGACTGATGCTGTTACAGCCCTGTATCTGGTGGAGTCTTCCCTTCCTATAACAATATGAAGATCCTAATCATAAAATTGCTCTGTTTTTTTGGTAGCACCCAAGGTAAAGCAAGTCTTCTCTTCCAACCAAAGCCCAAAATACTGATAGCTCAAAATACTGATAGCTATCCACATCATAGCTATAAGTAAAATTTTAAATTTTACTTGGTCTTCTGCTCTTCTTTGATCACACTCCACAAGCATATTGTTGCTTCATTTGCTTTTAGTTTTCACCTGCGCAGCGTATAATGATGAGTTTTTAGTGAGGCAGGGAGAATTGTATAAACTGTACAAAGTCACACAGTATATTAGTTTGCTTTCTATTACTATGACAAAAACACTGACTAAAACCAGCTTGGGAAGTAAAAGGTTTATGCATCTTTCTCTTCCAAGTGATAGTCTACCACTGAAGGAAATCAAGGTAGGAACTCATGGAGGAATCTGGAAGTAGGAACTGAAGAACAGACCATGGTGGAATGCTCCTTACTGGCTTGCTCCTCTGGCCTGTGCTCAGTCAGCTTTTTTTTTTAACAACCCAGCACCATCTGCCCAGGGGTGGTACCACCTAAGTTGGTTCAGCCCTCCCACATCCCTCAACAATCAAGAAAATGGCTCATAGACATGCCTGGTAGACATGCCCATAGAAGAAATTCCCCAATCAAGGTCCCCTCTTTCCAAGCACATGTCAAGTTGACAACTGAAGCTACATGGTACACAGAGCAAGGAAAGCATGCAAAATGACATTCAAACCCAGCACCACCTCAATGCAGAGCTCATACTCTACCACCACACTACCTTAAAGATCATTAACAGTTGTGATGCAGGAAAAATAGGAAGGTCGTTGGAGCTGGTAAGCAGTGTGTGCAGAAACCCTGAAGACAAGACAGGATCTCTGGACGTGTGGCACTGCAAGAGTTTGGGTATGGCCCAAATGTAAGAGTAATGGCATATGCAAGGGTAAAGATTTTGGAAAGTGTGGCAGGGTCATTTGTATTATTGATAACGCTTTAACAAAAAATGAAATTTTGTAGTTAATAGATATTTCAAGTCATGGAAGGAGGTAAGGATATGAGAAAATCATATTTTAAAATGGTAATGATAAACAGCAAGAAGTCCAGGATCAAGTGAGAGTATCAATTGATAGCCCTCTTGCTGGCAGAGACTCTCTATAGTGTCCCAAGATGGCACAGGACAGCACAGGGTAAGACAGAGCAAGCTTGCAAAAAGAACTCATGTTTGTAATCCATTCATCCACAAATGGAGTAATTCAATCACCCCTCAAAGGCCATACCTTTGCCTTTCTCTTAATACCTAGCAATGCGGATTCGATTTGAACTTGAGTTTTGTTGAGGACATTTAAACCATAGCAAGAATGGCAGACTTAGTAGTCTATAGAAAGCCTACTTTATGAAACATGGCTTGAAATTGCACTAGGAATCGCTATATTTGTCTTTTCATATCCAGGTGGAGCAGCTTCGTTATTATCTCAACACCCATGGGTTTTAAACAACCGTAGTAAGCTTTTCATAGCTCAGCTAAATTATGACTTCTAATTAGGGTTTAATTAGAAATAGAAAACAGCTTGGTTAGAACACAGCTTCTGAAGGCTACATACAAAGCTTCATTTGCATCTTTGTTAAAGGCTTCTGAAACCCCCTATGCACTGTTAAGGAGGACAGTGATTTTGAATACATTTAACAAAAACTGTGAGTTCTGCAAATCACTGTTATAAAATGCTTCAGAGAAATATAATAAGACAGTCCTTCACTCTCTGTCCATGCATGCCTTCCCATACCTGTTTAACTGAAGACCAAGGTGGCTGAGAACTGGTGTTAAACCACCAGGTCAAAACGGACCATAAGTAGAAACCAAAGAGAATGGGATTTTGAGAAGGCCTGCCTGGGAGCAACAGGAGCAAAACTGAGGCAGAGTTGTCATGACTCAAAGTGAAGAGGCTCTTACGCGTTACAGCAAGCACAGCTTGGACAGCTCCCCTACCGAGAAGTTATCAAAACAAGGCATGGCTTCATGAATACCCAACATATTTTGTAACCCGATATGCTGTAACCTGATATGTTTTTTTTTTTTTTTTTTTTGTCTTTTTGAGACACAGTGGTCTCCCTGTAGCTCCAGCTGACCAGGAGTTTGTTACAGAGAGCAGGCTGGCCTCTATCTCACAGGGATCCACCTGCCTCTGCCTACCAAGTGCTGGGATCAAAGGCATGCATCACCATGCCTGACATGATATGCATTCTTAAAGTAATCATTTTCTGCATTTTGTATATGATTCATGTTCTGCTGGGTGATTTTTAAATTTATCACAGGATGAAAAGAAAGAGAAAGCAAATACTGAAGCTTTTAACGCATCTAAAACTGGTTTTTAGTGCTATTAGAAGAAATAGTTCTGAAAATGAAAAGGAACAGGGTTTGTTGAAAGAAGAAAAGATTCTTGAAATTCAAAGCAAAAATTGTGAAGCAGGCTGTCCACAGCTGCAGATTGGAAAGATGGTAGAAGAAATAGCCTCCCCAAAGGGAGTGATCTGGACCAGGGCAGATAAGGTGAAATGGGTAAACTTGAAAAGAGATGGGTAAGACTATAAAGACTTATGGAAAGGAACAGATTCAGTGGCTTGTTGGATTAGAAGGAAATGTGTTCAGTAATACATGCATAAAATAAAATACAGTCATCAATGAATTTACAGATACCAACTTCTGTTACTGTATGTACTCAGAAATACGCTGCGTGCCATGTTAAAGGAACTAGAATCTACAGTGTGTTTTAGAAAAGCATTCAGAGTCACCATTATGGATGATGACCCAGAAAAGATAAGACTGAAGGCTATGCTCTGATGTACCTGTAAAAGCCATCTGAACAACCAACTCAACTGGCATTTGGCCATGTGGAGCACATGCCCACAGCAATCCTTCAGTCTGTGCCCCCTCACATGGCACCTCCTCCTCATCCTGATGTCATGATAGCGAACTTTAAAGAAGAGGCAACTGAATGGAGAACAGAAATGAAATCTTAGGGAAAGAGATGAGCTGATCATGCAAAGGGAAGCCTTGGGAACCAAATCATCTGAGCACGTGGCTATCACTACCCCTGTGGCTCAGCTGCCACCGAGACACACAGGTGTGTATTTCATGAATGCTTGCTGTATTCCCTGTTGCTAGACTTGCTGCCAGGAAAGAAATCCAGAGCTGAGATCATAAATTATAATTCTCACCAATCATCAATGCAAACTTGCTTTGTAAAGGTGACATTTAAAATGCACAAAAAAGAAATAAAAGATAATCTTTAAATCAAATAAAAGATAGCTTTATCAAAAATGTACTAAATATAGTATAATTCCTGTCTTTTGCCTTTCTTTATGAAGAAAGTCTCCTACATTGTTGTACAAAAGAAAGTTAGGGAATGCTCCCAAGAGATGCACTTGTGATGTGTTGAAGAATGCAAAGCTGGACTAAAGGCAAAGCTTGCCTTCAACACTACTGCAATTGGAATTCATACAGGCCCTCTGAGACCTCTGGGCCTACCATGGTCCTTCAGTTGTCCTGAATCAGGCATGAAGTTGGGCCTTTGAGTCCTGCCTCAATCAGTCATGAGGACATGCCATCTCCTGGAACAGTTAAAACCTCAAGATGAGGTAGTTGAGGGCAATTTCAGTAAGGGCAGCTGTAAACAATTGCACACCAGTGTTGGTGGGGGGCAATTATAGCTACCCTGATTTGAAGAGCCAGTACAATTAAATATACACTACAAGCTCTGGCTCTGTGAAGCACTGTTAGAAGTAGTAGCATTATAAACTACTAACATTGGAAAAACTCAATTAACTCAGACGAGTATTATGTCTCCCATAGTCTACCAGCTTTCAGACTTTAGGTCTAAATATAAATTACTTTAGAATCTAGGCTGTTTGGAACATGGCAGAGCTACAGTAGGAAAATCTAGCATTTGTTTGGATTGCTAGCAAAGCTGGAGGCAATGAGATGGAGTAAGAATAAGGGGTAGATTTCTTACTTCTTAGCTTTCTGTTCCCTAAGATTAATGCAAGTGACCTCTGATATTGTAATATCAGCCTTGGCAACTGTTACACATATTGTGGACCCTGTGAGTGATGTCCCTGGAATCACCGGACACCAGCGGCGACAAGGGGTGCCGATGGGTATGTCTCTCCACCTTACATCCCTTTCACTCCCCGTATCAATTAATCTGTCGCCTCCAGCGGTTAACATCACATTTGAGTTTTTTCAATTCAATTCCAAAGTCTAAAAGCAGAACATGTATTTTTAACCATAAATTAAGATATTAAAATATATATGGATTTAATCTTTCAAAGCATTTCTCTTCTTAACTTTTAAGGATCTGTGGCACAGTTTGTTGGTGGAATGTTCATTTGAAGTTAAAAGTTATTAATGTTACACTTTTTCCTTTGGTTAAAGCAAAAGAAAACTCAATCATACAAAAATTACTGGCTATAAAGCAGTGCTATTTTACTTGCTTTTTCATGCTTTTCATTCAGATATCCCCCTTGCACTCTGAACACATCTACAGAGAAAGATCTTGAGTAATGTTCGCCAGTTGTTAACAATGAATATTCTTCTGTTTTATAATTTAACATAATTTTCACTTCCTTCATTTTTCTCTATTTTTGTAGTTCTTAAAATAATAAGCATATATCTTTTTACAAAACAGTGAGATAAATGGGGAACATTAAAACTTCAGAAGAAACTAGAAGGTGAAAAACGCAGAACTTCAAGCCGTATTTCACTTCAAGCACTTCATCTCTTTTGCTCATTTAATCACTTCAGCATCAAGGTGATGAAGTGGAAGTGACAGAGAGGCAGCACAGCCTTTGCTATGAGAGGCAGTCTGAAACTAGAAATGGTTGGAAGGATGATACTGTGACTGGGTTATTTTAACTTCCATTCTTTAATTTTCAGTCCTAATTTATATATTTTTTCCAAGAATATTAAGTTTGGGTAGGAAAATGATGCATCTAACTGAAGCATCCTGTGGTCATGGGAAGCCGCACACTAACAAACTGCCACAATGGAAGGGCAAATTCCAAGTCACAGGACAAAGATTACAGCCTTTCTTCATTTTCTTCCTCTACTTTTGAATGTCTGCTTTTTTAACTCAAAGAGAATTGATTCAGAAATTAAAGAAAAACAGATAAAAATACAAACAAGGAGGAATAAAGATCCTCCTCACCGCCCAAAGGTAGCTGCTCTTAAGTTCCACTTGGGTACAAGGGGTCATGGGTTTCTAAGCATTTTCATTGGCACTTGAGATCAAACTATGTAAGAAGTATTGACACTGCATTTCCTACATGGTATATTTGTGCTTCTTATGAACATAACCCATGGCACATATAACATAATCATAGAGAAATTAGAAAGCACAAATTTTAGAAATAGTCAAATCAATCCACTGCCACCTAGATATAAACAGCCTTGATGTATATACTTTTAAATATTTTACACTATTATACCAGATGTTCACATGGCTTTCTTATTTTTATGTGCTTATATATGTATATTTTATTTTACATGTATGAGTATATTACCTGCATGTGTGTAAGTGTGCCTGTGCTGTGCATGGCCCATAGAGGACAGAAAAGAGCATTGGATCCCCTGAAGTTATGGACAGTTCTTAGCGGCCATGTGGGTGCTAGGAATTCAAACCCAGGTCTTCTGCAAGAACAGCCAGTCCTCTTAACTGCTGAGCCACCTCTCCAGCCCCATGTATCTATTTTTTAAATAACCAAAATAAATGTTCTAAGGTCTATCCTTGCTTATATTGTAGATTTACTGCCAAATTCGTTCCTTGAGAGAAATGTCTAGAGATGAATTGCTAAGTCACACTGCAGTAACATTTTAAACTTGTTTACCTATTTCTAAAACTTATAAAACTTTTGAAAAATGAATCACTTTACCAAAAGTAAAGAATATCCATTCCAGAAATCTTTACTAGCTCTGACTACACCAATAAGGAAGACAAACCATGCCTGTTACCTCAATTTTGTGCCTTTGATTATTATCCAGGTTAGAGAATTCTCCATAGACTCACTGAAACTTCTCTTTGATTTCTAGCTTTTAATTACCTTTTGGATGGCAAGATTATCCCTTTGTTATTAACTTGTATTATTTTAATATAATCAGTCTGGTTTCCAGGTAAGATGTTGCACTAGAAACTGATCTGTGAGATCAGATGGGAAAAAAAAGATAAAATATTAAATATCAGCTATCGATTCCATTCATGTAAGAGAAAGTGCTAAAGAAAACAGAAAGAAGGGACTGGAGAGATGGCTCAGCGGTTAAGAGTACTGGCTGCTTTTGCAGAGGACTAGGGTTCGGTTCACAGCACACACATGGCAGTAACTCCAGTTCCAAGGGATCAGAAGGCCTCTTCTGACCTCTGCAGGCATTGCATGACACAGGTGCACTTACATACGTCAGGCAATACACTCATACACATAAAATAAAAATAAAATATTAAAAAAGAAAACAGAAATAAGCCTAG
Source organism: Nannospalax galili (assembly GCF_000622305.1). Taxonomy (NCBI): domain Eukaryota; kingdom Metazoa; phylum Chordata; class Mammalia; order Rodentia; family Spalacidae; genus Nannospalax; species Nannospalax galili. Next base: position 1,255,039 of record NW_008352648.1, read on the forward strand.
GCGGGATTTTTCTCCACCAAGAAGCCAAGATCGATACCCGTCCCCACACCCCCAACCTCTCCATGCTACTTGTGACAGGTTGGACCCAGCTGTAGCTGTTCCAAGTGCTGGCTGCAGCGTGAGCCAGAGAAGAGACATTCCCGGATACAGAAACCCAAACCAGGCTGATGCAGCATGTGTAAAGACGCTGCAGTGGCACAGTAGACTGTTAAGAGAGAAGCGGGATCAGAAGCCGAGCGATTCACAATGCCACACCTACAAACACACACACATGCACACACGCACGTGCGCAGGCATGCACCTGGAAAGCTAAGTTCAAAGCTGAAGGTTCTCAATTCCCACCCCGTCCATGGCTGAATGAGGATTGCAGCAAGTGCAAGTAGAACTTGGTGCTGTATCCTAAAGGGCACAAAAAACACATAAATAAGCCAACAGGCCCTCCGCACCCTGAGAGCCTCAATCACAGAAACCCCTACAGGGGGCTACTGATCCCCCAAACACCTGTGACAAGGTTACAATTTACATGTGGAGAGTCCGTGGTTCAGACTGGCAGATTGTGGCAGAAAACGAGCTCCTGCAGAAATCCTCACCTGGAACAGCACACTGATTTAACTTGTGTGAATTGCAGGCCTCCCTACCCTGTGAGACTGATAGAAAAGACAAGCCAATAAGAAGCAGAAACCACATCAACCCACCTCAGCAGCAGTATAAGTCCCAGCACCTTCTATTTCAGTTTATGGCTTAGTTTTATTTTTAAGGTTTTTATTTCAACTAATTTTAGTATTATACTTCTATACTTTAGTTATGTGATTGCAGTGTTTTCATTTGAATCTCCATGAACAAAACTTCTATGATGGTCCTGTCTGTGCACTTACCATACAGTATTCTTTCTGCTGCTTCTCAAACCCCTAACCTACACACACACCTGCGCATTCTTACTTTACTCCATTACACTTCACTGGTCTTTTCACATTCTGGTACTTAAGTATTGAAACTCTTAGCTAAAAAAAAAAACAAACAAAACCTACATTTTCCCCAACCAGTAGCCCGGTGTCACTGTGGCTGAACCTTAGCAGGGCCACACATGTCTACTGCATGTTGATACCCGGACTGCTCACCTTCTCCCTAAACAGCAGCAGGGAACATAAATCCAAGTGAAGATACCTCACCAGGAGGCCTCACATAAAATAAAACAAATCAACAGAAAGAGTGGGAAAATGGAAGATAACTCCATCCAACAGATAAACAAAATGTGGCAAATAAACAAAAAGAGGCGATCCACTATGACACCTTCCCAAGCACACAGCTAGTCACAACCAGAACCAGCAGACATGAGATAGCTGAAACACTGGGAAGAGACTTGAGAATCCCACTTTAACAGAGTCTCCCAGACAGCTGGGAGTTACTCATATGAACCCACAGCAATGCTGACATCATGCACAAGTCCCAGGTAACCACACAAGTCAGATAAAATCCCAGCCTAGCAGTATGGACGGGGTAAAAGCCCCAACCTTAGTTGAGGAACTATTGGAAACTGGTAGCTTCTGGAAGATGGAGGATTGGCTTTCTTTTGGAGGGCTGGGGGAACAGAGGGGAGGAATTCCACTTTTTAATTGAATTTTTGCAAATTTCATAGACTATATTTTAGCTGCTCCCGTACCTGCACCTTTAGTTCTCCCCAGCTGAATTTTATATATTCTGTCATGTATACTAAGGCCTATAGAGTCAAGTTTGTGCAACCTATCTAGCATCATACCCTTAAAGAAAACCGACTTTCCCTCTCCCAGCAGGTATCCATTGACAACAGCTCCTTGGCTAAGGTTGGGGCTTCTTACCCGCTTCCCCACTTCTACGCCGCCGGGATTTTGTCTGGCTGGAGGAGAGTTGATTTTCGGTATGTGTGATATACCAGGGTGGATGATATACCAGGCTAACCAGGTGGATGAATGCTTACCAAAAGGCATTTGGGGACACAAATTTGATTCACTAGGCCTCAATACGTTATTGACAGAGTACATGAGATCAGGCCAGGGGACATTAAGAGGGTGCAATGGAGGAGGGGGCCTAAATATGATCAAAATATATGAAATTCACAGAAATTCAATAAAAATATTTAAGTAAAGACATAAATTCAAAAAAAAGGGTCAGTGAACATATAAAAGACCCACCTAAGCAGATAAAGAATTCAATTCAGAACCTAGACAAGAAAGTTAACAAATTCCATGAAGATTAGTACATAGAGGGGAAAAGTTGAAAACATGAAGGAAATTTTCAGAAAGAGAATTGAGACTGTCAAAAACAACCAAACAGAAATTATGGAAATGAAAAAAATAAATCAAGCAGTCAAATAAAAAGTGGGAACCTCATCAACAAAGAAGATGAAGCAGGCATTTCAGGGATGGAAGTCAAAGCTGAGGCAACAGCACATTCAGACATATATGAAGAAAGCATAATGACAATAACCAAGCTTTCAGCTCTGTGATATGTTCAAGAAGCCAATCCTAAAATGCCATAGAGTAGATGAAAAAACTGAGACAGGGGCTGGAGAGATGGCTCAGCAGTTAAGAGCACTGACTACTCTTGCAGAGGACCCAGGTTCGATTCCCAGCACCAACATGGCCGCTTACAACTGTCCAATTCCAGAGGAATTTGATGCCCTCTTCTGACCCCCATGGGCATTTCATGACAGAGGTGCACTTATACACATGCAGGCACTATACTCATACACATAAAAAATTTTTTTCAAAAGGACTGAGATAAAAACCAAAGGTGGAGACAGCACACCTAAGAGAACCTTTGTGATACAGCTAAAAGAAAGTTAATAACTGTGAGCCCTTACATTAAAAATCTGAGAGATCTTAAATAAATAATGAAACACCACATGGTTCTTTAAAAGTAAGAAGCCAAATAATATGCAGTAAAATAAAAGGATTTTTTTACAGTGAAAAAAAAAGGATATACAAAAAAATAAAGGATTAGGCTGAAATTAAAACTAAGTGTGGTGGTGCACACCTTTAATCCCAGCACTAGGGAGGCAGAGGCAGGTGATCTCTATGTTGTCTCCAATAAAGGAGGAGGAAGAGAAGGAGGGGGAAGAGGGGGAGGAGGAAGAGAAAGAAGAAGAGCAGGAGGAGGAGAAGGAAGAAGAGGAAGAGGAGGAGGGGAGGGAGCAGAGGGAGGGAGGGAGAGAGAAAGAGAGAGAGAAAGAAAAGAAAAAGAAAAAGAAAGAAAGAAAGAAAGAAAGAAAGAAAAAGAAAGAAAGAAAGAAAGAAAGAGGTTGGAATTAAGGACATAGAGGCTAATGGTAGCATTATACTTTGAAAGATACACAACTGACAAGCCTCTAGGCAAAGTAACCAAAAGAAAGATGATTCAGAATACTAAAAATAGAGGTAAAAGGAGTGTTGTTACAAAAAACCACAATGAAATCCACTGGCTCATTAGGGAATCTTTGAAAACTTATATTCTGAAAAGGTAGAACATCCTAGAAATGTACAAATTCCTAAACACATACAAAAACTAAATCAAGAAGATATATACAATTTAAACAGCTCTATAACAAGTAATGAGACCAAACTAGTAATTAGACATCTCCCCACAATGGAAGGTTGAGAATGGGCAGATTCACTGCTTAATTCTCCCACACTTGCAGTGAATAAGGAATATCAATATTCTCGAACTGTTTAAGAAAATATAAAGGCAAGCAACAGTGCCAAACTCATTCTACAAAGTCAACATTGCCTTATAACAAAGCTGGAGAAAGATATAGCAAAAATAATAAATAAGTAAATAAATAAATAAATCTATAGACTAATTTGCTAATGAACATATATGCAATTTTTTTTTCAAAACAGACCTAGGGAGATGGCCAAAGGACAAAAGCATTTGCTGTTCCAGCACCACACCCTGAGTTAAGATCCCCAGTACTCATGTCAAAAACCAGATGCTGCTGTGCACATGCATGCCTTTAACTCTAGCCCTCGGGGTTAGGGAACAAGGATCACTGGAAATTACTGGTCACCAGCCCAGTTAAAATGTGAGCTCTAAGTTCAGGAGGAACCCTGTCTCAAGGGAATAAGATGGATATATAGGAGGTCACCACACAAACATGTACACACACACACACACACACACACACTCTCACACACACACTCACATACACACACACACACACACACCATGCACAAAATAATTGTCAAAAAAAAAAAACAAACTTGCAAACCAAATTCAAGAACACACTAAGATGATCTTAAATCACAATCAAGTTGGTTTCATCCCAGGGATACAAGATTGGTTCACTACACACAAATCAATAATTGTAATAAACATATAGGTAGATTTAAGTGCATGAAATCTCACATTCATCTCAATAGATCAGAAAAGGCATTTGACAAAGTTAAGCATGACTTCATGATAAAAGTTCTGAATAAACTAGGAACCAAAGGAACATACCTCAAAATGATAAAGACTATATAAAATGAAGTTTAACGAACACTATACTAAAGGGGGAAAATTAAGAATATTCCTACAGAATCTGGAACGAGATGTGGGTGCCCACTCTCTCCACTCTCACATGACATGATGCTCAAAAGTCTTAGCCAGAACAGTAAGACAAGGAAGAAATAAAAGAGATAGAAATAGGAATAGTAGTCAAATTATCCCTATTTGCACATGACATGATCTTATACTCAGAAGATGCTAAAAACCTTATTAAAAATTATTAGATCTAAAAAATACTTCCTACAAGATTGTAGACTACAAAATCAGCATATAAA
>NW_008352648.1:1259897-1277030 GCF_000622305.1 Nannospalax galili
GAAAGATATATACTTGAAGACACTGAAGAAAGGAGTTAGACACTAGAAAATGGAAAATCTTCCATGCTCATGAATTGGCTGAATTAATGTGGAAATGACTTCATTATTGGAAGTGATTTATGGATTCAATATAATAGCCAATAAATTTCTAAAGCCAAAGAAATCCTGAGCAGACAAGACGATATCGAGTGTATCACACAAGAGACAGTCCACAGATCCGTAGAGAAAGACAAAATGGTTCTGGAAAAAAAGTAAATATGCGGACCAGTGGGACAAAAGAGAGGATCCAGCGCAAACCTGCACAAACCACCTAATTTTTGACAAAAGTTGTCAAAAACATGCGTTGGCGAAAGACAGCCTCTTTAATAAATGGTGCTTTGAAAATGAGAGGTCCATATGCCGAACAATGAAACTAGATCCATATCTTTCACCCCTCACAAAAGTAGATTAAAAATGGATCAAAGACCTCAATATAAAACTGAAACTGCTACAGGAACTTAGGGAAGCTACTTCAACATAAGCATAGGCAGGAACTTTCTGGAAAGGACTTCAGTAACACTGAGAATAAACCCAAGAACTGACAAATGGGAGGACATGAAATTTTTAAAACTATACGGCAAAGGAAACATGCATCAGAATGAAGAGACAACCTACAGAACAAGAAGACTTGTTTGCAGTTGTACTTCAGATAGCAGGCTATATCTAGAACAAAAAAAGAACTGCAAAATTTAAACATAAAAACCACCCAATCCACAAATGGGCTAATAAACTAAATAGACAGTGCTCAAAGAAGAAGCACAAATGGTCATTTGAAAAAGTGCTCACCATCCTTAGTCATCACAGAAATGCAAATTAAAACTACTTTGAGATTGCATCTGTTCCCAGTTTGGCAAACAAGTGATAACAAATGTTGGTGAGGATGTAAGGAGAAAGGAGCCCTTTTCACTTCTGTTTCCAGTGTAAAGTGGTGCAACCATGATCAAAATCGGCATGGAGGTTTCTCAAAAACCTTCAGTTAGGGGCTGGAGAAATGGCTCTGTGGTTAAGAGCACTGACTGCTCTTGCAGAGGACCCGGGTTCGATTCCCAGCATCCACATAGTAGCTACGAACCATCCTTAACTCCAGTTCCAGGGGAATCCGAAGCCCTCTTCTGACCTCCGCGGTGTTGTGTGACAAGGGTGCACTCACACACATGCAGGCAATACACTCATACACATAAAATTAACGATGATAATAATAATAATAATAACCAGTTAGAACCACCTATGATTTTTCTGTACTCATGCATATATATGGAAAGAATTTTATGTCCTACCACAGTGACATTTGCTCAGCCATGCTTACTGCTGCACGGTCCACAATGATAAATGGAACCAGTCTAGAAATCTTTCAACAAAAGAAGGGAGAAGGAAAATGTGATACCTACACATGTGACGTATCACGTAGCTATAAAGAAATGACCTCGTGACATTTACAGGAAAATGCATGTAACTGGGCATTAATTATTCCAGACCCAGGGAAACTGGGAATAACACTGAGAATAACCCCAAGAACTGACAAATGGGAGAACATGAAATTTTAAAAACTACACAGCAAAGGAAACATGCATCAGCATGAAGAGACAACCTACAGGACGAGATGGGAATCTTATATTCTAATTTTTTATGTATGTGTATATGCAAGGTGTAATATATCATGAAATTAGAAAGGAGACCATGAGAGGGGAGGGAAAAGAGATCTGAAGGAAGGTTGGGGAGGATGGGAAGAGGGTGCGGGAATGCATGGGACAGGAAAACTAAGGAAATATAGTCAGGGAGGAAGGGAAGATGTAGGAGATGGGAAGGAGGGAGAGAGAAGAACCAACAAAATCAAAGTGAATATAAAAATGCCACTCCCCGTTACTTTGTATTTTGATTTTTTTAATTGCAATATTACTCTTCGATCAGTGTTTTAATGAGTTTATGAACTTTCTATTACACAGTGGACCTACTAACACTGCAGTGGTTTGGTATACTAACAGATGACATGATAACCTTTGTGATTATATTTGATTTCATAAGAATAAATTTCATCTTTCAATCATTAAGCATGCACATTTTAAGCATTTCTCTTTCTAATCATAAACTTACTTCATTTTCTGTTTAATTTACAAACTGCATTTGTTTTAGGAGTATGATGTTTTAATATATATTTCTGTTATATGTCCTTTTCTGAGCTTAGAAGATTTAAAATCTACTCAGCAATTTTGAATTATATAGTGAATTATTATTTATTTTACTCAACAGTCTGTGAAATATATCAGTAAACTATATTCCTCCTAACTAAAATTCTGTACTTTTGGATTAATGTCTCCTCTCCAATCATTTCTCCCCGACACCTCTGCAATGCCCCATTCTACTTTTCACTTTGAATTCACCATTTTTAGATTTTATATATTAACTGAAATCCCATTTGGCAAAATGTCCCATGGGTTAATGGATTCTTCTGAAAAATGATTAGAATTCCCCAAGTTCACAGCCCAACAGTACTCCAATATGAAGATATGTCATGTTTTCTTTACTTGCAGTCACTAAGGTTTCTACATCTTGGCTATCGTGAACAGCGCTGCAGTGAACACAGAAATGTCAATAGTTCTACTGGTGACAGATATTTCAGGCAAAATCCAAAATCAGGATTGTTAGGTTAGATATAAATTCTATTTTTAGTTCTGTGAGGAACTTCCATTCTGTTTTCAACAGTGTCTCAGCTAGTTCACATCCCCATGAACAGTAGAGAAGGGTTGTTTCTCTTCACACCCTCACCAACACTTTTGTCCTTTTGGTAACAGACATTTGAACAAAAATGATTTCCTACTATGGTTTCGATTTGCATTTCCTTTGTAGCTAGTGAGGATGAACACTATCTCTCTGTCTCTTTCTTTCTGTGTGTGGCATATGTATGTGTTCATGTGCCTATGAGTATATGTATATTTGTGTGTATGTATGCTTCCATGTGGATGTGTGCATGTGTGCATGTGGGTGTGCATGTATGCGTATTCGTGTGTATGTGGAGGTTACAGGTCAACGTTGGTTGTCTTTTCAATCATTCTCCATCTTATTGCTTGAAACAAGGCCTTTCACTGAACCAGTTTGACTAGGCTGGCTGGCCATAGGGTCTTACAAGGATATCCATCTCCTTTTCCTCAAAGCTGAGTTTACAGGTGTGTGCTGCTACACCTAACTTTTTACCTGAGTAATGAAGATAAACTCAGGTCCTTAAGCCTGACACTTTACTGACTGAGCCATCTTCCCAGCCTCAAGAGCATTTTTCAATATATCTGATGACTATTTGCATGTCTTTTTTTTTTTCAAGAAAAATTCATTTATGTCCTTCACATACTTTTTGATTGGGTTGTTTTGGCACTAAGCTGCTTGATTGGAAAGTCTGCCACAAGGGGCAGGTCTGCACTTCCAGAAAGATCCTCCTCTGCCTTTTGCCTTTTGCTCTACCTGAGTCCTAAGGCTGCCATCAACGGTTTCTGTCTGTGGGTAGGAGCAGAATTCTTGTTGCTGTAGGGCTATACATGCATGTGACCTATTCCACCATCTTGATAACATCCATTAGACGTGTTTGAAATCAAATGAATTTTAAATTTTATCAAATGCTTTATTGACCTCAACTAATTTTTTTTAATTTTAATTTACTGATATGGTGTATGTAATTTCCTCTGAAATGGAATTGAAACACTTCTTCTAGCAGGGAGGGAGGAGACTCATGAGACTCAGGAAGTAAACAAATCTCACATGTCTAGGAAAGCTGAACTGATAAGCTTCATGGGGTCCCTCCTCAAGGTCACAGAAGCAATCGACAACTACCAATGAGAGCTGACCAGAGGATAGTCTCCAAACTGTGGAGCTGCCTGAAAGCCCTACAGACCAGGGTGACTCGTGAGTAGGAATTTGCATTTGGGTGGGCTGCTCAGTGATACAACTGCTTTGAGACATCCTTGTTCCTGTCGGTAACCCCTCACCCAAACTCCTCTCAATTAGCCCAGTAAATTGCTTAGTTCACCAAGTTGGACTTGGATTTAATTGTTGCACTTGTCTGTCATGGGTTCTCTAACTGGAGTAAATAGCTATGTGTCAGGGCTCCTCAGGAAAAATCAGATGATATAAGTTATATTTACTATCTTTAATGTGAACACTTTACATTCTAGAAACTTACCTCCCTGGAACTGTCTGTTTGAGTCAGGTCCATCTGTCTGCTCACATTTTTTAATATCAAATATGAATAGATTGGGCCTCCTTTATCTTTTACATCTGTTCTTATACATTTATTATTTTAGTTTGATTATTGTAATAAATTTTCCTCAAGCCATCTGCTCTCTCTACCAGCATTTTACTGTTTTTTTAGTTACTTTCATCCTATATACTTCGTTTCACTTATATTTCTTTTCTGAACTTTTCCAATTTGCTTCACAGATTCTCCATTTGTCATATAATCTCTATGTGCTTTACTTATTTTAGAAATACCAACTTGTCTACAATTTCCAGATAGTCACAACCTGGCTCTGTGGAAATCTTACCTGTTTACTCTTAACCCACCCATTGGTATTTCCTTGGTGAACAGTGCTTGGGGTAATGTCTTGGACCAATCAAAAGGCCCCAAATTCTGACCTCTCACTCCCCTAGCGGAGTGCTCAGCCAGCTGTTCATCTGCACCTTTTCTCTCTCATAAATCAGCAAGTACTTGTCTGTTCCTTGTATTTACATGCTTTTGTTGTGTTGTCATCTCTGACTAACACACTCAAACCTAACTTTCCTTCCACGCACAGCTCTCCTAATAAAAGCTATCTTGACAGAAGTAAACTGGAATCAAGTAAGCCAAAACCCATCTTGCCCACACTACTGCCAATATGAGCAAGTTGTTTGTGAGACACACCTAGTCGTAGGTCAGACACAAACACTAGATACTAGACAGTATGTCAAGATACAGTATCCTGCAAAAGGCATGTTGTAAACTTCCACAGTAAACCCCTGTGGTTCTTATTAGGAGGGCACTAGAGTTTAGAGTCACTCTCCAGTGGAACTCAAGACTAAATAAAGAGAAATACAAGACTATTCTGAGCAAGAACTGGATGTGATCTGGCCATCTCAGACTCTCTTTTGTCTGTTATCTCTTTACCCTCTCTCCAAAATTTTTAGTGTTCCAGGGAAAACATTTTCTAGTTCAGAGGAGGGGGAGTCAAAAGATAGTGTGCAGTCACCGCCAGCAGCAGCCACTCCTCCATTCTCGTGGGTGCCGCTCCTTCATTCTCATGGGCTTTGAGGCTGCTCCTCCACTGGCCCTGGGCTGAGGCCGCTCTTCTGCTCGCCCAGTGCTGAAGCAGCTCTTCTGCTCACCTTGTGCTGCCTCCTGTCATCGCCGCTTCTGCCTGGTCCCAGACCCCAGGCCTGGTGAGGAGACTGTGTCAGCAGAGCCGCATTCAAACACAGGAGACCAGGTTCAGTGACAGGTCTGGTTTATTGCAGGAAGGCACAAGCTTATATAGGGGTAGTGGTCCAATCACAGCACAGCAAGTAGGATAGCTTATTAGCATAACAGGCTTAGCATCCTATCACAGTATAGCAAGTAGGATACCTTGATTTCCAAGGGTGGTGATTAGGGAGTGGCGAGCTCTAGGCATCAGTCTCATGATCTGCCAATGGGAGCAAAATGTCACAAGGCATTCTTTGTGGCTCCAGCAGAGATTCCTGGAAACCACGTGACCCTGACTGTTGGTATCTAAGTGTTGCAATTTTGGATTCCAAGGGTGGTGATAAGGGAGTGGCGAGCTCTAGGCATCAGTCTCATGATCTGCCAATGGGAGCAAAAGTCACATAACATTCCTTGTGGCTCCAGTGGACAGGCCATTGCCTTGGGCCTGCTGTATGGCTGTCAATAAGACTTTCACCCTAGGCTCAAGCCTGTCTCCCACAATAGTGGTTAGAAATTTAGCTTCTGAAGTTACTCCTAGGATGTAATCCCAATTTTGTCAACTACTAGTTCTTTAAACTGAAGCCAGTATTTTCAATTCAGTATCTTGTTTCTAATATGTTTTTAATTATTCTTTGAAAATTTCATACATGTATATACTGTAGCTTGATCATATCTACCCCATTTCCCTCTCTTATCTCCTTGTGACTCAGTCCAAACCCCTTCTTCCCAGCAAATTCCCCTCCAACTTTCCTGTCTTATGTATATATGAGTGTCTATGTCTGTTTTTTCACATGCAGTCATAAGAACTGTATTATAAGCTATTACAGAAATTAAGTGTGTTAATACTGAGCTTAGAAAATCTGTCACATGCTAATTAATAACACAGATTATCATTCTTATTGCCAGTGCTCTGTAAGTTACAATATGCAAAGGACTGTGGAAGTGACACATGATGCAGCCTCCAGCTGTGCTTCTTTGACTTTCTGTGTCTGTTGACAAAGTCTCTACAAGAATAGCCTGTACCTTCCATGACTGCCTGATTCCTCTATCCACAGAGAGTCAGGGGCTGCTCCTGTAGGGACCCAGGTGCCTACTTTAGTAGATAATTGTATCTTGGAGAAGGTCAACACCTCTTGGCTCTCAGTAAGTGCTCTTCTCCATAGAAATATGCCATATTTGGCCAAAGTTGGAGGTTGTATGAGACATCATTTCCTAGGTTATTGTAAATGGTGTTGCATTTCTTCCTAGCTTTTTCAGTTTTTATTCTATAAACTGAAGATTCCCAAGCAAACATCTGGAATAATTTCACAGCTTAATAGTCTGAAGAACTAGCCAGTGAAGTGGTTCGTTGATGGGGAATAGCTGATAATACATAAAACTCAGTTGTTTATTCGATTGCATACATTTCCTACTGACTTTTAAGAATTTTATGAGTTAATGTTTTCAACATAAACTACTGCACTGGGATTTTTCCACTTAATTATTTTATTTTTAAAATTTATTTAAAGTTTCTGATTAATTCCTCTTTCTTGTTCAAATATTATGCATGTGTCAGTGTATTGCTAGGATTAAGCTATTTACTGGTCTTTTCACAAAACCTATTAATGGATTTTTTTTTTTCTTCTTCTTCTTTTTTTTTTTTTTTTTTTTTGGTCTTTTTGAGACAGGGTCTCCCTGTAGCCCCAGCTGTCCTAGAACTCACTATGTAGACCAGGCTGGCCTTGAACTCACAGAGATCCACCTGCCTCTGCCTCCTAAGTGCTGGGATTAAAGATGTGCGTCACCATGCCCAGCCCTTATTTTCTTCTTTTATTGTTGATCCAAATTCCCATTTTTTAGCTGAATTTTTATTTTTTCCAGATTGTTGAACAGAATATAGTTTATTTTTATTCTTTGCTGTTAATAATAAATCCATTTACAGCTAATCATTTTTCTCTGAATATAGCCTAGTATTACTGTATTATTATTCTTGTTTGCATGAACATTATTCTAATGGTAATGAAATATTCTTAGGCTCAGGAGACTCAGCATGCTTAACAATTTCCATTTTGCTTGTAGGTTACTTCCATTTGGGGTAATTAGTATATTATTCTGTTTAAAGACTACTTTTTCTTGATATAATAACAATATATATCATAAAAACTTGAAATTTTCATGAAAACTAAAGATACAATTTCCACTAAATAATCAAGAATATACAACTTAATCACATTCCCAACTTCTTATGAAGTTCAATTATTATTTATTTTGTCATCATGTAATATGCTACTTTTTAAGATTTATATTTATTTATGTGTATATGTGAGGAGTAGGTACACAGGAGGTGCCTGCAGAAGTGGGTGTCAGATTCTCCTGGAGTTGGAGTTACAGGCAGTTGTAAGTCACCTAATATGGGTGTTGGGAAGACTCACACTGAACTGAGCTGCCTCTTCAGGCCCTACTTTTATTAATTAAAGAAAGTTATGACTATGTGCTTAGCATCAATGACCTGTAACACCTGTGGTAGACTACAAATATGTTCAGGTATGTTCTGATGCTGATTATTTTGTTTCTTCATCACCCTGATACAGTATTGGGTTTTACTTTATTGGAGAATTCTCATTTTTCCTCTTTGCAAATTGTGCTCATTTTATTAGTCAGTTTTGGGAATATTTACTTGACACATTGTACCATTATGTAAGCAAAAGTTTCTATGTGATCTCCGTAAAACATTTGTGGGAAAGGTGGTAAAATGAGCATCAGAGTGTAGCTCTCAAGCTGTATTAGAGGTGTAGATTTCCACACTGGATCCAATTAAATCACATTTAAACCTGTCTGGAGGTGAATCTATCTTGAAAATGTCATGAAAAATGGAAGAAGGTGGGTGAGATTTAATGGATAAAGCTTATTTCCAATCCTTAATTAGGCATACCATATGTAGTGAATGGAAAAAATCTTAAGAAAAAGATCTCAACTTCCAATGTCATCTGTGAAGCATATGATCTTGAATATAAATAAGCCAGGCAATGGATCTTTAATTTAGTAAACATTACAGTTGTATTTCAAAATACATTTGTGTTTAGAAATTGTTACCTTTAAAACAGGATCCATTTTCTTTAAAAATTGTTAAACACATCTGAAAATAATTCCAAAACCAGGGGACTAATGACGATATAGGTTAAAATAAATATGTTAACTTCCCACAGTGAAGTACAACATGTGTGTGAGTGTGTCAGTGTATGTGTGTCAGTGTGTGTGATAGATATGTCAGTGTGTCAGTGTGTGTATATGCCTGTGTGTGTCTATGTGTATGACAGTGTGTGGTACATGTATCTTTGTATGTGTTAGCATGTGTATATGTCTTTGTATGTGTATGTGTGTCTGTGTGTATGTATGTGTGTATCATAGCTCAAAAGGAGTGAAAGGCACTGAATCTGAATTGTGGAGGATGGGAGGACTTGTAGGTAGAATACAGAGGGGTGGAAATGATGTGATTACAGTTCTTGTGTATGAAATTCTCCAAAACAAAATCACCCAAGAGCATCTGAGAAACAGAAATCAGACTTGATAGGCCTTGAAAAAAAAGAAAAATAGTAATAGAGGACAGGAAGTCAGAGGGAGGAGCCATAGAGTGAAATGGAGATGGAGGAGGAGGTCTGAATAGGATCAAAATACATGCATGTGATTCTTAAAGAACCAATAAAAATATTTTTAAACCAACCAAGTAAAAAATGAATATGTAAACTCTTTTGTATCAAACAGAAAATATTTCAGTATTCCATAATACAAGGAACAAAAATATTCACTTTATCAAAAGAGACCCAGAAAAATTATATTGTAAAATTTTACTTTATTTTCCCAAATTAATAATATCTATTAAGAGGCTGGAGAGATGGCTCAGCAGTTAAAAGCACTGGCTGCTCTTGCACAGGACCTGGGTTCAGTTCTCGGCACCCACGTGGCAGCTAACAACCATCTATAACTCCAGTTCCAGAGGATTCAGTATCCTCTTTGGGCCTCTCTAGGCACTACGCACACATGACTTTCTTACATACATGCAGGCAAAACACCCATATACATAAAATAAAAAATAAACATATTTTAATAATAAGCAAATCAGATAGGATAGACAGGGATGGAATATCAGTTTATTCTATTCCATCTCTTGGACTGATCTGACACAACTTCCAAGGAAAAGAGCCCAAAGATGAGTGCCATCCAAGTTTTGACATTTATCACACTACTGTGAAGGAAGAATTGCCCAAACCTTGGGAAATGACTCTACTAAAACAAACCTGGACATCCTTTCTAACTACAGTCCCATCCCTCCCTGATTAATAAATGTAGGATGACGGCAGCTAGTACTTGCCTTGTCCTTTGATGTCAGCATAGAACTCCACTTACTACAATAGGTCTGTCACCTCCAAGATCTATTCACTCAACATGAAATCAGTGAGCACTTGCCAGACTATAATAAAAGGTCTCATTTATTGAGTGTTCACTGTCTGGAGTTAGGCACAGAACTAAGTGCTTTATAAATTTCCTACACTCAGTGTTCAAGATTCCCAGAAGACATATATGCATGTTTTTCACGTCACCTTGAAGGAACTAAAATATGGAACTGTTAATCATCTTCAACAAGATCCCATTTGAAGCATTTTCTATTCCATAATACTCGTGAACACTAGAAGAAAAACAAAAAATGAGTAAGATGCGACTTTAAGCCTGAAGGGCCTTAGATTCTAGCAAGAGGACATGGAAGCACGCAACCCAACAAAAATTATTGACAAGTGCTTCAACGTGGTTGCTCCCTTTCAAAAACCTGAACATCCCTCAAAGCATGTCAGTTAATGACATTTGATAACGCAACAGCACAGCTATGCTGGGCAGGAGACATGAACACTTTCAACCTGACTACAATGATAATACATGAGAATCTGAGCCCTGACAGCCCCTGGAATCTCAGGCCTTTTGTCCTGACAATGATTTCACCTGTATTACAAAGGAATGGTTGGTCAAGCCTGAGAAACAATGAACCATATAAAGAGAGCATTGCGGGACCAAAGCGACCACTCACAACACCTGCCTCGGGCTGAAGTGAGTAATTACTAGGAACACACATCCTTAACAGATAGATGTCTACACAGCAGCCATAGCATAAGGTTAGCTAAGCTCTTTGAAAGCCTAAGCTTCACAGGTTAAGGGACTTTACAAAAATCAGGCTGTGAATCTCTTGGCACTTCTGGCTTTGATGGGTCAGTAGGCAATGAAAGTTCACTCTGAGATCTGGTGATTATGGCTACAGGAATAAAAGAACAGCTGTGGGTCCCTAGCCTAATTTGGCATGCAGCCTGAGTCACTGAGATAAATGCGTACTTCTTCCACCCCTGCCTCTAGTCTGAAAAAGAGGGATTACTCATTTATGGAACAATAAATAAGGGAGCTAATAACCACAGGAGAAAGCGAAGGGCAAGAAATAAGGAAATGAACAGGAAACTGGAGGGTTTCTTTTAAAGTTCAGGTTTCCTAGCACTTCTGAGCAGTCTCTGGTTTTTCTATTCTGCTGACCCAGTTTAGATCCCACCATTCATATCTTTGTTCCCTTAGAGCATTTTTAACCTATATACAGCATTTCCCTCAGTCCACCTTGTAGTACAGCCTCTTTTGTTGGTGAAGATCCCCATAAGGACAGTGAATTTGTGATGCACGTTTTAGTAACTACAGCAGTACACATGTAGGGGGTAACAATGTTAATAGAAGGCCTGACGTCAGACCTGTCCCCATATGGAAGAAAATCTCTCAAGAGCAAAATGATCTCTCTTGGCCCAAGGTGAAGGTGTGAGGCTGAGAACGACAGGGTAGCTGCAGGTTTGCATTTTAAATCAGTTCCCAGGGTCGTGGTCACCAATTGCAAAGTACAGAGTAAAAGTGAGTTTACCTTGGTAACACCACATCCAGTTAGCATATCATATCTCTCGGGTCTACTTTCAACATATATCTAGAGTTCAGCTACTTTTTATCACCCAGCTCCACTATCAAGAGATTTTCATGCCACCTGTGGTATCTACCTAATTGGCTTCTCAGCCTTCATACCCTGCCCCACAGTTTCATCAATCCAGGTGCTAGAGAGCAGAAAGCATTTTGCAAAAATCAGTATGTCATATCTGGGTTCAAAACCCTTGAATGAGTTCCCATCACATTTAATGCAGAATCCTGAGCATAGTCTAAACCATCTTAGATGGTTGTACCAACATCTCCTAGGCAGCACCCCATCATTTTTTTTTCTGTTCTCCCTTTATTCACCACATTCAACCAAAATGACCTTCCTGTTACCCCTTGTGCATGTCTCATATGTAGTATGGAGTACTTTGATATCACAATGGAACACTGTGATGTCACAGTGGAGCATTATGATATCACAAATGAGCTGTGACATCACAAGCCATCATTATGTTGGCAAGTGGAGCATTGTGATGGCACAGTACACATTGATCTCACAACAGACTGTTGTTATGTCACAGTAGAGCACTATGATGTTACACAACCACATTATGTTAGCATAATTAAGTAGTGTTGTGTCATAGTATCCTATTGTGATGTCACAGTGTCCTATCGTGATGTCATAATTAAGCTATGATGTCACAGCACCACACTATGTTCACATAATGGATCATTATCATGTCACAGTGGAACATTATGATATCATAATGGAGCGTTGTCATGTCATAGTGTGATATTACACAACCACATTATGTTAGCATAATTAAGTAGTGTTGTGTCACAGTATCCTATTGTGATGTCACAGTGTCCTATCGTGATGTCATAATTAAGCTATGATGTCACAGCACCACACTATGTTCACATAATGGATCATTATCATGTCACAGTGGAACATTATGATATCATAATGGAGCGTTGTCATGTCATAGTGGTGCATTGTGATGGTACAGTGGAGTACCGTGATGTCACAATGGAGTATTGTGATAGCACAGTGAACATTGTGATAGCACACTCACCACTGTTATATAGAAATGGAACATTATGATGACACAGTGGAACACTGTGATGTCACAGCATCAGCTGACAGAATCTTTGCACTACCCGTTTCCTCCAACAATCAAGGAAGTCAGGTGTTTAATGTCCACTGCTAGTTCCAAAGACCTCTCCAGAAGCTTTTGGTCATTGAGATTCTGATTAACAAGCAAGCCCAGAAAAAAACCAAAGCTCAGAACCTTGTTTTACCTCACATAAGCTGGGGGGCATGCTATGTGAACTAACTGGTGATAACCAAGAAAAGTCAGCTTCTAAACCCTGATGCTTTGCAGTGGGAAACACAGGAGGCAATGAAAGTTCCAAGGTGGGATTCCTACACCCACTTTACTCCGAGTTTCTTTCTGGGCACTATACTTAGTAGTGTAGGGAGAGGATGGCAAACACATGTGTGAGACCAAATGCAAGAGTCAGTTACGATTTGTGTGTCCTTCTCCAGAAGTCCTGGCACAGCCTATAAGAAAGCATTCCAGGAAGCACTGTCAACCAATCTGAGTCAAAACATCAGAAAAAAATCAATTTCCTATCCCTAAGGACTGTTAACAAGAAAGAGCTTCACATGAGCCCCACCCCCTTGTCAGGCCCCTGTGTCAGCCCCAACTCAAAGTCTCCCACAGCCCTCCCTGACGCTGACCTTTCTCAGCACCATGATGCACTGCCCATTTGGAAACAAGGTATCCAATGGCACCAGATAGCTAATCAGACAGCATTCTCAGTTCAGCATTCTCCTTGAGAAAGTATTAATGAAAATTATCTATTTTGTATTTCTCCTTTTCTTAAAAAAAGAGTACAACTTAACAATTCCCTTACAAAAGAAAGATGCTTCATAATTCAAGATAACTGTCCAGAAGGCAAAGATATTATCTCATTTGATAGGTGAACGGGCTTGGGTTTAGAACTGGTAAGTGAATTGTGTGTATCACACAGCTAAATGACCAAGCTGAGCCTAAAAGCCATCTTTTTTATTAAGTGTAATTGGCATAGAAAGGATTGGTTTTACTGTGATATTTTCATATACATATCATTACACTTTTTTTCTTATGCACCACCCAGCCTTTCCTCCACTCTTCCCTCCCCCTTTCTGCTCCTATTCATCTTCCTAAATAATTGTCCTTCTGCTTCTATGTCACAAATAATCTATCACCCTCCTTCCCCTGCCTTTAGACTGCCTCCTCTCTCATTGTCCCCTTCTATTTTCATTTCCTACATGTATATTTATGTATGTGTTATATATGCATGTCTACATGTTACATAGATTTAAATCTAGATTCTGCATATGAGAGAAAACATGCAATATTTATCTTGCAGTCTGACAAAAGCTAAGACTCCTCAACCAGTTCAGAACAGTTTCTGTTTGACCAATGATCTTACCTGAACAACTCAGCTGGCTTCAACCCAGAACAATTAATATAACTGTTAGCAGTTTAGCTCACGAAAGACTGGACAAAAAGACAGACTGGGTATGAAGTCACATCCTTAACAAGAAAAGTATGTAGCTATAGATTTCAAACTCTCTCTTCAGCAATGTTGGAGTGTAGTTTTGTTGTTGCTGAAAACAATTTATTGCAGTTTGTGATGAAGAGCACAAGAAAAACAGGAAAGAGTGTGATAACAAATAGAAATGGGAACTGTAGCAGAAGAAGAATAAGCAGCAAAAATGTATACGATTTTTATTGAAGATTTATTGCTCACATGACAGAAGTAATGTCTTGGCAGGCAGAAGCATCAGTAAACAGACAGAAGGCCAGACACACTGTTCTTAGGAAAGGAAACCTAGTGGCAAAATGCCCACATTTATCTCTGTATCAACTACTTACTGTATTTATTTAACCTCCTCATGGCTCAGGCTCCCCCTTTGTTAAGAAAAAATAGAAATCATACTACAGCTTCATAGGGTTTTATCATGTATATAAATTATGTGTATATAGATATGTATACACACACAAATATATTACACAAAATACATTAAAAATCCTAAACATATCACCTAAATTATTTGAAACTATTATTGCCTCTATGATTATATCTACTCAATAGGATTCATATAATGAGGGCTCTTTTCCATGCCTCATCTTTGTCTGACATTGAACAATATGTTTAACTTCCTGGAGCTCCAGTAAACAAAGACACTAGAGCAGCACAAAGTCCTTAAAAGGATCAAGTGGGATAAAATAGTGAAGTGTTTTACCAACAGTAAATCACTATTCATTGATCATAGTTCTTCGTACATTAAAATGTGAGCAAGCAACTAAAATTTTCAAGGAATGTCATGCTGAAGCCAACTTTAGCCCTTAGCAGGATGATATGGGCATATGTGTATATAAGAATTGGAGGGGCTTAATGCTTATCATTTAGCCAAATTTCATCTCTTCACTATAAACATGTACATGCGCTAGGCACTTGACTTATAGTGAAGATTTGCAAACAGGCTGAGAACGTCTCTGTTGCACAGTGTGTTAGCAAGTAGAAGCAGCCTGCAGGATGCCAGCATGCACTGCTGACAGCCTTGAGCTTATTCGGGAAGGGGCAGGAAAGGGGACCCATGGATTGACATTTGAGTGGGAAAGGTAAAATATGGAGGAAATGCTGAAGAGGCACAAAGAAATTCCAGCAGTGAGGGGAGCTGGTTCAAAGTCCCCCAAAGGACAAGCAGGAAACATCCAAGGTATGAAAGGAGACCAGTGTGATTAGGATGCAGAAGGCAAAGGGTGGAAGATTCAGAGATCTAAGCAAGAAGTAAGTCTACATGGCAAGGCCAGAGGATTAGATCTTTATTCAAAAACAAAACAAAAATCCACAAGTTTAAATACAAATTAGAAATATCATTGGCTTTCTCCCTTGATGGATTCAGAATCTGAAAGCATTATACGAGACTAGTGGAAATGATACTATAGAATCTCTCTGGAGGAAGTAGAACCCTGGCTGCACCCCCTGAAGAGTGTGCCTTGTCCTCTGTCACCTTGTCTCTTTCCCTGCTTCCTGGTTGCCATGAGGAAAAGAGCTTTGCTCCACCATATGCTCCACTGTGACATTCTGCCTCAGCATGGTCCAGAAATAATGGCGCAAAGAGCCCATGGACCCAAACCTTTAGAACCATCTGGAGATGGGCTGGAGAGATGGCTCAGCAGTTAAGAACATTGGCTGTTCTTGCAGAAGACCCAGGTTCGAATCCTAGCACCCACATGGCAGCTAACAACTGTCAGTCACTCCTGTCCCAGGGGATACAATGGCCTCTTCTGACCTCCAAGGGTATTGCATGACACAGGTGCACTTACATACATGCAGGCAATACACACATACACATAAAAATAATAAAATGTAATAAATAAATCATCAACTAAAATTAATTTTTGCTTTGCTTAGGTGTTTTATTACAGTTAAGAAAAGTGACAGGGGCTGGAGAGATGGCTCAGTGGTTAAGAGTACTAGCTGCTCTTGCAGAGGACCCAGGTTCAGTTCTCAGCACCCACGTGGTGGCTAACAGCCATCCATACACCAATTCCATGTGATCAGACACCCTCTTCTGGCCACCTCTGGCATTGCACAACATGGGTTTACTTACATTCACACAGGCAATACACTCATAAACATAAAACAAAAGTAATAAATATATTTTTTGAATTTGGTCAAGTGTTGTGGTATATGCCTTTAATTCCAGAGGCAGAGGCAGGTGAGATGGAGGCTAACCTGTTCTCCATAGTGAGTTTCGGGCCAGTTGGGGCTATAGGGAGACCCTTTATTTTTATTTTATGTGTATGAGTGTATTGCCTGCATGTGTGTAAGTGTGCCTTTGTCATATAGTGCCAGTGGAGGTCAGAAGAAGGTGTTGGATCCCCTGGAGACAGCTGCTGGGGATTGAACCCCAATCCTTTGCAAGAGCAGTCAGTACTCTAATCACTAAGCCAGCTCTCCAGCCCCAAGAGAACTATTTAAAAAAAGAAAAGAAACATGACTAATATGTCCCTCATAAACAAAAGGTGAATTTTAAAAAGTATGTTCTTTCCTTTCCACTCTAATATGTTCTTTGATGTATATAAACTATAAACTTAGTCTATTTTCTGTTGCTATAACTGCATATTACAGGCTGGACAATTTGTAAATAAGTTCAGCAGCCTGGGAAGTCCAAGGGGAGGCAGCAACATCTCCATGCCTGTTGAATGCCTTCTTGCTGAGTATATCTTGGTGAAGAACATTGCAAAGCAAAGCCATATCACATGCTAACTCCAGTTTCTGCTCCTCTCCTTAGAAAGCCACTAATGCCCTCAGAAGAGCCCCACCATCATGCCCTAATATAACTCCAACTACCACCCTCATCATTTTACTCCATTCCAATTGCCTCCCTAAGTGTACACACAAATGCTGTGAAGATATTTTCAACAATGAACTTTGAGGGATACAGTCACACTATAGCACCATCTGATACCCTTAACTTTATATTATGTCCTCTCTTCTCTCTTAAAAGCAGGTAAGAAAGCCAAGTCCAGATTGTTTAATAGGAAAAAATTATACATCTCATTTGAGTATCCATTCCCTAAAGAAAAGAAAGCCTACTTCAAACCCCTGTGCCCTGTAAACAGCCAGCAAACCATAACAGTCATCTACCTCCTCATCTCCTTAGTCCTAAAAAAAAAAAAAAAAAAAAAAAA
>NW_008352648.1:1277045-1288715 GCF_000622305.1 Nannospalax galili
AGAACAGAATAAATTGTGCTAGGGAAATTTGAGTATGAAGAGAGGAATAGCCTCCTGGAGAGGGCACGAATAATGTGTCTCTGAACATAATATGTGGTATCCAGGGGGGCTTAAATGAAGCACAAAGGTCCTAAAATAAATTGTTTGAAAGGTAGTTCAGAAACATGAAGGCTATGGGAAAGATCATTTTGATTAAGATTCGTCAGCCTGGATTCAGTCAAGAGACGCTGTCCTTCCTGCCTGCTGCAGCCTTTGAAATGATCTTTCTATTCATATGACAATCAGTAAGTTAAGGGAACACACTCACATTTTTTTTTAAAAAAAAAAAAAACCTTCTGACATAGTTTAACTTCTGGAGATAACAGTCAAAGCAAATGTCACTGAATAAAGATAAAATAAAGTTTTACGTAGAGAAATCTTAAGGCGGAGAGAGTGTTAAAAGTCCCTTTTAACTCTGGGGTTCATATAACATGGATAACTCTCTGCAATAAGGACAGGAGAAAAACCACATATAAGCCCTTTTAGGAACAATTGCTACTCCTTGGTGCATTTAATTCCACCCACACTGTCTTAAAATACATTCCTTTGATTATAAAGAATAGCGACAAAGGAAGACGGCCACAGCAGTTTGAGATCTGTCTTTTTCTTGAACTAGTAAAGGAATAAGTGTCAGAAATTGCTCTTGGGTCTCCATCCAAAGTTTTCACCCAAGACAAACATCCACAGTTGCTTTCTTCCTCTAAATCTCCAGAAAAGTCTCGTTCAAATGGTTCCTATGAAAAGAAAAGTGTAGGATAGAAAAGCACTTGGAGTTTGGGTCATGGCTCACCTATCGATTTTCGTCTAGTTGCAGTTTTCCTGCTCTGTCCTCTACAGAAGTCCCTACAGCCCACCTGCTATAACACCTTTGGAAGTAGATGCCTAGTCATTGATACCCAGCCCCCTCCCCTAACTACCACACACTGGGATGACTTTAGGGATTGCTTAGTCAACCATATTGGTTGAGCCAAATCTCCAACCATTTGTGATTATTCGGGAGTTAGATTTCTGACACAATTTGGATAATGTCTACCCAAAGGAATTTGGAAGTATAAGCCAAAGAGAACTGGATAACCTCCACCATGGCTTGAGCCATTAAATTAAAACTTAAGTCACTAATTAAAAAAAAACCATGTTTGTGGAAAAGGAGCAGAATATAAAGAGAGGCGAACCGCAGGGAGAAGAGTGAAAAAGCAGGGAGATGAGGCTTCTGGGATGAGTCGGAATAAGAGTTTGTCTCGTAAGCCTGACAACCTGAGTTTGATCCCCAGTACCCACAGTGGAAGGAAGAAGCTCTCAAGAGCTGTCCTCTGACCTCCACATGCACACCATGACATGCACATGCCCATGATCACACACATATCACACATATGATAATAATAATAATAAAATAAATTTTAAAAAGAAAAAGGAGATGGAGAGTTTCACTTAAATTACTGTTTTCTGCCCCTGACTATTCATGAAACACCCGTTTCCATCTAAGCTTTCTCTCTGTTCTCATCATTTAGAACTGTCTCTTCCTTGAAGACCACTTTTCACCAAATGCAGTCCCTTTTGCTTCTTCTCCTTTCCCTCATCACAGAAGCTTTTTAAAATATTTTATTTATTATTTTTATTTTATGTATATGAATGTATTGCCTGCATGTATGTGAGGGCACCCTTGTCATGCAATGCCACAGAGGTCAGAAGAGGTCGTTGGAGTCCCCTGGAACTGGAGTTAAGGATGATTCGTAGCTGCAATATCACAGATGCTTTTATCTTCTGGTCCTTTGCTTGTTTATTTTCCCACACCCTATTCCTTCAAACTGCTGGCTTGGCACTGCCATGCTAACAGCTCTGGAAAGCTCTGATATTTTATTTTCATTAAGAGACTGTGCTGAGGGTGAAAGGAATATATTCATCTCGGAGTTTCTAGGGATCCCTGAGGTATCTTAGTTTTTGGTGAGATGAAGCATATAATCAGAACAGTTTCCGAGGTTCCCCTAGGCAAATTATGCCTTACCTAGTAATTCTGATATTCCTGGGGGAATCTGGAAGGCATATCGATTGCAAGGTCCAAACAGACAACACATGCAGAGTAAGTGATGGTTTTTGTAGATTATTTTCATTGTATATGTTTTGGGAAGCAAGTATTTCTTTCAGGGTAAATACAGGCTATAGTTGTTCAGAAATCTGAAGTGTCACAACATGGCTTATAGGAGATCTTTAGTTCACCAAGAACTAATCACCACAAGCTCCTGAGAAACTAGAAAGTGTCATGAATGTTCAGACAAATGATATAAAACAAACAATTCCCTATCCCCAATAAAGCTTATTCCTTGATCCATTCTATGCAACACAACTTAATTCTTTCAAACACTGGAACCCATCAAATAACCCAGAAAGCAACAGTGAGTATCCAGCTCCATGTAACACAAATACCTGATTACAAATTGAGAAACATACTAGGAACTGCCTGTCGTTGCAGTTCCCCCGACAAGGAAGAGTACGGGGAAGGCTACTTCTTTATAAACTTCCAGCCTTGCTCTGATTAAGTCTAGTTTCTATACCACAACCAGAGCAATTTTTCTGAAACAAATATGATTTATTTTAACTTATCTGGCCAAGATTCTCTATAATAATAAAATTATTCTCCTGTTTCAAGGTCCCGGTATGTTCTTCATTCCCAGACACTGAACTGCAGAATGCAGCTTGGACCTGCTGAATGATGATCCCCTCCAAGCACACTCCATGCCTCCCCAGTGTCCTTCAAGCTCCTTAAAACCTCCCTACCAGACTCAGCTCTCCTACTAGCCTGGCCTTAGAACATTCTCAGTTCTCCACTCCCTCTCATCCTTAGCTGTGGACTCACCTCACACTTTCTGACTTTCCACTACAGTCCTGCACCTACCTGATGTTTATCCTCTTTGCTTCTTCTTGACTGTCATATAATTTTCTACTTCATTTTTCCTGAGTATAGATAAGTCAGAATCCTGAAAAAATGTACTCCCTGTTTTTGCTCAGATATGAATTTTTAAAGCTTCATCTTCAGTGTTAATTTTCAATGCAAAAGTCACTTTATTAATTATTAGAAATTTGGTCTGATCTACATAGAAGCTACTGAATCAGTAATCTATAACAAAATCTCCACATTTAGCTTCTCCCAGTTGCTGACACGTTCTCTTGCCTGGATGGAAGACAACTTAACCTCTTGCCATTCCGCCTGTGTCATCTTCTCTGGCATTGACTATGGGGAACAAAATCACTTCCACGACTATATAAACCATTGCAGGTTAGTGGACTTGATTTATCTTGAGGAACAGGAGTAATGTCATTGTTCCTCAAGAAGATCATTTTCCTGGTACCTCAGTGCTTATCTTTTAATTCAGTGATTAAACCAGGGAATTTTTTAAAATAAGGAAAAGGAAAAGAATCTGACATTTATTGCATAATATTTTTAGACATATGCACATTATGATATATAGCTTACCTTCTAAGTCCAAATTAAATATATCTCAGATATTCTGAGGAAGAGCATAAAACTCTCTAAGATTAAATTTAATTTATGAATTTACTTTAATAGGTCTTCTTCAACAAGTCCCCTGAGAATATGTCTGTCATTTTTACCACTATGTTTTAATATTAGATATCTAAATATGTGCTATTTCTTAAATAAATAAATAAAAATAAATAAATGTCTTCTTGATTTAAAAAATAGTATATTAGCAAGCGAATTTCCCAAAGTAATTGCTATGAAATATATGGTTTAAATAACGATAATTTCCACAAAATTACTTTTCACACCACAAGATAAGTAAGGTGCGTTCATTCTTAACTTGAATCTTGGTCTTCTTCAACTTCTTTCTCTAATCAAATCTTGTTTCCCCTCTTCCTGACTTCTGATTTTGTCATCATGTTTCTTCCTATGATGGGTACCTGTATCTGCCTAGAATACCCACATCTGCCTAGGGTACCTGCACCTGCCTAGCATCAGCATTTTCATTGGATAATGAGACCTTCTCACATGAATTATGCTCTTTTTAAATATTTTATGTGGTATTTTTATTTTATGTGTATGAGTGTGTTGTCTGCATTTATGTAAGTGTGCCCATGTCATGAAATTCCCACGGAGGTCAGAAGAGGTTGTCGGAGCCCCTGGAACTGGAGTTACAGATGGTCGTTAGCCACCGTGTGGGTGCTGGGAATCAAACCCGGGTCCTCTGAAAGATCATCCAGTGCTCTTAAGCACTGGGCCATCTCTCCAACCCGAACTATGTACTCTTGATTGAAGCTGAAAATAGGACTGCCAATCCCAGATTTCTCTCTCCACAGATCAAAGAGGGAAACAGTCTAGATTGGTCATGTGGCTTTCTTTGGACCACCATGAGCACTAGCAAGGAGGACCACTTTCAAACAGACCCATATCATGGTATAGAATATCCAATATAAATTCCTGGATGCAAAAGGCTGAGGAGATGGCTCAATGGGTAAAGTGTCTGCTCCAGCACCCTTGTAAGGAGCCAGGCTTGATGGGATGTATCTATATCTCTAGTGCCAGGAGGAGGGGAGACAGGTGGATCCCTGGGACTTCCTGGTGAGCTCCAGTTTCAGTGAGAGACCCTGACAAAAAATAAGGTGGAGAACTATAGAAGAAGATGTCCAACACTAACCTCTGACCTCCACCCACATGTACACATATATGTGCATACAATTGAACATACACATACATACACAGGTACATATATGTACCCCACATGAAAACATTTAAATAATTTTTCTAAGTTCCTGGATACAAGCTCCAACTTCTATAAGGCAGGAAGTTGCCTAGCTCTCAGACCAACATGGTTCTAATAAAGGTCAAACTTAAATTGTCTAAAACTCTGTAAAATCTGTTACCAAAGTATCCAGAGATCCAGATTGCAGTGATACCTACCTTTGCTACTGACCATACTTCCCAGCCTTCCTGAACTGCCCCCTAGAGCTGAAGATACATCTGTTGCTTTGTAACATTCTAAGTTGTTGGGACAACAATAAGTCATTCAACAAGCATAAGCAAGATATGCTGAGCTTCACTTCCTTTCCATTGGCTGGCAAGTCTTTCTGGGAGCTGAAGTAGGTGACAACATTCACCTGTTTCAAAATACTGGTGTTTACGTTCTGTCCTAAGGCAACTTCCTCTCATAAGGTCATAAATTGGTTTGGTGAACATCAAATATGCAAGAGGTAAAGTAATAGAGATGACCTTAAGCAATATTTCCAGTAGTATATATTACTAATAATAACATAAAGGAATGGCTAGATGATTTTTCAGTCAAGGAAAAATAACTCCCTTTTGACTACTTCCCAAAGTAATTTCTACTTATAAGCTGAGGCTAGAATGTCACAATGTTAGCATTTACAGCAACATGAAATCTTAGGAGAGCATCTGACTGAGTCCTGTCTGTAAAGTCCCTGTAAAAGGCCAAGAAGGCTTGTTTGCTAAGAATCCTCTATTTCCTAAGAAGATTCATGCATAATTACACAGGATTGAAAGATAGAGCCTATCCAATATGGGATAAATTTATGCAGCAGATTATTTTTTATTCCCCTGAGACTATGCCACCAAATTTCACAGCTGTGAATGCTCTCAATTTATTTGACAGGGGCAGAGAGAAAGAAAAGACTTCATACAATAATAGTTAATAAAGAGCCCTTGACTTCAACTCACCAAGACTGGCTTAATCAAAAGCACAGAAAAAAATAGGGAGGAAAAAGTGAAGGCTCTCAGAATATCATCAAAGTCTCTCTATGTGTCTGGCATTATAAAGCACTCAGGAAAATGATTCACCATAATGATTCAATAACACAGCAAGTATGAAAGCCTGGACACATGTGCAGTACCCCACCCTCCCTCTCTGCCCCTCCATTTGTGCCATCTCTACTTCTCCCACCTGGAATTCTGACTTCCTTGTGGTTTCTGTTAATCAAACTTCTATTGATTTTCAAGGATTTGCTTTGGTAAGACATCACTCTAGAACAATCTCTCAAACTACTCATAGTATTTTTTTTCTTTACACTGCTCTAATATCTCTTCTCATAAAATTTTATCTTCTATGCTTGACATAAGCTTATTAATAATAAACAGACAAAATTTATCTCTGTCCAGTATAAGGTCTGAAGTTGTTATATTTATCATTGATACATGGGACAATTCTTGATCCCCCAAAAGTTGTCTTGATGTTCAGATTGGGGCTTGACTTATCTCAGACAATATTTCTTTTTTAAAAACTCTTTTTAATGATTTATTTATGTGTGCATTCATATGCATGTGTGTATATGTCTGTGTGAGTCTATATACAGTATATGTGGTATGCATGCCTGTGTACACACAGTGGCCAGAAAACAGCATCAGACCCCTTGGGACTAGAGATATAGGCATTTCTTATAGAGTTATAGGATGCCCAGCTTATTATGTGTGTGCTGGGATCCAAACTCTGGTTCTTAGGATCATACAGCACATGCTCTTAATAGCTAAGCCTTCTCTCCAGCCCTCAGAAAATAATTCCTAAAGGAAAGTAAGTTGATAAATACTGAGTGGCTCCACCTGTCAAATTAAGTGTTTTACATATATCGCCTCATATCACCACAAATAACAGAGAAGGTTCAAATCCTCATCACTCCACATATGAGTCCAGACACTGCAGTTAAGTTTTCTCAAGAGTGCTCATAGTATATGCTGAAGGTGCAGTTGAGTCTAATTCTAGTTGAATGTCCTTTTTCCTCCCATAGTGTGAGATATGACTTGGGGGGGGGAGGGCTTCCTCAGTTCTCCATCATAATTTCCAACTTGGGTGCACAGAAGAAACTCACCTGGCCTCTCTTTCAGTTTCTCTTCTTTGGTTCCTTCCTCAGATACAAAGAGAAATTCAACATACTGAGCTTGAGATTAAAGGTTGGGTACTCCCATACCTTATTCCTTGGCCCTGTCCTGTTTCCTTCATTGATAGTTTAGGATTGTGATGTCAGGAAGGCATAAGGCAGGCAGATTCTTGTAGTACTTGATGGGATTCTGCTTTTAATCATAGGAACAAGCCTTTTAACCATCAAGCATGCTTTTTAGTATGTATGTCAATACAGTTCATATAAAACACACTGACAAATGGAAGCGTAAATGTCATTTTAATTTATGTTTTATACAAAATAATCTGGCTGCCTCTTTTCAGTGATGTAGAAAATATGACTCTCTGGTCATAAATGAGTGAAATAGTTCAATCTATTTCTAAGTTCTTATAGAACAAGCTATGCAATATGCCCAGGAAAAGTTAATTAATTCTTGGACTATGTGTAGGATAATAATAACCAAATTTAGGGAGAGATTAATATATTAACCCCTGGCTGTGCTAAAACAATGTTTAATAAGAATCACATTTTAAAAGAAATATAGAAAAAATGAAAAATTATATAAGGGAGCACTGAAGATGCCGAGACTTTTTTAAAACATATGACTGATCATGAATCAAAGGGAAACTAGAGAAGAAAAAGAGAAGCCACAGAAGTAACATGTCTCCTATCCCGAAATGCCTGGTAGATAATGGCGGGGAGGGGAGCAGGCACATGCCACATTATTCCAAACAGTAGAGCTAAGATCAGAGAGAAAAGTCTTAAGGAGAGCTGACCCCACAGATTTGTCAGCTCAGAGTAAGAACACCTTCAGCACTTAACGGAAGAATTCTAACCGTCCGATCCAACCAAAATATAAGAGATTACTGATAAGGAGGGAGCTCCATCTCTCTGGGATGTCCCAGAAGAGATTCTTTAAATCAGCTATACTCTAGGGCCCCTCCATCTTCTATATTCTCCAATAACTGACTCAGTCATAGCTCCAACTTACCACCCTCTGTCCTGCTCAGCTTCTAAGGTAGCCACAGGAGGCTCAACAGAGGCTGGCAAAGTGATGAGCAGAATCCCAGCTGAAGCAGAGCCT
This sequence comes from Nannospalax galili, assembly GCF_000622305.1. Classification (NCBI taxonomy): domain Eukaryota; kingdom Metazoa; phylum Chordata; class Mammalia; order Rodentia; family Spalacidae; genus Nannospalax; species Nannospalax galili. Next base: position 1,285,027 of record NW_008352648.1, read on the forward strand.
CTCCAAGCATTTTAATGGGTTTTGACAGAAGTTCCCAGGGTCTTTGCCCTTTTCAAATGCTGTTACCAAGGCAACTGCTTGCTTGTGACAATGAGAGAAGACAGCTCCTACATGAAATTATGGCCACTTGTTCTAAGAACAAAATAATTTCAATGATCAGAGCTTGTTTTACACAGAGGATGAGCTCTCAGCTTATATTCAAAAGTGAGACACCAGCTAAGTGGTTCCTCTCAAGAAAATGGGATGCTTGTGAGTTAAACTTCCAGTCTTGAGATCAATCATCAGAAATGTATCTATCGGGCTCTGTTCATGCTCCGTTAGAATGACTGAAGATCACTGGCAAGGATAAGAATGTTAAGTCCCACACCCCAGTTTGACTAGATTTGTCACAACACTTCTGATGTGAATAAAGTCAAAATAAGATAAAGGTTAAGTGCATGGATTTTAAACCAAATTTGTCTTCTTTTAAATTTGTGCTCAGTGTCTTAATAGCTATTCAGTGATTTAATAGCCTTGATTTTGGCAAGCTACCAAACCTTTATACCATTACGATAATCCTCTGTAAAATAAAAGAACAATACCTACCTGAGTTGCTGAGTCAATAAATGAATAAATACATATCAAGTTCTCAGAAGGCATCTGACACATGTTATATAAATGCTAACTATTGTTATGATGGTAAAAATGATGCTAATGGCGATGATGAAGATGACAGTGACAGAGATCAGAAATCAACATAGAGAACATGGGGGCTAAAGAGTTTTTTGCCTGGTACACAGTCAAATAGATCATCCAAAGAAGTAGAATTCACTGGGTGTATGTGTTTTCAATAATAAGCCAGCAGAGACATTTGATCCTTGGTTACCAAGAGAGGACAGAAGCTTCTTGGATGGCATTTTCTTGAGAAACTTTTTAACCTTATTAGGACCTCTGGCAAGATATGATGGAAAGACAGTCTGAGCATCTCCAGCTTAGGACAAAAAATATGGATGTTGTCAATCTGATAGAGAAGAAAAAGAACAGCCCCTTCCTCCAGAACAAGCTTTTACCATGTGTTCCCTCCCACTTTTGCCCCCTCCAATTTGTTAACTTCTTTTCACATAATGGCAGTGAATTAGGTTCTGCTATGAGAGGTGAGAGAAATCAGAGTCCCACTAAAATCTCTCTCTCTCCCTCCCTCCCTCCCTCCCTTGGCATCTATATGATAGATAAGCCCAGTTGTGCTGGGGCTACACAGACTGCAGAAACAAGCAGAACCAGTTGGACCAGTACCCTGGTCCAACCCAACAGGAATCTTCACTAAAGTTTTTGTTTCCAGATCACACTACTAGAAAGAAAACTTCTTCTCAAGGAAACCAAAGAAAAGACTCACCAGAATGACTCATACCTGGGTGTCAAATTGGACTGAACTCTTAAAAATCACCTGGGGAGCTTTAGAAAACTATGTATGCTCAGGTTCCAATTAAATTAGAACAACTGTGGGTGGGATCAAGGCTGCCATAGTCTCCTAAGGTGATTCTAATGTGTGCCCAGGATGAAGTCACTAATTTGCATGACACTGTCCTTCAGTATGCTAGTTAAAACCATGATTACAACCATTCCATGATCACTTGCCTGAACTAAGAAATACATTGCTATGCTTTCTTACTGGGATGAAGGATGGCAAAGGAGGAAGTGGATCTGTTAGTGGGCACCTGATCTATTAATATGTCCATTTGGTTAGTGGGACAATTAACTTTGGTTTGAGATTTGGTGGCTTGTGATTTATATTGCCCTCTCGACTAAGTGAATGCCTTTCAATTTGTTCTTTGGTCTTGGCACTGATATTTCTTTTCGGTGACAGAGCTAGCATTTCTGCTGCTGGTGGGAACCAAAAAGAGGTATCTGACAGCAGTCACAGCCAAGCTGGGAGCCTTTCTCTCCCACTGGTTACACTCCCACAAGTCTGGGAATGTGTCAGGGACATAAACTGAGGTTTAAGAACAGAGATCGCCTTGAAAGCAGAAAGGAGGACTATTAGGGGAGAGGAAACAAAGTATAGGGGAAAATAGAAGTAAGGGAGGGTAATAAGGTCATGAATAAGATCAAAATATGTTGCATATGCTTGAAAAATGTCACCATGAAACCCATTAATTTGTGTAATTAATATATATTATAAAGAAGGAGAGAAGAAGGAGGAGGAGGGGGGAGGAGGAGGAGGAGGAGGAAGAGGAGGAAGAGGAGGAAGAGGAGGAGGAGGAAAGAGGAAAGAAAGCCAGCCACATAAGTGAAACAACCTGAGTTTGAATCCCAATTCTGCCACCTATCACTTTGTGTGACATTTGGCAAATTACTCAAACACGTTGTGATTTATTTTCCTCACAACCAAGGAGATAATGATCCTGTTTATTTGTTAAAATTCATATGCTATAACATAAAACATGTGATGATAAAAACTAGGATAAGAACTCAGGTCTGTTCATCCTGATCCAGTGCTTTTCTTAATTCCACTAGAATTATGGTGACATAAAAAAGTAACATAATGGAATTTAGAGTGGGCAGGCATCCTGGTCAGAACTGCACTCCCTTCTTATGTTGAGAGACTCTTCAACTGAGCACTTTAACAACGCTGTCCTTTTCTGTAAATCTTCCAGGTTGTATATGGATCTTCATGCCTATATTTTATAAACAAGGAGAGCAATAGGGTTGCTCTATATCTCACAAATGAGATCAAATACAAAAATGCTCTTAAAATCAGGAACTGATCCTCAGCTGCTCAGTTGGCAAACAGTATAATTATATCTAACATTGCTGAAAATGTGTTTTGCATCTACAACTTCAATTTTCTGTCATGAACTCAAAGTGTGCTGTTTTTTGCTTAGAGATTAATATACGCTTAAGAATCACTTCCCACACACTAAATACACCTCGGCATGTTGTGCAGTGGATATTTGTAGCCCCGAGCTATATATATTACTGAGTTTTCAAGTAACAGTACCCCTAAGATACCCTTTCTCTGTACCCTTAAGATTATTCTTTTCAGCTGGTCGATGATTTAATCCAGATTTCTTATTATTTAAATTAGCAAGCTTTATCCATGACAGTATGTCAGAGGCAATCACACGGAACAAACATGTGTGCCATGCTCACATCTACTACAGTCTCAACCAGCAGTGGGTACCATTCTTTAAGGGAATAGCAGTTACCATGTAGTGAAAACCTTGCTAAGCATTTTGAATTCATTATTATTTCAGATAATCTTCATAATTCCTGTGATTCCTATTATACCTACAAGAAATCCAAAGCTTAGAAAAACATATTTAGAGCTATAAATTTAAAAAGTAGAAAGATTAAAATTTCATGCACAACTGACTCCTGGAATCAAATGGTAATCACAAACACTACTAGAAAAATGCTTCGTAAATGAAGAGCTCTGCTCCAGTGCAGGGGAGAGAGGGATGATCAGAACTTATGAAATGATAATCTGCTCACAGCCTTTAAAGCTTTCCCTCCCTCTTCTAAACATCTACTAGACTGATGATGGGGCCACTTAAGGTATAAAAATATTTAAGGAATAACAACTGATTATTTTGACAATAATAGCCACAGCACTTATACAAAATTATATAACTAATTAAATGCCCATAAAATTATTACTATTATTATTATTATTGCTATAGAAAGATTACCACAATTTTTTAAATATTTTA